>NC_091951.1:270069748-270379748 GCF_031021105.1 Erythrolamprus reginae | reverse complement strand
CCACATGATTGTACCACAAGTACATTGGAGAAAAGTAATTAAAAATGTTATCATAAGATGGGCACACAGCTGGCTAAGAAGCTGTAGTGCCCAAGAGGGCTAATTAAAGGATCACTGTCAAGCTGGGAGGAAGTAAAAAGTAATGCTTCAGTTCACAGGGATCTGTCTTAGGTCCAATGCTGTTCAACATCTCCATTAATTACTCAGATAAAGATTTGTAGAATACTTATAAAAATTTCAGGAGACTCAGAAATTGGAAAAATCGCAGACACTGTAAGGATAATAATTCATAAACAGATCTGATCAGATTAGAGCCCTGGGCTATGAATGACAAACTGAAACTAAAGCATGTTAAAAACTGGACATTAAAAAGAACCTATAAATACAATACAAAGCAATAATGACAATATTTGAATATCTGAGAAAATAATTTTTTAAAATATATTTTGTATTAGTTTTAATCATGTAACTATATTTTTATAAATACTTATAGAGAAAAAAATTAAAAGTATACAGATCTACTGCAATGTAATTGAGACAACTGCTACACATATGAAAATTTGACATATATATATATGTCAAATTATATAAATATATTTATATACCATATGTCACATGTTTTTGCTGAATTTGAAAATTTTATATATATACATAGTATATATAGTATACAAGAATTATAGTATTTTGTTCTTGAAATAAACCATAAAATCCATCCAAAATTTGATAAAATTGTACTTTCTAACTCTGATGTGTTATTAACTTTGTAATTTTTCTAATGCAACCATTGAAGAGTCCTTAAAAATCCACAACTCAGTTGTTATGTTATCTTGACTTTTCCACTGTTGCACAATTAATATTTTGACAGCTAAGATTAATAAATATATAACAAATTACAGTATTTTTCAGCTTTTGATTTGGTTTGTAAATAAATGCAAGCCTAGCTCTGGTGAGTATTTGATTCTTTGATTAGTGATAGCACTTATCTTCCCCAAAATATTATGCTGGGAGAGTTTAATTTTATCCATAACCACCATAAATTAAAAAAAGATCCTTTTGGTCAATCTTCTTACATTTGAAAGAATAATTTACACACACAAACCACAAATGAAGTCTATATGTGTACCAGGATAATATTGCAATATTTAATCTGGGTTGGTCATTGGGATTAGAGGTTTTGTCTTCTGAGTTTTTGGATTTGTGTTGGAGCCCATTCTCAGGGAATTTCTCTCTAGCGCTAGAGAGAAATTCTCTGAAGGTAGGCTCTAGCACGAGTCTGAAAATTTGAAAGGCAAAGCTGCTGATTCTGGTGACCAACCCAGATTAGATCCTGCAACACACATACCAAGCTAACAGGAAGATGTATAATCTTCTTTTGCATTTCTTGCCCTGAAACTGAAATAAATCTGCCCAGATTCCATAACTTCTGCCAATTGGTCTTCTTTATGGAATTACCAAGATCAGTTTCCTTTAAATCGGGGGTGGCAAACTCAAGGCCCACGAGTCAAATTCCACCTGTGCTGGCACATGGCCACGCCAAGCTACATTTTCACTGCAGAAGGCGGCAAAAAACAGAGCCTCGATGAGTGGTATCAAGCTGGCCATGTCCCCCGTCCCTCCCACCCTCCCGAGATCACACACTTTCCTGACGCGATCCACAATGAAATCGAGTTTGACACTCCTGCTTTAAACCATAGGGTGAATCCCTTATTTCTGATTGCAGTAATATCTTAAATATTTTAGAAATTGTTCCTTTTGATTGTACTAATGAAGTATTAAATTCATGAAATTGATATATGTCCTTGTTGAATCTCTAATATTTCTACTGCTCAAAAGAGATTTAATTTGACAGCAGAAGAGCCATGGTAACTTCTCACTTATGAATTGCTCATTCTGATCTTTATTAAAAGGTTTCCTATTATTATAAAAAAGTTTAGTTTAAAGATTATTATTGTTATCTTCTTACATATTACAAAATTCCTGTGCAAATTTTTTTAAAAAAAATCTATTTTAGATGAATTACCAGAAATGTCCTATACAAAATGTCATATCAAACATAATGTTGTCAATCACGGAGTAATTAGATAACTATGAAGGAAATAAGACTACATTAAAGTAATCAATTCAAACCACTATAGTCTACTATTCAAAAATAGATTTGAATGTCAATTATTTTGCTGGATCCAGAACTATGCCTCTAACTGGATACAGATTTCCTCCTGAACTACAATGTTCATATCGGGGATGGGGGGAAGCAGTTCTTATTTGTTTGAAGTATAAATGAGGGGTTAAGTCAAGCTTTTGCAAAATGGGCAAAAGTACAAATATGGTATATAAAGGACAACCCAAGAGAATAGGTGCACAGCTTTAAATACTTAGGAGTGTTTTTCCATCCCAAAGGAATCTCGAGGACTTGTCATTATGTCTCCCAGTTGACATGAAGATCTGCAACAGCCCTCAAGCAAACTTGTTTTTAATGAAAGAACGTGAACAGGCAGACTTGACATTTTCTATGCTAAAAACTTTATCAAACATTTTATTTATTTATTAATCTAACTTATATGCTGCCCAACTCCTCAAGGACTCTATATGGAGTCCATGTTCCTTTGCAGGAACAAACTCCCTAGAGGTGATTTCTGAAGTCTACATTTGCTGCACCCAGAGGTGTTATTTAAAGCAAATGAACGAATGAATAAATGAATGCATGCACACATAAATTAAGGAATCTCTTCTCCTGAGTCCTCATGGGAGTCTCCAAAAATGGGGATGATGATGGTGGTGATGATGATGATGACAATAATAATAATAATAATAATAATAATAACAACAACAACAACAATGGTAGTAATAATAAGTGAAATAACTAGAGAAATTAGTGAAATATGAAGATCTAACAATCGAGCTGCAACGACTCTGGCATAAGCCAGTGAAAGTGGTCCCAGTGGTCCTTGACATGCTGGGCACAGTGCCAAAGGATCTCAGTGGACATTTGAAAACCATCAGAATTGACAAAATCTCCATCTGTCAATTGCAAAAAGCCGCTTTACTGGGATCAGCACATATAATTCGCCACTACATCATGCAGTCCTAGGTGCTTGGGAAGTGCCCAACTGATGATGAAATACGAAATCCAGCAGTGATCTCGTTTGCTGTGTTGTATTGATGATGATGATGATGATGATGATGATGATGATGATGATAATAATAATAATAATAATAATAATAATAATAATAATAAATTAAATTAAAAAAAAGTTGGAAGGGACCTTCTAGTTCAATTCCCTGCTTGGGGAGAAGACCCTACACTACTTCAAACAAATGGTGATCCAATATCTTCTTAAAACCTTCCAGTGTGGGAGCATTCACCATTTCTGGAGATAAGTTGTTCCACTGATTAATTGTTCTAACCGTCATGAAATTTCTCCTTAGTTTCTTTTATCATTGATTAATTTCCACGCATTGCTCCTTGTGCTTTGGAGAATAGCTTGACTCCCCCTTCTTTGTGGCAACCTCTGAGATATTGGAACACTGCTGTCACGTCTCCCTTAATCCTTCTTTTCATTAAACTAGACATACCCAAATCCTGAAACTGTTCTTCATATGTTTTAGCCTCCAGTCCCCTAATCAATTTTGTTACTCTTTTCTGCACTCTTTCTAGGGTCTCAACATACTTTTTGTATCGTGGCAACCAAAACTGAATACAGTATTCCAAGTGTGGCCTTACCAAGGCATTATAAAGTGGTATTAACACTTCATGTGATCTGTTGATGCAGCCTAGAACTGTGTTGGCTTTTTTGGCAGTTGCTGCATTTCTGGCTCATATTTAATTGGTTGTCCATTAGGACTCCAAGATCCCTCTCATAGTTACTACTGTGCACACGAGCATGGAGAATAGAAGCTGCATGCACAGCACAACTTTTGCTACCAGTGCGCCGTCCTCAACAGTAACAGTAGAAACCCACTACTGTACTGTGCTTGTGCAAAAGATCCTTCTGTATCTTTAGGCTATCTTCTGGAGAGATCGCTATTCCTACTAGTTTGGTGTCATCTGCAAATTTGATGAGTTCCCCAATTATCCTCTTGTCCAAGTCATTGATGAAGATGTTGAAAAGTACTGGGGCTAAGACAGATTCCTGGAATATTCCACTGCATATTCCCGTCCACGTAGATGCAGTTCCAGTGAGCATTACATGTTGAGTGCAGTTGATCAGCCAGTTTTGAAACCATCTGGTGGTATTGCTGTCTAATCCACATTTTTCTACTTTATCTAGTAGTAGGTTATGGTCTACTTTATCAAATGCCTTACTGAACTCCAACTAAATTATATCATTAACTCGTCTGTTCTGCTTAGAGACCGAGCTGTTAAATCTATGGCCACACCCCATCTCATTCCTCTCTGGCCACTTTCGTCTTGGTCTCAACTTAGAAGAGACATGTCAAAGTGCATTCTTGGATTGAAGATCTCAGGAACAGGTCGTAGTGGTCAATTTCTAGAAATATTTCAAGAGCACAGCGGTTTGCTGCATGCACTCCAAAATTGTTTTTTCTTTTTCCTTTCTTTCCATGGCAGAAGATTCAGGCTTGTTCTCAGAAGCCGCATGATCACTTTTTAAGACTTCAGTGTGGCCAGGCGAGTGTGCTGGTTAATCCGGTTCTTGGCCTAGCTGCCACTGCCGTTTTGTTTTCCTTGCAGCTGCTTCCTGAAGAGAGGACTTTAAATGGACACAATGAGTGGTCATTAACTAAGGAGTACCTATAGAACTTATTCTTTATGACGTTTATCAGAAATTTGAAAATTCTCAATGAATATGAAAAAGCTTAAGGAAACATGAAATATATATTTGTTTATTTAGCCAATGGACAGTGAAATAATAATCAATGTTGAAAAAGCACACCTCATCTAAATCATTCTACAATGTAAGATGTCATATTATATAACATTTTTAATTTTTTTAAAAATATATACAGTATTTTATTTTGAGATTTATAAGGCCATTCAACTTAAACCAGTATAACTCTGAGCTCTTACAGAATTAAAATGCAATAATTTACTGTGAAGAAAAAACAAAGAAAATCATATAAATAATAGATGATATTTAAGCTTAAAATGTAAAATGGCAATCAAGCACACAACAAAACAACCACAGGTGCATTTATACATTAATCAGGTGTTCTCCCGAGGGCTGTGGACTTAGGGTACCATCTGATCTTTAAGTGACCTTGTACTCCAAGAAAGGAAGAAAACAGATAAATGTGAATAATTTTCCCCTTTTGTTTATTTGTAAAATTTGTTGGCCACTCATTTTACCAGGAGGTAACTCAGGTTTATCACATTAAACATGATAATCTTACTTTTAGAAGTATTTGGTATCCTAAATACTACAGGTTACAGTTATGTATCTCAATTTTCATCCCTGATGTCACAAAGTAGGCAAAATAGCAATAGCACTTACACTTTACAGTGCTTTACAGTCCTCTTTAAGCGGTTTACAGAGTCAGCATACTGCCCCTAATAATTTGGGCTCTCATTTTACTCATCTCAGAAGGATGGAAGGCTAAGAAAACATTGAGCCTGGTGGGATTTGAACTGCCAAATTGCAGTCAGCTGGCATTCAGCAGAAGTAGCCTGCAATACTGCATTCTAACCACTGTACCACTGTGGCGCAGTATTGCAATACAGTAATACCTCATGATACGAACTTAATTGGTGCAAGGAGGAGATTCGTAAGACGAAAGGTTCGTAAGACGAAACATTGTTTCCCATAGGAAACAATGTAAAGTCAATTAATCCGTGCAACCAAAAAAAAACCCCGCAAAAAACGGCTTTCGGCGACTGCTGGGAAGCCGCGCGGCTGTTTTCAAAGGTGACAGCCGGCCTGGGGGGCTTCCCAGCACCCCCCCGAACCCGGGTTCGGGGGGTGCTGGCAAGCCCCCCAGGCCGGCTGCGACCTTTTAAAACAGCCGCGCCACTTCGCAGCTGTCTCCCGAAGCCGAACGCGGAAGTTCGGCTTTAGCGTTCGGCTTCAGGAGACAGCTGCAAAGCGGCACGGCTGTTTTAAAAGGTCACAGCCGGCCTGGGGGGCTTCCCAGCAACCTCCCGAACCGAACCCGGGGTTCAGCAAAATTTTGCCTCTTCTTACGAACTTTGTTCGAGTTACGAACCGGCGTTCGGGAGGCTTCTGGGAAGCCCCGCCGCCCGGCTGTCACCTTTTAAAACAGCCGCGCGGCTTCCCAGCAGTCTCCGAACGCCGGTTCGTAACTCGAAAAAAGTTCGTAAGAAGAGGCAAAATTTTTCTGAACCCCGGGTTCGTATCACGAGTTGTTCGTAAGACGAGGGGTTCGTATCTTGAGGTACCACTGTATTTGTGAGACATTGTGCAGAGGCTAGGAGAGCAATAGAATACTAATCACAAACAATCAAAAGTCAGGCCCATTGGTTGCTAATCTTAAAGCAGGTCCAACTGATACGAAACCTGAGAAAGAACAATCCAAACCATTCCAAGATTTCCACCTCAATAAAAGCTCACCAATAAATGAAGATTGACAACTTCTAATGCAGTTTCCAAGATTCCGATTTTATTCTTAATACTAGATTTATTAAGGACATCTAGTGAAAATCTATCATGTTGTCCAGTAATGTGGGGCTTTAACAAGATCCTATTAAAATTTATTTCACTTATTTTACAACTTTATAAATCTTCAATTTAAAAGAATAATTTTTGAATCCCTAAAACAAGAACCCTGTATTTATAACATGCCCAAAAGTGCTTCAATACCTGCAATTTTAGATTTATAGATTCATGGGTGATAAACACAGAACTGAACTCATTAGCAACAGTTGTCCATTTTCAAGATACTGTACTTGGTTTTGGAAATGCTGTTCTAAAGCAGTCTGCCATTTCACTCCTGCACAAAGTAATAAAATGACCACCAGCCACCAAATTTCCCTACAATCTCAATTCTCTGCTATATTTCCATATATCTCTCATGCATTTTTTTAATCATTTTTATTCCTTTTCCAGGACTCTGAAACCTAACCCCTTTTCCACAGACTCTCAATCTCACTTTGTTACCCAGCATGAATATGCCTGAGAATGAAGTCTACTGTGTATATAGAACAACATACCTTGAATACATTCACAAATTAATATACACATCTCCAGCATACTGAGTCTTGATTATCTTTTACATCACCTCCTCCTATGGCTCTTATTTGACCTACGTCTTTCAGGCATATGGAGTTATTACAGATTCCTTTTTTTCACACTATGTGACACATCAATTAACCTTTGACATTTTTAACTGATTTTAAATTTATTGAATCTAAAAGTTTTCTTCCAACTGCTAATCTGTATATTTTTCTGTTGAAATACTGGTACTCTTCCCCCCATCCCATCTATCTAGTTTCTAGATTCAATTACTTTCTTCTATCTTATGTATTTAATGCTATACTATGCACTAAAAATCAATAAATATTCCACAGCAAGCAACCTGCACTGAGAGGACCTATTTCCTGATTCTCCCCACCCCCCTTGGTTTCTTCCTTTCTTGGGAGGTGTAAGTTCAACAGACAAGATTCAGGTTCAGATTCAGTCCGAGAGTCCTGAAGGTAATGAATCTGCAAAGGGCTACATAACTAATAACCATAGCCTTGAATTAGCCTCAAAAACATATAGACATTATCTTACTTACAAACAGATTATCGCAAGGCATGGGGGAACTAAGACATCTCCCCCAGGCTTTTTATATTTCATGTTTGGTGTGTATGTGCTGTATGGTTTTTAATTATTGGGGTTTTTATATATTTTTATTATTAGATTTGTCCCATTGTTATACTGTTTTTATAACTGTTGTGAGCCGCCCCGAATCTTTGGAGAGGGGCGGCATACAAATCTAATTAATAATAATAATAATAATAATAATAATAATAATAATAATAATAATAATATGTTCCAAGAGGTTATTTGTAAATCTGTTTTATTTGCAACTCAAATGAAATATATGCAGTACAGATTTTGCCCTGCATGGGCAACTGGAGTTGGGAGGTTGGCAGGGGGAAGTTGGGAGAAGTCTGGAGGGGGTTGATTTCTAGCATGTCACGTAAAAACGCAGTGCACCGAAACTTGTCCTTTTTCCTCCTTCTTGAAATTTTTTTTTCACCCTCTCCTGCTGCCACCTAGGATTCACTAGACCACTGATGGCGAACCTATGGCACAGGTGCCACAGGTGGCACACGGAGCCATATTTACTGGCATGCGAGCTGTTGCCCTAGCTCAGCTTCAATATGAATGTGTGTGCTGGCCAGCTGATTTTTGGCTCACACAGAGGGCATTTTTGGCTTCCAGAGAACGTCCGAGAGGATGGGAGAGAGAATTATTACCCTTAAAGGAAGCCTTTGAGCCTGGGGAGGATGAAACATGAGCATACTGAGCCCACCAGAAGTTGGGAAATAGGCCATTTGTGGCGTCCAGAGGGCCCCTGGGGGAGGCGGGGGAAACGGTTTTCACCCTCGCCAGGCATTGAATTATAGGTGTGGGCACTCGGGCATCTGCCCATGCTCTTTTGGCAATTGAGAAAAAAAAGGTTTGCCATCACTACACTAGACCCTCAGTTTTTGCTAAGATGCTGCGGTTTGTGTGGGGTGAAAATTATATTGTGTCTGCCAGCCTAAAGGGTCCGGGGAAGTTGAGTGACGGTGGGAGAGGGTTGGTTTCTGGGTCACTAGGTACGTATTTTGCCAATACAAACAAAACTGTCTGTCTTCTTCCAACTTCCTAGTGTGGGCAAGGTTTGTTCATATTGGCAAAAGTCATCTACTCAAAAGTTCACTGATAGAGTAATGTCTGCCTTGTAACCACTATACCTTCTGCAACATTTATATTATCCTTTTCTACAGTATTGACTAGACAGCAGAAAATAGTTTCACAAACCTTTGTAGTTTCTGTATAGTTTTCAAAAGTGCCAGGTAACATGATCATGACCATAGTACGAGAGTCACCCAGAAAATAATGCACCATTTTTTCCTTCAACAATTATTTATTGAACACAATGAAACTTACACACAAGAAAGAATGATGTTTCTTCTACACTCCCTATTTTCACACACAATCTCTGTTCCTTTCTATGGCTTTCCTCCAGCAAGACACAAGGGTGTGTATGCCCTGTCGATACCACTCTTTGTTCTGATCACGAAGTCATTTCTGTCTTCTAATGGCCTCATCCTGTGCCCAGCAACTAACTGTACTTCTGTTGACTGCAGATTCTCCATAAACTATACACAAACTTTTGTGAATGTTCCCAACAGTTTCTTTCTCCGCCATGAGAAATTCAATGACGACACACTGTTTGTAACGTACATCATTTACAGATGCCATTTTGAAACACTGCTGTAGCTATGCTTTCTGTCTGAAGAAACGCAAAATTTACACACGCACTCCTGACAATTCAAATAATGTATATCTAAAGTTTCCTATTCATACCATTACTATAGGCTGAGAAAAAAAATGTGGTGCATTATTTTCTGGGCGGACCTCGTACAAGTAGTTCACAATTTATGACGATTTGTTCAGTGATGGTTTGAAGTTATATCACTGTTAAACAAAGGGTTAACACAAGATCCATACCCAAAGTTGCAGTTGCTGCAGTGCCTTCATGATCAAAACCTGGTCACTTGGCAGTCCTCCCACATTTAAGACTCCCTCATATGTCTATCTCCTCTCTATTTATAGAAACATAGAAACATAGAAGACTGACGGCAGAAAAAGACCTCATGGTCCATCTAGTCTGCCCTTACACTATTTCCTGTATTTTATCTTACAATGGATCTATGTTTATCCCAGGCGTGTTTAAATTCAGTTTCTATGGATTTACCAACCACGTCTGCTGGAAGTTTGTTCCAAGGATCTACTACTGGGCCATGGATACTCTGCATTCCATTACCCCACCTGATTTTTGCCATTTTCTTTCATCTAATGAGAGATGTCTGCCCTGGCCGTTCATGTTGAAAAGCCTCCTCAAACCACACTATTGGACTGGGCTTGGGTTGAGTTTCTTTCCGTGCCACAGATCTGGAGTTGCTGCTTACTTCTTATAGCAACCCAGGGTAAAAACCAGGAGACTGTGAGTTCTATTCTGTATTTAGGCATTGAAGGATGCTAGGTGATTTTGGGCCAATCTCTCTCAGCCCAACTCACCTCACTGGGTTCTTGTTGTGAGGAAAATACTGTAGGAAGAGGGAGGAGTACTAGGTATGTTCATTGCCTTGATTTATTTATAAAAAATAGTTAAGTGTGGGATAAAACAAACAAAAATGTGGTGGCCAGAAAATGTGATTGATGATCAAGTCAAGTCTGTACCTGATCATATTATTAAGGAAGTTCTCTAGAACAGCAAATTGTGTTTTCCTAAATATGGAGATAGTGCTGAGGATCTTCCAAAAATTGTTGAAAGAAACAATCAAAACTATTTTATCTTTTTTAAGCTCTGTAGATCCTTTGCCATTTCTGTCATCTATAGAACTCAAACATTTGATCTTTTTAAGAAACATTTTTTAAAAAATAAATCTTCCTTTCCCCATCTAACACATTTACCATGCTAGCCTTCTCTCCATTTTCTTCTTTTGGCATCTTGTTTTCTTTCCAGTTAGCTAAACATAATAATACCTCTAGATTGTGAATTATTTTGATAATAAATTATTCCCATCACTGAGTTGCACTGCTACTCAAAAACTCCTGATAATTTACTTATGATCATAAAAGCCGGCAGGATGATTTTAAGTCTGGAATCTGGCAACCCAATTAAGCTATTTAAACTTATTATCAACCAATAATGACAGACCAACATGCTATACTTTGCAGATTCCATTTTAACAAATAATTTCTGCCACAAAAAATGTATAATTCATTATGACAAGTAAATGGTACACAACTTAAAAGTTCTGTAAGCAATTATTCAATAGATCAAATTCATTCATCCAACAGTATTTTTAAAAAGCAGGTGTCCGACGTACATGCAAAAAAGCTCACATCAAATAAGATGTAATAGTCAACTAACATTTCATCATGCCATTGTTTATCATATTGCTTTTTTAAATTTCAGAGTAAAGACTAATCCAAAGGGATCAGTTTAACAATGCAACCATATCCCTAAGGAAGAGCCATGAATATGTTAGCTATATATTCTGAACGGCTAGCAATTCAATGCAATTTTTCATGTCCAAATATATGCTATGTGATCGGTTCATCACATCTACTTTCAAATATTATCCTTATCTATTTTCAACTGACTTATTTTTCTGAGGTTCCCCCTGAGATGTGGATGGCCTTCACTATGCTATTATTTAGAAAAGCTGTGAAAACCTGGCTTTTCTCTGAGGTCTTCAGCAAGGGAGAGGGAAATCCTTCACTTCATCACACCTGTCATCTTTATTTTTATGCTTTATTGATTTTATGGTGATTTCTGTAATTGTTGTAAGTCATCCAAGACATGAGTCAGGCAGCATACAAGTTTAATAAGTTATTATTATTTAGTCAGCCAGATATTTAAATTGGCTTTGTCATTCTTCATGTCCTTCCCAAGGACCTAAGATTGACAATGTTGTTTGATAATTAACATTAAAGATATTGTTGCAGGATGTAAGCTGTTCCAAATAAAGCTGCCTTTTGCAATTGACAGGTTGAAATTTGTCAATGTCAATAGTGTTCATGTGGTATTCCAGATGTTCTGGAATTACACTGAAGATGCCAATTACTATTCAGTTTTTTTGGCCCAGTTCTTCTATTTCTATTAGCTGGTCTTTATATTTTGTGATTTTCTCCAGTTCTTTCTCTTTCCTTCTGTTATTTCCAAATATTGCAATGTCCCTATCCAGATGTGTGTGTGTATGCCATTCTTAACAATTAAATCTGAGATGTGTGGCAGGTGCTTATCTATTTGAATTCTAGAGCATCAGAATATTTTAGCTTCTTTTTTTAAAAAAAATATGGTTGAACACAGAATCAGTCAGAAGTTTAGATGGTATCTGGCATTTTTATCCACCAATCAAGTCCTTCTTGAGGACCTGGACAGGCATTGGTATTATTATGGGTATACAGGCTGAATCCAAACAATTTATATTCAAAAGGAACAATTTTAAAAGACAGCACAAATTCTAGAATTCATCTTCATTTCATGGAAATGAAAAAACATAATAGCCTTATATCCAAATCAAATAAAGATTGTTCATTCATTAAGCTCAGAAACAGTGCAGCCAATGTATCAGAGATCAATAAATTATGCTTAAGAATCAATAGTTGCAACTAGGACCAATTGCCATAAGCTTGATATTTCCAATCTGTTTTTATACCATTAATTTTTGTTTAACGTTTCTTTAAGCATATGTTCTACCACTTGACTTGCTTGATCATCAGTAACACATTTAAAGGCAATTGACATATGCAAGCCTCAACTTGCCCTGTTTGCTGCAAAGTGCCAAGGTCTTTCAATTGAGGTACAACTACAATCGCTTTCAACAATTATTTCCATTTCTCTTTATTACATGCGTCCTTAATTACAAACACCCTTCTGTTGTACGTTTCTTTCCATTACCCTCCCTAGAAATGCAAACACATAATGAGAACTGGAGATTCTTTTCAGCATTTATAACAAGAGAACATTATTCACTTTTCAATTTTTATATATTTACTTCCCTGTCGGTATATTATTTTAACATACTTCCTTTAAACTATTGATTAACGTCTATTACTAGCCATCAGTTCAACTTACTAGCCTAGAATACATACTGCTTTTAGTAGTTTAATTATATGCTTTGAATTTCTGATAAAGATTGATATTTCAGACAGCATTTCATTTAAACTATTCAACTTGGTTAGTATTGGTATCATACAAATGGCATTATTGGCACGTACTTTACAAGCCACATGGTGTCTTCCATGCTACTCTTGAATTGGGCAAAAGCAGTTTTAATAATTCTCAATTTTTAAAAAAATGATTGTAGACGAGCAAGCTGAGCTAGAAGGCAGGGTTAAACATGTCATCAGATTGGAGTCATTATGTTCCCACAAGAGACTCAGGTGCAGCCTTCCTTGAACTCTGCTGACCCATATCTAGCACCAATTTAGCTGTGACCATTAGTTGACTAGATTCATGTATAGCAATAATAAATTATTCTATGCTTTGAACTCAACAAGTTCCTGGTTATCTGCGTCTGATATAATACAGTTAAACAATAAAGCAATATCTGTACTGGGTGTTAAAAAATATATATACTGAGCTAGGTCACTGGTTCATTAGTTTAACATTGCCTATATCAAGACTACAGCATTCCAGATGCTTTTTTTAGTGGTGCTGTGCAGTGTATTGGATTCAAACTGAAAAACATGCCTTGCAGTGAATATGGATACTCATATAGCACTTACTGGCAACTCATTAAAGCAGCCCTCATCACTGAGACCAAGACTAGAATGTGATGCCTTCTGTGACCAGAGCTTATGTTTATCACTGAAACTAATTAGACTAGCCAGGTGTCTAAAAACTGGGACCTCATGTTCAATCCTAAACATAGAAACATAGAAGACTGACGGCAGAAAAAGACTTCATGATCCATCTAGTCTGCCCTTATACTATTTCCTGTATTTTATCTTACAATGGATATATGTTTACCCCAGGCATGTTTAAATTCAGTTACTGTGGATTTACCAACCACGTCTGCTGGAAGTTTGTTCCAACGATCTACTACTCTTTCAGTAAAATAATATTTTCTCATGTTGCTTTTGATCTTTCCCCCAACTAAATTCAGATTGTGTCCCCTTGTTCTTGTGTTCACTTTTCTATTAAAAACACTTCCCTCCTGAACCTTATTTAACCCTTTGACATATTTAAATGTTTCGATCATGTCCCCCCTTTTCCTTCTGTCCTCCAGACTATACAGATTGAGTTCATTAAGACTTTCCTGATACGTTTTATGCTTAAGACCAGCGGTCCCCAAACTATGGCCCGCGGGCCACATGCGGCCCACTGAAGCCATTTATTCGGCCCGCTGGTGAGTGACAAGAGCACAGGGAAAAGAGAGAGAGAGAGAGAGAAAGAAAGAAAAAGGGAAAGAGGGAGGGAAGGAGAAGTGGAGAGGAATGAAGGAGGGAAGGAAGGAGAAATGGAGGGAGGAAGGAAGAAAGAAAGGAAGAATGAAATAAATGGAGGGGCAGAGGAAGGAAGGAGTGTTTTGGGGAGGTGTATTTTTTTTCTCTCTCTCAACATACATTCAAACAACACAGTGTACCATCTAATTTTCCATGAATAAAATGCAGTATTTTGCTAGTAACTAATACCAATCATCAAAAAAGTTGCAAAAGTTTTTTTTTCTAATTTTATCATCCAGTTACATTCATTTTCTTTTAATTAAATTCCCTCCTTAATGTTCCTTCAAAAAGTGCAACACCAATTATATTTCTAACTTATTAACCATTATGCCAAAGTGCTTCCTTCTTTCTTTATACATTTTTCTATAAGCCAAGAAAACCTTGTATAGCCAATCAGATGTCAACAAAAGAAAATTAAAAACAAAACATAAACATATATGAATTTCAGATCTTCTCCCCCCTCTAAATAGTACGTTCCCATTTTGTTTTTTACTTTAAAACAAGGTATGTGCAGTGTGCATAGGGATTTGTTCATAGTTTTTTTTTATAGTCCGGCCCTCCAACAGTCCGAGGGACAGTGAACTGGCCCCCTGTGTAAAACGTTTGGGGACCCCTGCTTAAGACCTTCCACCATTCTTGTAGCCCGTCTTTGGTCAATTTTGTCAATATCTTTTTGTAGGTGAGGTCTCCAGAACTGAACACAGTATTCCAAATGTAGTCTCACCAGCGCTCTATATAGAGAGGTCACAATCTCCCTTTTCCTGCTTGTCATACCTCTAGCTATGCAGCCAAGCATCCTACTTGCTTTTCCTACCCCCCCGACCACACTGCTCACCCATTTTGAGACTGTCAGAAATCACTATCCCTAAATCCTTCTCTTCTGAAGTTTTTGCTAACACAGAACTGCCAATACAATACTCAGATTGAGGATTCCTTTTTCCCAAGTGCATTATTTTACATTTGGAAACATTAAACTGCAGTTTCCATTGCTTTGACCATTTATCTAGTAAAGCTAAATCATTTACAGACGCCTGCAGGAATATCAACCCTATTGCACACTTTAGAGTCATCGGCAAATAGGCAAACCTTCCCTACCAAACCTTCCCCTACAAACATATTAAAAAGAATAGGACCCAGAACAGATCCTTGTGGCACACCGCTTGTAACCTGTCTCTGCTCAGAATACTCGCCATTAACAATAACTCTCTGATGTCTACGCTTCAGCCAGCTGCAAATCCACTGAACTATCCAGGGATTAAGTCCAATCTTCACTAATTTATCTATCAGCTCTTTATGTGGAACCGTATCAAAGGCTTTGCTAAAGTCCAGATAGGCAATATCCACTGCACCACCTTGATCCAACACCTTTGTGACATAGTCAAAGAAATCAATGAGATTAGTCTGACATGATTTGTCTTCAGTAAAGCCATGCTGATTTGGGTCCAATAAGTTGTTGTTTTTTAGGTGCTGATTTATCCTCTTTTTGAGTAGAGTCTCCATCATTTTAACTATAACTGATGTCAAGCTAACTGGCCTGTAGTTACCAGCTTCTTCTCTACTGCCCTTCTTGTGGATAGGCACAACACTGGCCATTCTCCAATCCTCAGGAACATCTCCTGTTAACAGGGATTGGTTAAACAAATCAGTCAGGGGGGTAGCAATGACAAATCTGAATTCTTTAAGAACTCTGGGGTGGATGCCATCTGAACCCATTGCCTTATTTATCTTTAATCGTTCAAGTTCTTCTTTTTCTTCTAAAAAAAATGTTACTATTGTCGGGATGTTCAGTTCTTGGATTCTGCAGAGATTTAAATTAATACTTTACTACATTTGAATGCTTAACAAAGTTCATAGTTAAGGACACAGAATAAAAGATATAAAATTAAGGCAGGACAAGAAAGAAATTCTCAAATTAGTTAGAAAGGAAAAGGGGAAATCCACTTAAATTAGTCTTTCGTAGCCCTAATTCATTTTATGTGCCAGTTGTGGCGAGGCCCAGATCAGGATGTCCTACTTATGTTCCAAATGGATTACTGTAATGTGCTTTACATGGAGCTACCCTTGAAAAGTATTAGAGGCATCAGCTGTTGCAAAATGCCATGGTGTGAGCAGTTCATGTGTGATCCAAGGACTGAATAATATTACACCTCTGCTGCACCAGCTGCAATAGTTGCCCATTTGCATGGTCTTATTTATTTATTTATTTGTTTGTTTGTTTGTTTGTTTATTTATTTATATTTTTTGTTTTGTTTTTTAAAAATTATTTATTTTATTTTAATATTTTATTTATTTATTTATTTTATTTTATTTATTTATTTTTATTTTTTATTTGTTTTTATTTTATTTTTATTTTATTTTATTATTTATTTTATTTTATTTTTTTAATGCCGCCCTTCTCCTTAGACTCAGGGCGGCTTACAACAGGTTGGCAAGACACTTTTTTAACAGAGCCAGCATATTGCCCCCACAATCCGGGTCCTCATTTTACCCACCTCAGAAGAATGGAAGGCTGAATCAACCTTGAGCCGGTGATAAGATTTGAACCGCTGACCTGCAGATCTAGCAGTCAGCTTTAGTGGCCTGCACTACTGCACTCTACCCACTGTGCCATCTTGGCTCAAAGTGCTAGTTTAAAGTCATGGCATGGGGTCAAGGTATTTCAGAGACCATCTCTCCTCTCCCTGCTTATTTCTACCCCATCAGTTCTGGCAGAAGAGGCATGTGGCAAGTCCCATTGGCCAGGGTATTTCATCAGGTGGGACCTAAAAGAAAAGCCTTTTCTGCCATGACCCCTGACTTGTGGGACATTCCCCTACAGTGAGGCTAGCCCCAAACCCCATTGGCCTTTAAAGGGTCTTTAAAACATGGATCTGCCAACCAGCTTGGGGATCCCGTGACAGAGTAGAGCCTACTAGCTGGCTATGTGACAACAGAATACACAGTTTCTATGCTTCGCTGCCATTTTGTTTCTCTGTTTTAATTAAAATTGGTGGCTTTAATTGTTTTAATGTACTTTGATTGTTTTATTATGTATGCTGCCAAAAGTCATTATGGGAGATAGGCAGCTATATACATGTGATTAAATAAATACGTAAAGTCCCTAAGTATCTTAACAGCACAATTAGTCTTAATAATTCTTTCAAGCTGTTGACAGATTCAAATATTCATATGACTGCCTGGTTTTTCAAATCAGAGCCAATCTTACTCAGATATACTCTTAAACCTTTATCTGCTAGCTTGGCATATATTGCCCGCACTTACAATTCTCTGGTCATGTCAATTGATTTTTTTTTTTTACTTGACAACAGCATGGTTTGGAAAATTAATCTATGTACAAATCAATTACTTCTGAAATAAACAAATGTTTTTATAATACATAAAAATGCAAGTTTATGTGATGGAAGGCTTTTGAGTCAAAAAAATTATCTGTAGGTTTTGAAAAAAAAATCATGGACTATGCCGAAAGGTCTAAATTGACTATGGAACTACAAAGTAGGAATGATACGGATTTTTATCAAGCCTGGGACAAGTGGTACAATTGGTTAAGGCAAAAAAAAATCTACAAATATTACAAAAAGACTAAATTCCAACAAACCAATCTTTAACAAATGACAAAATACAAATCATCGTTATAACTACTACCAATAATACATAAAATCGACATACAATATTGGATGACCAGAACGACTCCCAAAATAAACTTGCAACAAATCTTTAAAACATCAAGAAGGGAATTAATACTTCAACTATTCATACAAATTTGATGTCATACTAAATCACGATACCTTCTTCTTCTACCTCTCTCATTCTTTCTTTTCTCCTTTCTACCCTTTTTTTGATACTTCTCTCCTCTATTATTCACTTTTTCTTCTCACTTCTTTTCTTTCTTTCCTTTTCTCTTCTCTCTCCATTACCTCTATGATTATGGTATATTGTTGTATGTTCCAAAAGTACTAACCTTTACATTATGCACTGTTGATTTATTTTATGCTATTCTCTGTGTTTTTTATTATCGCAAAACTTAATAAAGATTATTTTATTTTTTAAAATGCAAGTTTAAAGTGAATATTACATTTTTAAAAACTGTGTTGTTTGTAAAATTAATAAATTTCTTTGCTTGTGAAGATGTTGCAGGTATTGGAAATTCATTAAGAGGTATCACTACTGAATTAAATGTTAATAATTATATATCAGAGTAGCTTGTTAAATTTAGTCATATTTCTGGAACAAACGCAACAAAGGTATGGCATCAAACACATCCTTTACCATCTTCCTTAAATTTCACTTAGAATATACCCCTGGATCTTTAAACAGTTGCACTACTATATTACTAACAAACCATTTAAATTTTGAAATACACATTGAATAGTATTTTAACAGGAATTGTCAAAAAGAGTTTATATTAATTTAGATTCACAATTATCAATTAACTCACACCGAAGATATAGAAAATGAGTAGAAAATAATCTAAAACAATAAATGTCATGTGCAATGTCATAGTCTGGCTAGTTTATCTGGGGGTAGAGAGTTAACAAGCATACAAAACTTTTATTCTATGTATAGTATCTATTCTGCATTGAAATAGTGAACATGTTATATTTTGTACCTTTCTAATACTATTTACTAATTGCATTTTATTCTTTTCATTATTTCTGAGTTTTACTGAGTCTAAACAACCTTAGTATGTCTTGGGAAAACAGCTTCAAAACCCTTGGTTTGTATAATTGAATTTAGATATTAGTACTATGGTGCTCAAAAAAACATCAGTCATGAAGGCAGAATCAGGCTACCTTGACTATACAATCAAAGGATGGAGATTTCTTGCAATCAAGACTCCTAAAACCAGATCTAAACAAGTATAATTTCACAAACTGGACTTGAAATATCACAAAAAAATAGATCAGAAAAAGTGTACGCTCTCATTGCATGAATAGACCAAGATTTTCTACATATTATTATTACTACATTAAACTATGGTTTATCACTTTAAGGAAACCATGGAGCATTTTAAAAACTTTTTGTATGATGAAAACATATTCCTAAGGCTGACTTTTTAAAACTTTGACATTTTATTTGTTTGTTTGTTTGTTTGTTTGTTTATTCATTTATTTATTTATATGCTGCCCCTCTCTGTAGACTCCATAGACATGACTGAGATGAACCCCAAAAAATCCCTTTTCTTAAAAATTGACACTTCAAGCTATAGTAATAAGAATTACAAACTAAATATTGTTTATCAATTGACAATCAGAAAGGAAAATAACACTTATAACCTATTAACTAAACATAAAAATCATGTGAAGAGCAGCTGAAGTATTTCCTGTGAGAACAATATCCAGATACAAAACTGCATTTTGTTAGCTTAGTCTTCAAATATTTTACTCATCTACTTTCAATTTGTAAGGGACTACTAAAAGATGAAAGGAATCCTCCATCACACTTTTGCTTAGCCAGTATTATAAAAATCCATACTAGACTAGGCATATACAACTCTTCTATCCTTAATGGATAGAAAAGGACATAGCCTTCTGCCTATCCAGTCATCAAAGTAGAAATGGTGCAATTTACTTGTCCCATTGTTACTTACTTGGTTTTATTATAAATGTCCAGAAGAACTGAATGTCCTAAAACATGCCTTCTTCTAGATGACAAACAGACAAAGCTTTTGAAGCCATATGTGGCAGAAGCAAGTTAAGTACTAATTGTCCCAGGTGTCAGAAAATTAACCAAATTGCACTAGGTTTTTTTATTCCAAAAATACTAAATACGAATATTCTCTCTGTCCCAGCAGTGATTAAAAAATATATTGAATTAAGTAAATCAGTAAGACAAATACACAATTTATTTGTATTTTATTGAAACATTTTGTTTGCTTGAGGTATTTTCTCAAGTAAATTCCATTTCACATATTTTGTCCTTCCCAAAAACAATTTTATTCATATTTACAGTTCAGAGTTTTGTTCCATAAAAGAATTGTGAAAATTAGCTGCATTGCAATTTACAATTCCATTCATAACATAATCCTTAGCATTAAATCCTCCTCCTTTTCTTTTGATAACAAGGACATTTAAACTTATTTTGATTTTTAAAAGCCATTAAAATTGAGAAAATGAAGCAGCATGCAAAAGAGTTCAAGTACAATGCTTTAGGAGTTCACGACAATCATTTTTAGTCTTTCTTTTTTGAAACACAACACCCACAGGGCAAATGTACAATTTCAAAATGGAGTAAAACAGCATTATTTTTGAGCAGAGCTATTCTGATGCTTTTCCAGGTAATTTTATTGGAACGTTGTCTTCCAACTCAACACTAGATATTTTGTTTAAATAAAAAATCCCATTCAGCTATTGGCTACTGCTGAGTTATCTGCTGGGACAGGGTTGGGCAACTGCAGTAGGCTATATAAATGATTGAGAAGCCATACTGGATTTTAGATTGCAGCCGACCAGATGCTGAGATAGGATGAAGTGTGCTTTGAGGGATCTGTGAATAGACTGGACTCTTGCTGCAGTACTGGTGAGTACAGGGAACCCTTACTTAACAATTGCCTTCATTAGCAATTGTTTGAAGTTATAAAAGCATTTTAGAAAGTAACTTTGCAACTAGCCCTCACATTTATGACCACCTCAGCATCCACAAGGTACATTTCAATCGGTAGGCGTTTATGACCATCGCAGCATCCAGAGTCACACAATGATTTCAGAGTCGGCTTCCAACAAGCAGAGTCAATGGAGAAACTTGCAGTAAAATCGTAAGTCATAGACACATGAGGGATCTCATTTAACAACTGTTCTGCTTAGGAACAGAACTGCTGCTTCCAAATTAGATGGTCAAGCAAGACTACCTGCATAGAATTGACTGCCCATATTTCAGACAACAACACAGATCTATTCCAAACTTTTGGTTTTTATATTTTGCATTTAACTTTAAAGCTATATAATGAGGTTTATTGGTTTTGTTCCTGTTCTGTTGATGTTGAACTAATGTTACAGTTGGGACAGAAATTAGGAAGGACAATCTCCTGGACTCTATGGAAATAGGAATTGATTTTTGGCACAAAGACAGGGTTCAGCTGAAGGACTACTTAATCAGAATGAATTACACAGAGATCTTCCTTCGCTGACAAAGCCGTGGTGGCGCAACAGGTAGAGTGTTGTACTGCAGGCCACTGAAGCTGACTGTAGATCTGTAGGTCAGCGGTTCAAATCTCATCACCGGCTCAAGTTTGACTCAGCCTTCCATCCTTCCGAGGTGGGTAAAATGGACTATGAATGTTAATATGCTTGTCAAGAAGGCACAAAAGAGGCTGTACTTTCTGAGAATGCTCAGGAAGATAAATTTATCTCAGCATCTATTGTTGTCCTACTATCGCAGCACCATTGAAAGTGTCTTGACATATGGCATTCTAGCTTGGTATGGGAGCAGTTCTGTAGCGAACAAAAAAGCTCTACAGAGAATTATTAAAACTGCCCAGAACATCATTGGGCTCCAGCTACCCGCCCTGGATGACATCTTCACATCTTGCTGTTCTAGGGAGGTGCATAGTATTCTCTCTTTTTTTTTAAATATTTTTATTGATTTTCTTAAAATAGACAGATGCACATACAAACATTGAACATAAAATGGGGATACATTTTCCCCGCTTATCTTGAAAGTGTAAATTCAAATACAGAAAAAGAATACATAATTAGATATATATTGAATATTTTTTTAAAAAAATGCTAAATTTGAGTTAAGATTTTTCACATTGTTACTAATATATATATAAAACTATATTACTAAAACTATATTACTAAATATCTTACTATATTACTTATATATAAACTAATTCTACCTTAGTCATTAAACAATAAATTTAAACTAATGCTAATATTATTATTACCCAAGTAAAAACAAATACAACAAGTTAACTAAAAATAGATTGTACTGTATATCTTATTTTTTCTTATCTATCCATTTATAAACATTGTTCCATGCTTCATAAAACTTAGTATCTTCTTGATCATTTAAACGTCTTGTCATCATATCCATTTCAGCGCAATCTAATAATTTTGCTATAACTTCTTCTTCTTTGGGAATTTCTTTCCCCTTCCAATTTTGCGCATACGTGATTCTAGCCGCTAGGAGGTGCATACTATTCTCAAAGACTCTTCTCATCCTGCTTACAATCTCTTTGAACTGTTGCCTTCTGGCAGAAGTTACAGAACAACTAGAACTCGGACCACACATTTCCTGAAGTTTTTATATGCCACTCACCCCAAAAAGGACTTAAGAGTGGCTAACAATAGTCATAAATACAGCAACAATAAAAACACAGCAATAAAATCAACAGTGCAATAAAATCTATAATATCCTTAAAAATATCCATACTTATAATCAATCCTAATTCCAGGCCTGCTGGAAAAGCCAGGTCTTAACAGCTTTCCAGAAAACCAGTAGGGTGGAAATAGTACGGATCTCTGGGGGCAGTTGATTACAAAGGGTTGGAGCCGCCACAGAGAAGGCTCTTCCCCAAGGCCCCACCAGCCAACATTGTTGGGCAGACGGGACCTGGAGAAGGCCAACTCTGTGGGCCCTTACTGGCCACAGCAAGATATAAGGCAGGAGGCAATCCTGTTAATAGTCTAGTCCTAAGTCATTTAGGGCTTTAAAGGTGATAACCAACACCTTGAATTGCGTTCAGAGACCGACTGGTAACCAATGCAGCTCATGTAAAGTTGGAGTAATGCGGGCATACCTTGGTGTGTGTGTTACTGCACATGTCGCTGCATTTTGTACCAGCTGAAGTCTCAAAACACTCTTCAAGGGTAGCCCCATGTAGAGCGCATTGCAATAATAAAGATTATTGTATAATACATAAAAATATTATATGTATATACATATACATACATACACATACACACACACACATATACGTGCACACACGCACGTCTTCTGTTCATTAATCTTGCCTCTTTCCCTTTAAAGTTCAATTCCCTTTAAAATCAGAACCAAGTCAGCTGCAAAAGCTCTTAACTTCTATGTCCCCTTTTTATTCTTTATGCTTATAAGCCTCTCATGTTGTTTTACGTATAGATAACTTCTTCCAAAATCTTAAATAAGTAAGTCCAGTTCAAATTATCAAAAGCTTTCTCTGCATCTAAAAAGATCAAAGCTTGCTTTTCATTATGTTGTTTCAAATATTTCAAAATATTCATCATAGCTCTAACATTATCCTTTAAATATATTTTAGGAAATAGACCCATATCGATCCTCATGAATAAATGCTTGCAAAACCATTCTTTGAACTAAATTTGTAAGTAACCTGTGGTCACTCTTCAATAATAATATGTATAATTTCTTTTTGAGGTCAAATCTTATCTCTTTTTAGATATTTATGTTATACAGATGATTTTTGTCATTATCTTTTGTTATTAACAAATAACCATTTGTTCAGCATCCATTCAAAATTACAACAGTGTTGAAAAAAGGAAGATATTACTTTTATCCAAAGTTATAGCTGTTGAAGCACCCCATTGGTCATATGATAAAAATCCAAGCACTTGACAGTACACCTATCCATCCTTATAACTGCAGTTATCTTCCCAATCTAGACCACTCTGCACAGCACCACTCAGAAGCAGCAATCATAGCTGCCCATGGCCCAGATGAACTTCAGTACCTTGGACCTTTCTCTTTTTCTCTGCATCATGACTTCCCTTGCCATCTACAAACAGGCATCCATTCCTTCTGCAAACCACATCCCACTGGAAATCATCTGGTCTTGCTCAGATTACAGAAAAAGGGAAAATCCAGATTGGAGAACAGTCCTCTTCAAAACTTTCTTTCCCCAAATTGCATATGTGCCATTCCTATTGCACAGTATGAGGGCTTGAAGAGGAAAAGGAATTTTTAAAAATGATCTTGTGTCAGCTCATTTTAATAACTTCAGCCAAACAGGCATCAAATCTCCATAGCAACTAAAACTCAAACTCCAGTTCTTTACCTTATATTTCGTTATGAATATTCCTCCAACTAAATATACTTATCAAGAATAAACAAGCATTCTCATGTCAAACTGGTCTCTTTAACTGAGTTGGTAAAAAATTATACCACTACATTTGTATCAAAAGTAAAAATGATTTTTTTAAAAAGAGTAAGGAAAAAGTGTCCCCTTATCTGTTTTAAAACGTTCTGATATCTTCTCTTAATTAAGCTTTTTGCAAATAGTTCTTGAATCTTTCTTTACATCAAAGTCTCTTTTCTTTTTTAAGAAGGTTTAAGTTCACCAAAAGTAGTCTTACCTTTGCTACAGAAACCTGGTTTTCCAAATATATAACACTTGAAGCTAAAAAATGAAGCTCTAGCCAGTAGTTACTAACATTAATTCCTTTTGAATTTGGAACACCAGACTAGCCTTCAACTTTATTCAGTTTAATAGATTGGTTTTTCCCCCAAGTCTTGCTACAAGATATTTAAAAGAATAAAATAAACTTCAATTCAGGGTAGAAAACTTGTCAGTGGCCAAGCTCTTCATACTTTTCATGGTAAGAAAATGGAAATTCATCTTCTTGGAATTTTTTTTAAATTTCCCAGCCTCACCTACAGTACAGGTAATCTTCAGAAGCCTTCTATCCTACATTTTGGTGCCTTCAAATTAAATTTTAACTGATTTATTTATTTATTTATTTATTTATTTATTTATTTATTTATTTATTTATTTATTATTTGATTTGATTTGATTTCTATGCCGCCCCTCTCCATAGACTTGCTGCAGTTTTATTGGCAAATCTTTCAGAAGTTGTTTGTCTTTGGCTAATTTCAGGGTTGTCAAACTCAAGGCTTGCAGGCCACATCTGGCCCATGGAAATGGCGAATGACTGTCCCAGAGTGCCTCTGCCAGCAAAACTGGAGTTTGGGTAGGGCGTGTTCACTGGTGGAGGGCTAGCAAAACAAACTAAAAGCAAAACAAAATGAAAGGAGAAATGCTTTGCATTTCTGCATCCAAGAAAGGATAGGAAAGGAAAAAGGGAAAGAGAAAAGACAAATTTAAAAAAGGAAAGATGGGAAGAGAGCAAGGTATGAAAAAGAAGGAAAGGGGAAGGTAGAAAGGAGAATGAAGAGGGAGGGAGGGAGGGAGGGAGGAAGTCCTGCTTTAGCACTTGAGCAGATGGTAAGGCTCCTCTGGAGAACAAAGGTTTAACATTCTCCCTGGTTTAGCCTTTCTCTATGGAGACAATGGATCCCCCCAGCCCTGCCCAACACGAGTGATGTCCGGCTGGCCATGACCCCCCAGCCTTGCCCCCCCAGATCAAACACAACATTGATGCAGCCCTCAACGAAATTGAGTTTGACACCCCTGAACCTACTTCTTATGGGTGAGAGAGTATGACTATCCCAAGGTCCCACAATTGAGCCGAGGTAGCGCAGTAGGTAGAGTGCAGTACTGCAGGCCACTAAAGCTAACTGCTAGATCTGCAGGTCAGTGGTTCAAATCTCATCACCGGCTCAAGGTTGGCTCAGGCTTCCATCCTTCCGAAATGGCTAAAATGAGGACCCAGATTGTGGGGGCAATATGCTGGCTCTGTTAAAAAGTGCTATTGCTTACATGTTTTAAGCCGCCCTGAGTCTAAGGAGAAGGGTGGCATAAAAAAATCGAATGATTGAATGTATGTATGTATGTATGTATGTATGTATGTATGTATGTATGTATGAATGAATAAATAAATTAATTAATAAATTAATTAATTAATTAATTAATTAATAGGCTTTATGCTTAAGGAAAAAGTAGAATGTTTCCTGGTTTGTAGCCCCATACCTTAATAACTACACTATAAACTATAGAAACTGACTTTCCATCCTATATATTATTAGTTAGGCTGAACCTGCTTAGCAATCAAGTCCAGACAAGATGAATTACTACATTCTGAGACAATCATATACTAACTGCCACAACACAAGATGGACAGTAATACAGTTAGTTCTTGATTTATATGATGGCCTCATAAAAAATTACTTATAACCTGCCCTCAGAATTATTATGCCGCAACATACAAGCAGTCTCTTGAGTGTATTTCGGGTGCTTGGCAATTAACTCACATTTGTAAGTGGTTGCAGCATCCCAGTCACATAATCGTATTTTTCAACAAAGCTACAAACAAAATGTCCATTGAATATGCCAGATTCGGACTTGTGATCACAAGATTTACTTTATGACTATAGCAACTTGCTGAACAATCATAAAACAAACTAGTCATTTAGTGATTCAGTTTACAATTGCAATAATTTATCATCAAAATCCTGGTTGAAGTGTGATCATAAGTTGAGGACTACCTTATTTTATTTATTTATTTATTTATTTATTTATTGATTGATTGATTGATTGGATTTGTATGCCGCCCCTCTCCGTAGACTCAGGGCGGTTAACAACAGTAATAAAAAACATCATATAAATCCAATATTAAAACAACTAAAAAACCCTTATTGTAAAACCAAACATCCCTACAAACAAACATAACATGCATAAATTGTAAAGGCCTAGGGGGAAAGAATATCTCAATTTCCCCATGCCTGACGGCAGAGGTGGGTTTTAAGGAGCTTACGAAAGGCAAGGAGGGTGGGGGCAATTCTAATCTCCGGGGGGAGTTGATTCCAGAGGGCCGGGGCCGCCACAGAGAAGGCTCTTCCCCTGGGGCCCGCCAAACAACATTGTTTTGTTGACGGGACCCGGAGAAGGCCCACTCTGTGGGACCTAACCGGTCTCTGGGATTCATGCGGCAGAATGGGGTCCCATAGATACCCTGGTCCGGTGCCATGAAAGGCTTTATAGGTGATGACCAACACTTTGAATTGTGACCGGAAACTGATCGGCAACCAATGCAGGCCGCAGAGTGTTGGTGTTACATGGGCATTTTTGGGAAAGCCCATGATTGCTCTCGCAGCTGCATTCTGCACGATCTGAAGTTTCCGAACACTTTTCAAAGGTAGTCCCATGTAGAGAGCGTTACAGTAGTCGAGCCTCGAGGTGATGAGGGCATGAGTGACTGTGAGCAGTGACTCCCGGTCCAAATAGGGACGCAACTGGTGCACCAGGAGAACCTGGGCAAACGCCCCCCTCGCCACAGCTGAAAGATGTTTCTCTAATCTACTACACTGCTTTTTAAGTGGACAGTTTGATTTCCCAGAAGTTTGATTTACTTGGAGTTATATTGTGTTGTTTAAGTGTTCCCTTTATTTTTTTGAGCAGTGTATATTTTAAGAGGCTAGCTTTAATAAAAAGGCTCCGCTGCCCTTCAGGAGAGCTTCTTGCTATGCGCAATTGAAAATCATGGGGTTAACTGTGTGGGAGAGATCCCTGACAGCTACCCTGACAGCTGAGAAGTCTACTGTCCAGTGGCTTGAGCCAAAGCCCTCGCCACTGAGGTGATCCCAGCAGCTCAACCAGATGTCTGGGAGTCAGCCGGGTTAAATACTCACAAAATTGAAGTGTTTTATGTAGAAAGGATCCAAGAATGTTCCTGTCAAAGGTTGGTAAAAAGCGCTTGACATGTCTGTCAAGCTGAGGGACTGAGCCAAGAGCCCTAGAAACAGAAGCCTGTCCTCACACTCTGACAGATTCAGTTCAATCAGATAAGCAGACAAAGGCAACCCATTCCTGGATGCTATCACCACCATTATGTAGAATGAGACATTTTTGCCTGTTTTTGGCCTGCAGAATTGCTGCTGGATGTGAGGGAAGTGAAAAATGGGATACACAGATGTCCCAGGAGGCCAAAAATAGACAAAAACTGCCTGTTTTTCACCTCCCCCCACGAGAAAGAAAGAGAGGGGAAGGGAGGGATTTTTCAAGTTCCTTGGGGTTGAGAAGAATTGTTTTAAAACTGAGTTAGTGGACCACAAATTGGTCACACCCATCTAGCCATGCCAACCATCATATGACCACCTAGGCAGCTGGTCTGCCCCCCCCCCCAACAGTCTCAGGGATTGTGAATTGGACCCATTTAAAAAGTTTGAGGACCCCTGCTATACAGCATATATCTTCCCAATCTAGACCACTCTCTGCACAGAGCACCACTCAGAAGCAGCAACCCTAGTTGTCCATATCGAATCATCCATAAAAACACATTGCAGCTCTATTGTTAAACAATCACAACAAGTAATTTTAGAGAAATACCAACAGAGCAGTTCCAGGATTAAATTACAACAGGAACTAAAAGAGCATCCTCTCCCATTGTTCATAACTCTCTCTTGTAATAGGAACATGGCATAAGTGAATTTTACTTACCTTTGCTACCGGTTCAGGAATAGGAGTATGGGTACGCAATGCTTTTGTGCAGAACCTTCTGTGCATGCACAGTGTTTTTGATGACATAGGGGTGGGTGGGTGGAGCCTACTGCCACCACCGCTACCAGTTTGTCGGATCTGGGGCGAGCCAGTAGCAACCCACCACTGGAATACGGTCTTCGCAATGGCTATATCCAGAATCAGGAATTCTCTGTCAAGTGAAACCAGGCTACTTCCTGCTCCTTGGTCTTTTTGCCAATGGGCAAATAATTTTTTTATTTAAATCAGCTATTACTTGAAGTATGTTTGAATTTTATATTTTACTTATTATTGTAAAATGCTTTAAGTGCTAGAATGAAAGCAGGATCTAAACTTAAAATATACAACTTTTCTCCTAGTCCCAGTGCTACCTATTTCCATTCCTTTCCCCCACTACTATTTCTATTGAGAGAACAGCACACAGCCCTGGCAACAACTGACTTTCCTTTCCAACCCCACCTTTTAAAAAGACACAGTATAAGAAATCTGCAGAATATGTAATACAAGCAATCAGTCAAGATTAAAGCTAGTTCAAGCAAAAGTAAAAAAATAAGGTGCAAAATATTACTAAGTTAAATAAAGTTCTCCATGAAAAAGAGGAAACAGTTAAAATGCAGTCTAGGTATTGTAAGTACTAATACTGTATATTAACAACATTCTTGTAAACCCTCTTGCATAAAAAAAGCTCTGTAAGATTTTCAATGAAAATGCAAAGAAAATGGAAGATGCACAAAATATAATAAAATAAGGACTGATAAGTCAATTAAAACTTTAATTTGTAACTGGCACCTAGAATGTATGTATTGGACAGATTAATCTAGACATCTATGGTGTCAATTAGACACTGATACTTAAACTATTCCCTTTTAAAGCCTTCTGGCTTAAATATCAACTCTCAAGCTGATTAACATACATTAAAAATTAATGTTGCCATACTATTGAAAGGACCTGTCCGTTTTAAGTTCCTACCATAAAATCATACATAATATCTAAAATGTCCAGGACAATATTGTTTCTTGGTCTGAAGAGTACGATTCCAAATTTTAAAAACACGTGGAAGGCAATAGCCATCTGAAAGAATGGTTGGATAAGGAAACTAGCAAAACTTTACGCAAAGAAACATGCAATTTATGAGCCATTGAGGTGGCACCTACCCTTTTCCCCCAAGATAAAACATTCCCTTATAGTAAGTACGATTGGGCTTTTGAGTATACAGCAATAAGGTCAAATGCTTATTTCAGGGTTCAAAAAAAAAATATAAGACAGGCTCTTATTTTCAGGGGGAAACGGTATACAGTATGTGATTCACAAATATTTCAATGAAAACCTGTGTGGTAAACTAGCCTTTCCAACTTTAAACTCCTCCAAATAGTAAGACTACATTTCCCAGAATTTACAAATTAAGCAGTTGTTGGAGAGTTATACTGAAACTAGATTTGAGTTAGTTGGATGACTAATTGATTGACTTAGAGACAAGGTGTTGCAGGATGCTAAGATGTCTCACTGCTTTCGCAGTGTTCATTGCTTTTTATATAGTTTTCCAAGCAGCAAAACATAGAAGAATATAACAGCATTTTTACTGGTGAATTTTCCTTGCCAATACTTAAGAACATCCTTTGATACAACCTAGGTGAGATCATGTACCAGCCAGGGATAAAGTCCTAAATAATTCTGGCTATGTGAACTGGATGAGATCACGTAGGCATGAGAGGCCTATTAGAGTAGGCATTTTGCTGAACACAACTTTCACATGGCTGCTCTCTCTACAACTAATATGGTTTAATAGTTAGGTTTACTAAAAGATTAAATTGTATTAGAAGAATATAAAAGAGGGAAAACTGTAATCATTACTGGAATTAATTTCTTGGCATATAATGCTGGAATCAAAAACAAATAAAATATACATTTCAATTAAGTCACTATACATGCCAGTATATAGTTTCATCTTGGAATAAAGGTTCAAGTAACAGCAATGCTTTTAATGAAAATTAAAACAGAAGTAAAGCAAAGTAATGGCATTTAGAAAAGAGTTTGAAAACTACTTACATCAAACAAATGGTAAATTAATATTCAAGTAGTAATTTAAGTTGTGTTTCCTAAAATACTTGGTAAAAGTTACCAGTTGACAATTCTGAATCAATTAATTGAGCAATGTGTAGTGAGTATAACAAGTTACAATTTGCCATATTGTACTGCTTTATCAGTCACTAACCAAGATGGATAGAATCACAGAATGGGAGAAATTCACACACATCCATTCAGTCTGAGGACTAAGTCAAAGTTGGGTAATTAGAGTCAGAGGTGGAGCTTCACAATTTGACAGACTCAGTCTTATAGACTGAACAGACGAGGTTAACCCATTCCTGGATGCTAGCTCCACCCACTATAGAGAATAGTAAAATAGTAAAATTCATCTTAAATACACACCAGTTGCTGAGCATCCAAATTATGATCATGTGACCTTGGGGAAACTACAACGACTGTGAAGTGTGAAAAATGGTCTTATCAGTGCTGTTGTAACTTAGAACAATCACTAAATGAATGTACGATTCGTCTAGGACTACCTGAAGACTATCACAGGAAAAACTCGCCTATATGATTCTGATATTTATAGTACAGACACGGTACATTCCAGCATTAGATTATCTTTTCCAAGGCCTGATGACTGCTCTACCAAGGTGCTAGTCTGTTGTGTATTCTTGCCTCCTGGTAACTTTTACTATTATTGTGTTGTAAGCTACACAGAGTCATTTTAATAATGAGAAGGATGGCATATGAATTAAATAAATAAATAGTCAAACTTAAAAGGCAGAAACTAAATACCAATGTAATATCTTCATTGTTAATTCTGGGTGTGACATTATTGCACACATATAAAAACAGTGGCTTGTGTCTTGACAAATAGTCTTAGCTATTGCTGACTGATTCAGGAGATGTACAAAACATGGTAAACTCAAAGTGGCTCCTCTGACCTTGGAGAAAAAGTCTAAAAAAAATTAGAATAAATAGTAAAATATCTAGAATTATTGTTTTAGGACTTGCAATATCTCACAGTGGTTTTGAATTTTTCAGTGCTTCTAAAGTTCTCATTCTTCTACGTGCTACGATCAATCAGCCTATTCTTTTGCATCTTATGATTATGTTTTTTTCCGTGTCAGTAGAACAGCAGAGAACAGTTACAGTCTTGCTGCTATTGCTTTATAACAGATTTAGAAGAGGAAAGAAGTCAGTCCTAGGGGAAAGCAGCATATGGCTCAAGGCCTGGAAAGACCTTTTGGAGTCTGGCTTGAAGCTGGAAGAGAGGACCAGGAGTGCTGTGATTGATCAATTGTGACTGGAGTGCCTAATGCTCCTCAAGCTTTGCTGATGATATCTGGTTGCCTGCATCAAAGAAACTCTCCCTACTCGTGTTTTAGTTTTAAAACCAGATTCTTAATTTAGTGGGAAGAGAAATTCCATCGGAGTCTAGACAAGATCTCCCAATCAAGAAAATGAGATAGTGTTTTTTCCTATGTTGCTCCTCTTCCTAAAACAATGGTACCATCAGTTTCCTCATGGACAAAGCAAAACTAGGTGCTCTGGACCAGCTTCCCGAGTACAAGTAAAGGAGATGGTTAGAGGCAGTCTAGTGTAATAATTAAGGTATACTATACTAGAAAAAAACCGGTGAATTGAAATGAATTATGAGTGACTTTTAGGTCCACCCAGGTTGTTGTGGAGAGAAGTAGCATTGGCTTATCTGAACGGTCTTATCTGTGCACTGTAGGGAGAGTCCAAGCAAGGGGTAACTTCATCGGTTGTCATGGGGACTGAGTTAACTGATTTAATTAAACATGCCCTCTCTCTCTCTACTCTTGCTGGTATACCAGCTAACCTACACACATGCTTGCAACAAGTAAACGATCTTTAGTTTTAAGGAAGATTCTAAACATACAAAACTTTAGTTGTTTGTGCAAAATGGTGGCTGAGCTAATAAATACATCCCTCTTGCACTGAGTCAACTGGGTCATCACAGCCAGTGGATCAGAGAGAGAAGGTCCATGCTTAATTTTAAAAGAAGGCTGCTGTGGCTTAGAGGTGGAGCTCTTGCCTCGCAATCAGGAGGTTGTGAGTTCGATCCTAGTAGAGGCAGATGTAGGACTTCCTATTTGGGCAAGGGTTTGGACTAGATGACCTGCAAGGTCCCTTCCAACTGTTAATCTGTTAAATCTGTTAATTCAATCAATTAACTCAGTCCCTGTGACAACCAATGAAGTTAACCCTTGCTTGGAGTCTCCTTAGCAACACAAAGGAGAATAGGAAACATGTACATTATTCTTTGAGTTATACAAAATACGGGGAAGTTATAAACAATCTAAGACCTCTGAAGACCAGAAGAACATTATTCCCGGATTGACTGATTACTGATGATTGAAGAATATTTTAAGATCTGATCTATTCCATTTTGTCTATTCCATCTACAAAATTAATTTATACTAATTTATAATTTAGCTTATATAACTAGCCTATATTGTATATATTTATATTTTAATGTTTTAATGTTTTAATGCTTTTAGATTATTATTACTACTATTTTATATTGCTATTAATTTAATTGATTTTTTAACGTAGTGGGGTCTAAAGTAATGGATGACTGGGATAATCAAAATTGGGGTTATGAATGGAACGACTGGTATGATTGCATAGGTGGGGGTGGGGGGGTTATGGTATGGATGAATTCATTGATAGTAGTGTGAACGAGAGGTTTGGCCCACCTGACGCTCGGGAGGCGGGAGAGGAAGGGGCACCGATCTCTGGGGGGGCAGGGGGTCGGAATATCCCTGTGTTGCTGGGGAGAGGCAGATATGGCGGGGGCCACAGAGTTAGCCGTTCCAGGGGAACGAGGGATCGTTGCTTAATAACGATCCCTTGTTCTGGCTCTGTGAGCCCAATCTTGGGTACTGGTGGTGAGTGTAACTCTGGCCCTGGGCTCAGGTTGTTGCTGCTGAATGCCAGGTCGGTGGTAAATAAAGCTCTCCTCATCCGGGATTTGATCCTGGATGAGGAGGCCGACCTGGCATGCATTACTGAAACCTAGCTGGGCCCAGAGGGAGGTGTTCCTCTCTCGGAAATTTGCCCAGCCGGGTTTCAGATATGGCATCAACCGCGACCCCAGGGAAGGGGGGGAGGAGTGGCCATTGTAGCCAGGGAGAGCCTTTGCCTGCGTAGACTCATTGCTCCGGAAATTGCGGGTTGCGAGTCTCTCTTGATGAAGTTGGACTTAGGGGTTCAGGTGGGCTTATTTCTCACGTACCTGCCTCCCAGCTGCGTGTCAAAAGCCCTGCCTGTGCTACTCGAGGAGGTAGCCGGGTTGGCGGTGGAGTTCCCCGGACTTATTGTCTTGGGGGACTTCAACTTGCCGTCACTTGGCGAAACCTCTGGGTTGGCACAGGAGTTCATGGCCACCATGACAGCCTTGGACCTGACTCAAGTAGTACAGGGTCCGACTCACGAGGGAGGGCACGCACCTGACATGGTATTCCTTTCCGAGCAATTGAGTAATGGTCTGAGACTAAGGGGCTTAGAAGCACTGCCTTTGTCATGGTCAGACCATTTTCTACTACGGCTTGACTTCCTGGCTCCAATCCTCCCCCGCAGGGAGGCGGAACCAATGGAGATGTTCCGCCCCAGACGCCTGATGGACCCAGAGGGCTTTCAGACGGCGCTTGGGGTTATCCCAGAGGCACTCGTCCACAGTTCGGCGGAGTCTCTTGCGGAGGCCTGGAACACGGCTGCTGCGGAGGCTCTCGACCGGATTGCGCCTTTGCGACCTCTCCGAGGCGTTAGACCCCGTAGAGCCCCATGGTTCAACGAGGAGCTCCGGGAGTTGAAGCGCCAAAAGAGACGTCTAGAGAAGCGATGGAGGAAGAGTAGGTCTGAATCCGACCGAACACTTGTAAGAGCTTTTATTAAGACTTACAAAGTGGCGCTCAAGGCGGCAAGATGCGCGTACCATGCCGCCTTGATTGCATCAGCGGAATCCCGCCCGGCCGCTCTGTTTAGGGTGACCCGCTCCCTTCTTAATCAGGGGGGAGTTGGGGAGCCCTTGCAGAGTAGTGCCGAGGATTTTAACACGTTTTTCGCTGATAAAGTCGCTCGGATTCAGGCCGACCTCGACTCCAATTGTAAAACAGAGTCGACTGACAACGAGTCAGTCGAGGTGACTGGGGCACGTACTTGTCCACCTGTCTGGGAAGAGTTTGATCTGGTGACACCTGATGAAGTGGACAAGGCCATTGGAGCTGTGAGTTCTGCCACCTGTTTACTGGATCCGTGTCCCTCCTGGTTGGTTGCGGCCAGCAGGGAGGTGACACGGAGCTGGGCCCAGGAGATTACCAACGCTTCCTTGGGGAGGGGAGTTTTTCCATCACTCTATAAAGAAGCGCTTGTGCGCCCCCTCCTCAAGAAGCCCTCCCTGGACCCAGCTGTGCTTAATAACTATCGTCCAGTCTCCAACCTTCCCTTTATGGGGAAGGTTGTTGAGAAGGTGGTAGCACTCCAGCTCCAACGGTCCTTGGAAGAAGCCGATTATCTAGGTCCCCAGCAGTCGGGCTTCAGGCCCGGTTACAGCACGGAAACCGCTTTGGTCGCGTTGATGGATGATCTCTGGCGGGCCCGGGACAGGGGTTTATCCTCTGTCCTGGTGCTCCTTGACCTCTCAGCGGCTTTCGATACCATCGACCATGGTATCCTTCTGCACCGGCTGGAGGGGCTGGGGGTGGGAGGCACTGTTCTTCAGTGGTTCTCCTCCTATCTCTCTGGCCGGTCGCAGTCGGTGTTAGTGGGGGGACAGAGGTCGACTCCTAGGTCTCTCCCTTGTGGGGTGCCTCAGGGGTCGGTCCTCTCCCCCCTGCTATTTAACATCTACATGAAACCGCTGGGCGAGATCATCCAAGGACATGGGGTGAGGTATCATCAATATGCGGATGATACCCAGCTTTACATCTCCACCCCATGCCCAGTCAATGAAGCGGTGGAAGTGATGTGCCGGTGCCTGGAGGCTGTTGGGGCCTGGATGGGTGTCAACAGACTCAAGCTCAACCCGGATAAGACGGAGTGGCTGTGGGTTTTGCCTCCCAAGGACAATTCCATCTGTCCGTCCATTACCCTGGGGGGGGGATTATTGACCCCCTCAGAGAGGGTCCGCAACTTGGGCGTCCTCCTCGATCCACAGCTCACATTAGAACAACACCTTTCAGCTGTGGCGAGGGGGGCGTTTGCCCAGGTTCGCCTGGTGCACCAGTTGCGGCCCTATCTGGACCGGGACTCATTGCTCACAGTCACTCATGCCCTCATCACCTCGAGGTTCGACTACTGTAATGCTCTCTACATGGGGCTACCTTTGAAAAGTGTTCGGAAACTTCAGATCGTGCAAAATGCAGCTGCGAGCAGTCATGGGCCTACCTAGGTATGCCCATGTTTCACCATCACTCCGCAGTCTGCATTGGCTGCCGATCAATTTCCGGTCACAATTCAAAGTGTTGGTTATGACCTTTAAAGCCCTTCATGGCATCGGACCAGAATATCTCCGAGACCGCCTCCTGCCGCACGAATCCCAGCGACCGATTAGGTCCCACAGAGTGGGCCTTCTCCGGGTCCCGTCAACTAAACAGTGTCGGTTGGTGGGCCCCAGGGGAAGAGCCTTCTCTGTGGCGGCACCGGCCCTCTGGAACCAACTCCCCCCGGAGATTAGAACTGCCCCTACTCTTCCTGCCTTCCGTAAACTCCTTAAAACCCACCTTTGCCGTCAGGCATGGGGGAACTGAACATCTCCCCCTGGGCACGTTTAATTTATGCATGGTATGTCTGTGTGTGTGTCTGCTAGCATATGGGGTTTTTAAATATTTAAATATTTTAAATTTGTCTGATTGCTTATGATTTGTTTTTACATGTTGTGAGCCGCCCCGAGTCTTCGGAGAGGGGCGGCATACAAATCTAAGTAATAAATAAATAAATAAATCTGATTGACATCATTTCTGACTGCTAGCAGAGATAATCTAAACGTCTATATTAGCAACCTTTAAACTGAAAGATTCCTAAATATCATCCTATAGCTGGTAATGGTGCTTTTGAAAAAAACCAACAGGTCACATGCCTCCTATAAAGTGAGAACACCACAGCAAATATGCACTCCATTAACTTGGATATTCATGTTCTGCTCTGATCATTGCAAGGCATGGGTTAACAGGGGAACAAACTCTAAATCAGTAGTTTTCAACCTCTGTGATGCAACATACAGTACTGCGCTGTGGTAAAGTGTCCATAGGTGTGCCACATCAATCAGAAACCCACTTCTTGTGACATCACTAGGAATGGACTACCTTCTCATGTAATCACAGAATTTCCAGTTTCACAACCTGGAAAGTGAAACGTATGAAATTTGTGCCATGAGATGAAAAAAGTTTAAATTCTCTACTTTAAATCAATATTGGGAACACTTCTGTAGGCATAGCGCAATAGTCCTTACGATTATTGGCAGCACCAGGCAAACTATGTTGCTAGCTAATAGTAAGATTCCAGAAGCAGGCCAAGCTGCCACTGCAATGCATAAACAGCTCTTGCCAGGCAGGTTTAAAAAAAAAAAAAATAAGGCATACTAACACATAGATGATGGTTTAAATGACCTTCTTGATGCTGCTTATCCCTAAGGTACAAAATCCCCTTGGTCAGCATCTTCATCAGGCACTGTAAAGAGTAAGCCCTACAACTTCTACACACAGGAGTACAAAAATACAAATCTCCTCAGGATATTTGGTCTAGTATTTGTAGAGTGGGCACCTCTTTCCTCAAGTGTCTTTCCAGCCCCTGGGAATGGAGAGTCTCAAGTTAGATTGTTATTGTACAGTGTTCCCTCGATTTTCGCAGGTTCGAACTTCGCGAATAGCCTATACCACGGTTTTTCAAAAAATATTAATTAAAAAATACTTCGCGGGTTTTTTTCTATACCACGGTTTTTCCCACCCAATGACATCATACGTCATCACCAAACTTATAATTTTTGCAAATAAATAAGAAAAATAATTATTATTATTATTAATAAATAATTATGTTTATAAATATCAGGATCACTAATTGTCTTATTCAATGGTGAGTACCAGTAATAATGGTGAGTAAATGATTGTTAAGGGAATGGGAAATGGTAATTTAGGGGTTTAAAGTGTTAAGGGAAGGCTTGTGATACTGTCCATAGCCAAAAATGGTGTATTTACTTCCGCATCTCTACTTCGCGGAAATTCGACTTTCGCTGGCAGTCTCGGAACTCATTCCCCGCGAAAATCAAGGGAACACTGTAGTTCAAAAAATATTCATTTTTACTTATTTATCTAATGACCCTTTCCATCAAAACCCTCATACTAGGATTACGTCCTGCCCTTGAAAAACCTGTCACCCCCACATGCAGTCAACTTAAAATCTACATTTTTTTCCAGTAAAACTTTGACTCCAAGTGATGTGCCTGAAGCCATTTTTTCAGACGTTTTTTTTAAAGCCATTTTGATTAGTAGTTTTCTGATTATTTTTATGTTCTGGGTTGTTGTTTGCTGAATCCTTCAGGGGCAGATTATAAGCACTGTAAATAAATACCCTCAATCCTCCATCACTCAAAAATGTATTGATTTGCCATCACATTCTGCTTTTATGTGTGTGCTCATTTGCTATATTTTCCAGATACATCAGAACCAGAGGAGAGAACTCAATTCTCTGTAAAAACTCCACCACACACTTTTTTTTAAAAAAAATAAGGAACTGATCCACATAGAGAAACATTAAACATTGGATCATATATCTTGGAATATGCTTTATTGCCTTTATATAGACAGGGATACAAATATTATTGTGTGCTATGTAGCTTTTCCTAACCACCACATTTAATTGGGGTAGACATTTGTAGGTGAAGCCAGGAAAACAAAGGAAGCTTGGAAAAGCCCGTAGCATTAAAATACTGTACTTTTTGGAATATAAGATGCACTCCCCCCACTCTAAAAGTGGGTGAAAATTGTGGTGCATCTTATACACCGAATATTGACAAGGCCCCGCCCACCCGCTGGCCCCCACCCGCTGGCTGTTTTTTGGCCTCCACATACTCCATTTTAGACATGTTACAGGCTGCGGAGATTGCCGCAGCACATCGCCACCAATCACCGCCTCTGCCCGTTGTGTTTTCGACCTCCATATGTTGCGTTTTCAGCCTCCACACACCCCATTTTTTGCCTCCGTGCATCAAATTTTCGGCCAGTATTAGGTGGCAGGGATTGACCCCTGCCGCCTGGAACCGGCCAAAAACGCAACATGCAAAGGCCAATAACAAGATACACAGAGGCAACGATTGGTAGTGATGTGCTGTGGCAATTCCTGCAGCCTGGAATGGATCTGAAATGGAGCGTAAAGAAGCCAAAAATACGACACTTGGAAGCAGCAATGGGCTCTGGCGATCTCCGCAGCATGGAACAGCTGATTGGGGGTATTCCAGGAGGCCGTTCCAACTGCCAATCAGCTGTTCGTGCTAAATCAGGCTGTGATAATGTGCTGAAGTTGACCAGGTTGTTTGCTGTTTGCTGCAAAGACACTAGCCAGATAAATACCAATGGATGCTGGTAGAGAGAAGATGATTTTTATTTTTGTTTTCTTCTCCAAAAAAAGGTAGGTGCGTCTTACAGTCCAGAGCACCTTATGCTCTGAAAAATACTGTACTTCAGGAGACTCTTTCTAATCCCACAGACCCATAACTGTCTTGAAAGGATTCTTGGAAGACAGAAGTGACATAGGAGCCTGCTCAGTCAGACTGTTTATCCCAAAAAAATTCTGAAGAAGAAAGTATAAAAAACCTAGCAAAACCATTCCTGAAACTTGCTTAGCTGGAATCTTACTTCCTGTTTCTAAACTGTCACCACTAGGTGTTTTGTGGGGAAATTCCTAGTATTTTTAAACTGTGTACATTGGTACAATTATTATTCTAAATAATTCGTTAGAAATTTCTGTAATAATAGAAAAAAATAAATGTGTACAGTAGTTGGGGGCAGGATTTTCTGCCCTCCTTCCAGTTGATTAAATTAAGCATTAAATCTATTGTAGGATCCACATCATAGTTTATTTTATTCTGCTTCAAAAAAGCAAGAAACTATACCATTAATTTTTCATAACTGCACCATGAAAATTCAGTGGCATGAATTAAGCAGGATTCAAAGCTAAATTCAGCCCACAGGCTGCTCATTCTGTTCTAGATTCTGGAGGAATTTTTCATTACCATAGCAAGTTTTGAATCTTTTTTTAAAAACGTACCATTTATAGGTACTTTATGCTGGTTTTATAAGCAAACTAATGACTATTATAACTAGAATGGAACTCCAGCATTTCTTTTTTCCTGTCAAAATAGGCAGATTATGACTTGGTTGTGCTGCTGAGAAATTAAACACCTGCAATTCTCTGCTGTTTCTCTTCCAAACTAAATTACTCATATGAAAAAAGTATGGAGGCCCGATGGCGCATTGGTTAGAATGCAGTCTTGCAGGCTAACTCTGCCCACAACTTGGTGTGTGATCCTGAGCGGCTCAAGGCTGACTCAGCCTTCCATCTTTCCAAAGTCGGTAAAATATGCTGACATTTATAAACAGCTCAGAAAGTGCTGTAAAGCACTGTGGAACTGTATATAAGTATATGTGCTATTGTTATGGTATTTTATTTGCTGCTCACTTACTGATTGCATATGGAATGAGTGCACAATGGATTTCAGTTATATCGTAATGACATTTCCATCTTACATTTTGATTTATGCCTTGGATTATAATCATGATTAAGGAAAGGTAACTAAAGTTTAATTTTGATTAATGAGTGGTAGCGTGTTAGAATTGGTTCTTACATAAACCTTCATTCCTATTACAATACAATAATAATACTTTTGATTTTGCCTATAAATGACGATGTACAATGAAATAATTCCCCATGCAAGAGCTGGCATGACTGAATTATACGATTTGACTACCTTGCTATAATTTCAAGCACGTTTATAATATTGAAGAATTACTGAGACATATTTCTAGGCAGAGATTTAAAATCAAGATAATCACCTATTTGATCAATTTTGGAAAAGGAAAAAGCCTAGATTTGCATCAGATTAGCTCTTTCACAGGGAATTACATAGTGCATAGTTATATATAAATGCATAGGCAACATCAAAAGCACAATTATTACATTGCAGTAGAGATGAAAGTTGATATAAGAACTAATTCTAATATGCCAATATTCAATCAAAATTAAAGCATAAATTAACTGGATTAAGAGGAGTGGATTGAACGACTGAGGAACATAACCAGGGAGGCATTATCCTCAGAAAATTCAACCCCATCCATAGAGCTATGGGACTAAACAACCCATCCTGGACCCTCATTCCTTCGATATGAGATAAAATAAAAGTTATAATTAATATAAATACTACAAGCTTACACAATTTTTATTGGAAGACCTTGCTTAATAACCAGGAGCTTAGCAACTGTTCAAAGTTACTATGAACCTCAGAAAAGCTACTTAGGGCCAGTCCTCAACACTATGGCTGCTGTACACAAGAGGGATCATATGATGCTAACAGGTGCTTGGCAGCTGGCTCACGTTTACAACTGATTACAATAGCCTAAAGTCAAACGACCATGATTTGCAATTGTACAATTTTCCAACAAAAAATGGCAAAAAACCCAACCAAATAAACAAACAAACCTTGGATATGCTGGATTTCCTTAACGATCACATTGCTCACTTAACAAACCATGTGATTTGCTTAGCAAACAGTGACTGAAAATGATCATGAAATCAAGTCTGGTCACATGGCGTCTCAGCTTATGATCACAACAACCACTAACTGAAATTCTACACTACATTGTGAATATTTATTAGATTTCTATGTCGCCCTATTCCTCAGACTCAGAATATACATCGAAGACTATCAGTACTTAGAAGTACCCTGTTTCCCTGATAGTAAGACACCCCCGATTGTAAGACGTATCGGGGGTTTCAGGGGGGTCGGCTAATATAAGCCGTACCCCGAAAGTAAGACATATGTCTTACTTTCGGGGAAACACGGGGGTATTGCCAGGGGGGGAGCCCGATGACGTCGCTTCCAAGCTCCCCGCGCCCCCCTCGCCTTCGCCTCACCGCGGCGCCACCGCCTCTTCCCCGGCTTGGCAAAGCGAAGGACGGCGCTGGTCCGAAGCGAGCCGAGCGGGCGGTGGCTTGCAGCGAAGGCGCTCGTTCCAGCAACCGAGTCCTGCCGAGGCTCGGCTGCAAGCGGCCAGCGAGGCCGACCGGCTCCGAGGCGAGCGGCCGGAGCTGCGCCCTCCTTCGCCCGCCTCCTTTCCGGTAGGCAGGTGGGGCTGCCCAACTGCGCAGAGCGGCTCCTCCCCTCCAGACACACGCTTCCCCGACACGCGTCTGCGGCTCCACGCGTGCACGCCGCTTGGAGCCCTGAGGTTGAACTTGGAAAAGGGCTCACGAGGCTCCTGTCCCGCGGCTGCCCTTCTGGACTCTGAGGAGATGCCTTCGGGAACAGAACCCTTTCAATTTTTTTCCAATGTAAGACATACCCCGAAAGTAAGACGTAGTGGGGCTTTTGGGGGTAAAAAGAAAGTAAGACACTGTCTTAGTTTCGGGGAAACACAGTATATGCCATTTAAATGAGACAAATTGCATAAATTCATATAGAAATGAGCTGAAATTTAAAATATTTAAACAAACCACTCAACATTTTCCTGAAGAAATACATTTTAATATGAAAAGTATATACAGAAATGTCCAAAAGTTATTTGTTTTCGGAGTTATATAAACTGTAGGACAAAGAAATCATGTACTGGGTTACAGACTAGAGTTAATTATTATATTATCACATTCATGTTAGCCTGTCTTCTCTAGGCAAAGTCTGCAGTATCAATGACAACTTAAAAACAGGCTACAATTTTCCAGCTGCTTGTTATACTGCTATATGGAGCCAATACAATTTACTCCTTTAATATGTATTTAGTTATTTTTCTTCAGCCTCATGTAAGAGCCTATAGGGTAAATTATACGATTTTTTAAAAAAAATATTGAGACTGCTGATTCTAAAAATAAGTCCCTGCAGATTCACAATTCTGTCAAGTTGGCTATCTATTATGCAGAAATACATCTAATATAATGGGCCTTTAATCACTGAAAGAGCAGTAGTGACAAATAACCAATGTTAACTATTATCTTAAAAACTTTAAAAAAATGTTCTTATTCCTAAATAATTATGTAAAATAAAGAACATTACCTGTATAACAGTTTTTAACATTAATCCAATCCTTGAGCAACATGCCTTTGAAATAATTATTTTATATAAAAATAAATGCTAATGGGAGATGCAACTGTCACTTTATAAAGCAGATTATTTGAATTATTTTTATTTATACAAATTGAAACACTGTTAAATAACTTCTCCCCTATCCTCACTCCAAAAGAAGCAATCCTTTTTATTTTAAAAAAATCCTAAAAGGATTAGGAAGAGATATATGAAACCGTACCATGAGGTTTTAGATTAATAAAATATTCCATTTGGAGTAAAATGTGAGGAGAACATAAAGAAAAGAAAAACATAAACTTATGTTTTGCTGCTGAAAAATATAGAAGATGCCATATGCTTTGGATGGCCCTTTTGTGAGCCACTGGAAATCCCAACACAAGAAATAAAAGTAACACCTGTTTAAAGCAGCCATCTGTCTTCACAGGCTGAAGAAAACTAGTATTTCCACATAATCCTGATTTTCAAACTACAGAGCTAAACTGCACCTGGGAACACTTGTACAAATACTGTTCACAACTCTGTTGCTTAAATGCTATAAATAAAGCCATTATCAATGACTGTATATACTGGAAAAAATATGCATCTTAAATGCAAACAAGCAGTTTTCAGTAAGTTCCTCCCATTATGTTTAAACAAGACTAATTGTTCTATTGATAATTGAAACATGCATTTGGGGTTCTTAATATGAGCTTCAATTCCTTTGACATGGAACTTGAATTTTAAAAACGCACACTGACATTTAAATGAAAGTTTGCTTTAGTTCACTGTAGTATCAACATTCACTCACAATCTGTCAACTTAAATGCTGAACAATTTCTTCTAAATTATCATTTTTAAGGGGTTTTGAGGGAAGTGTGCTGTTTTATTTCATACCAATATAGATTACTGTAAAAGCTCCTCTCCAATCCGAAATTTATGTTTAAATATACTGCTGCGATAGTTTTATTAACTGAGGATAGAAAACAGAAATTGGAATATGAAATTTTTATTAATGATATTTTTTACATTTTTACAAAGATACCCTGATTTTTCATTTGCTCTAATCCACACATTAATATTGCTGTTTCTGTTCTTTCAAACATATAGAGCAGTGTTTTTCAACCAGTGTGCCGCGACACACTAGTGTGCCGTGAGACATGGTCAGGTGTGCCGCGAGACATGGTCAGGTGTGCCGCGAAGCTCAGAGAAAAAAAGCAAGAGAGAGAGAGTGAGAGAGAGAAAGAAAGCAAGAGAGAGAAAGCAAGAGAGAGAGAGAAAGAAAGAAAGAAAGAGAAAGAAAGCAAGAGAGAGAAAGAAAATGAGAGAGAGAGGGAAAGAGAGAGAAAGAAAGCAAGAAAGAGAATGAGAGAGAGAGAGAAAGAAAGACAGAGAGAAAGAGAGGGAGGGAAGGTGGGAGAAAGACAGAGGGAGAGAGAAAGAGAGCAAAAAAGAGGAAGGAAGGAAGAGAGAAAGAAAGGGATGGAGAGAGAGAAAAAAGAAAGGGAGAGAAAAAGGGAGGGAGAGGGAAATAGAGTGAAAGGGAAGAAGAGAGACAGAATTTTTTTGTCCAAACTTTTTTTACAAACACCCCCCCCCCCCGCTCAATGTGCCCCATGGTTTTGTAAATGTAAAAAATGTGCCGCGGCTCAAAAAAGGTTGAAAATCACTGATATAGAGAACTCAATAGTATATTTTTATCATTCTTTAGTACCAGGAGTGATACCTTTTGCGTTGAGTTTTCTGCAGATTCTAATTACTGGCCCTCTTAATATGTAGCTAGAAAAAAAAACAATTAAATTAATCAGGGCACATCATACATTTTGGACAAGAAGGTCTTTATTCATTGTGGCTTGCTTTTTTCGCTAAATTTTACTAAACTGCTGTAACAAACAGATTTAAAATTTTGTAAATTGGCATTGGATATGTGCAATCACTTGTAAAGTTTAATCGCTTTTAGCAGGCTCAGCTTGTAATTTAAGCACAAGTTGCAAAGTTAAAATTTATATGAAAAGACACAAATTCAGATTATTTAAAAGATAAACAATATTGCAAATCTCAAATACTGTACTTTTGCTTTTGATACATGGTTTTGGATACAAGCAAAATTTGCATACATCATGCAAAACGAACTGGAAACAACCCATTTTGAACCTGAATCATCCAATTCAGCTGTTTCAATGAACAAACTGGATGTAAATACTGTAAAAAGGGCTGAAAGAGTTCTTTTAAAACTCAAAACACAAATGAAATTGGGCATTTTGCCCTAAAAGTGGGATGCTTTGAATTCAAAATTGGTCAGTTTAAAATGTTTTGTAAACAGTATGTTTATTTTTATCCTTGTTAAAGAAATTATCAAGACCATTAGATTGACTACAAAACTAGGGAACAGATCAAAAACATTGTCATCAAGATTCTTCAGGGGCAGTAGAGTATATAGTTTTGTTTTTTAATTTAACAATGAAAACACTAGAACTGAATTTGGTGAGGAGTCAGTTGTCTTTCTTTCAAGACTAAAATGTTTAGAATTTAACATTTCTGATGAAAGGTTGTTGGTTTTTTTGTTCATTTGATATTCAAGTGAAGGTACACAAAGGTGAACTTTGATAGTTTATAATAATATTTTCCCATGTGATTAAAATTTTGGAATTTGTAAACATAGCAGAAAAATTGCTCTTAAATAGTCATAGGATTTATAATCTGAAGCTTAATCTAAACTGTTGAGACAATGATGTTTTGAAATTTAAAGCATATTAAGTGTTTTAAGGATTCAAAAATAAGAAACATCTTACCATGTTCATGTATGATGTATTTACATATAACTGAAAGGTAGCATACTTTTCTGTGTCCATCAATCTTCCCTAACCTAATAACCTTTAGATGTATTGCAGTACAAGTTTCAAAATATTTATTTATTTAATGTATTTATTAAAACAATTTATATAAACACATCCCATAAAAGTTACTCTAGTCTAGTAACTGCATAATTTTTTTCAAAAAAAATACATAAAATATGCCCAGGTTTAAAACATTTTCAATCCACACAACCAAAACAAATTAACCCATCAAATAGAGATTATATAGTTGAGAAATTTTGCTTCAATATATTTAGAAGTGACAGGTTACGTAAGATAGTTCTAGACAAAATCGAGGTGTGCATTTAAATACATGCTGGAAAAGAAGAAAATCTTAACAGTGGCCAAATAAAATAGAGCGTGTAAATAAAGCAAGTTTACTAGCATTTCTAAAAATGCCTGTAATACATCACTCACATTAGGCTACACTGAAACAATATATATTTCCTATCCTAATGTGATAGTTTTTTAGGATTAGATTCTTTAAATTTTAAAGAATTTCTTTCTAATTTTTATTAGAAAAATAATTCATTTAAATATTATTTATACTTTTTAGTACAAAAAAATCAATTTAAATTTAAATGTAATAAAAACAGTATCAATACCTACAATCCATAGTTTTGAGGAGCACTGTGGCTCACAAAGTTGGAGTGCTGGGCTGCCGGTCAGCAGGCTCACATTCAAGACCCATCACTGCTGTGGGGCGAGTTCCCATCACATGTTCCAGCTCCTGCCAACCAGCCATTTGAAAGCGGGCTATCACAAGTAGATTAATGGAAACCACTTTGGTGGGCAACATCATGGGGACATGAAAGGAGCCACCAATTGGGCATCCCAAGGGTAATGGTGATATCACTGGCAAATCCATTTGCCATGGAAGCCCATAATTTTAAAAATCCATAGTTTTAATAAGGTGAATCAAATGCATTTAAGAAAAATCTTCATCCCACTCTGATTGGCACATATTTTAAAAATGGGTAGCCTGCCTAGTATTAGTCTATAAGAACAGTTAGGAGCAATTGAGTCCCACCCAACTGGCAATTGCATTGACAAATGATTGACTGACTGATAAAGTACAATATATAGAAACAAGAACATTTTCTAAGATTCCAAAGCAAAATAATTTAAGAAAAAAGAAGATATTAGATTATTAGAGTTGGTAGGGACCTTGTAGGTCATCTTGTCCAACCCCCCACTCAAGCAGAAGTCTCTAGACCATTTCGGACAAATGGCAATCCAAGTGTTGGAGATATCTCAGAAGAAATTTCATAACATCCTCAAATTTAATCTAATATAGTCTATGTCACCAAAGTCCACTCTCCGACAAATAAATTTCTGATGTGTACCTCCTTAAAAGCAACCCAGAATTTATGAAAACAGAATACAGTGTTGCAATACAATATAGCACATGATACAGATTCCCTTTTACAAAGAGAAAACACTACATACCAACATACCAACATACCATGCCATTCGAAACATTCTTTACCCCTTAAAAAGCATTCAAATATCCACCACTGGTGGTCCTCATTTAACTACCACAATGGGGACCAGCAACTTAGTCATTTAGCAAAGTGGTCACTAAATAAAACCACAACCGTGCTTATGATCTTACTTCAACTTTTCTTTTTTTTGCTTTATAGACCTGAGAAGGTTGTAAATGTAAGGACTGGTCATAAAGTTATCTTTTCACCAATTTTATTGTGAGCGGACACTAAACAAGGCAGATGCTAAACAAGAACTATCTATATAGAATTCCGTATAAACACTATAGCTATTATATCCCAGACTAAAAATTGTTGTTCTTTAACTCTACAGATACAGTGGAACCCCGACATAAGAGCTGCTCTACTTAAGAGCAACTCGAGATAAGAGCTGGGAGGGGAGAGATATTTTTGTTCTACTTACAAGCCCAAATTCGAGATACAAGCACCAAGGAGCTGTCTCCTGAAGCCAAACGCTAACTTCCGTGTTCGGCTTCAGGAGACAGCTGCGAAGCGGCGCGCGTGTTTTAAAAGGTTGCAGACGGCCTGGGGGGATCGGGGGGGTGCTTGCAGCTTTCTTTCTTGCTCTTTTTCTTTCTCTCTTTTACCTTCCCTTCTATTTCTTCTTTTCTTTCTCCTTCCCACCTTCTTCCCTCCCTCCCTCCCTCCCTTCACTCATTCCTCTCTTACTCTCCCCTTTCATAAGTTTCCTTGCTTCCTTCCTCTGTTCCTGTCCCTTCCCCCTTTCTTTCTTTCTTTCTTTCTTTCTTTCTTTCTTGCTCTTTTTCTTTCTCTCTTTTACCTTCCCTTCCTCTATTTCTTCTTTTCTTTCTCCTTCCCACCTTCTTCCCTCCCTCCCTTCACTCATTCCTCTCGTACTCTCCCCTTTCATAAGTTTCCTTGCTTCCTTCCTCTGTTCCTGTCCCTTCCCCCTTTCTTTCTTTCTTTCTTTCTTTCTTTCTTTCTTTCTTTTTCTTTCTCTCTTTTACCTTCCATTCCTCTATTTCTTCTTTTCTTTCTCCTTCCCACCTTCTTCCCTCCCTCCCTCCCTTCACTCATTCCTCTCTTACTCTCCCCTTTCATAAGTTTCCTTGCTTCCTTCCTCTGTTCCTGTCCCTTCCCCCTTTCTTTCTTTCTTTCTTTCTTTCTTTCTTGCTTGCTTGCTTGCTTGCTTGCTTGCTTGCTTTCTTGCTCTTTTTCTTTCTCTCTTTTACCTTCCCTTCCTCTATTTCTTCTTTTCTTTCTCCTTCTCACCTTCTTCCCTCCCTCCCTCCCTTCACTCATTCCTCTCTTACTCTCCCCTTTCATAAGTTTCCTTGCTTCCTTCCTCTGTTCCTGTCCCTTCCCTCTTTCCTTCCTTCCTTCCCACCCTCCGTCCATTCATTCACCCATTCCTCTCTTGATCGCTTAAAGCCGGTCCCTGGTGCAAAAAGGGTTGGGGACCTCTGTCCTACAGGATTGGGTGGCAGAGAAGTTGAACATATGTAAATTTAAAAGTTTAAGAAAGTTTACAAGTTAAGTGAAAGAAACTTCATTATTCATTTATATGTACATGTACATTTCTTCATTAAAAACATGTCTTTCTGCATAATTTAGACTAACTTTGTGAGTTTTTTGAGGGCTGGAACCAATTAAAATTATTTACATTAATTCCTATGGGGAAAAGTCGTTCGAGATAAGAGCTGCTCGACTTAAGAGCCCAGGTCCGGAACGAATTAAACTCGTATCTCGAGGTACCACTGTATTTTTGTTTACAGCCATGGTGATTTGTCCTTTTCTTAACACAGAATTCTAAAAATTGAAAACACATAAGGAACCTACATTAATGCCATCAAGTTTTCCCCTTATATAAGTGCACAATAGTATCTTTAGTTTGCTGCAAGTTTGGGAGATAGGTGTAACTTCACGACATAAAGTTCAACAAAAATGACAATGGGAAGATGGGAATTAGATTTATACCAGGAAAACAGTTCAGTAATGAAAAAAGATACTTAGGACCCCTGGATTTTCCCCCCCTTTGTGATATTTAAGAAATGGGTTAACTGACTTTTGAAAATGATCCAAGCATAATTTAAAATATCCTTTTATCAACAATAATGTAAGCTGAAAAGTTATGCCTTACTAGAGTTCTTAAATAATAACATTAGTTCATGCAAAGTAGTCTAAAGTAAATGAAGACTCCTTTTACACACACACACACCCTATCCTGCATTCTTCCTACAACTTCTATTTTCATTCTTTATTTTCCACAATTTCCACAGCCAATTGTAGGTATACAATTCAGAGAATTCTTACAGCAGATGCAAGTGAAAGCAGCATGAGTTTCCCAGGAGTATTTTCCATTTTCTATGAGCAATGAATGCCCTCCTTGAAAGCATGCTGTCAGTTCATAATTTACATCCAAATCATATATGTTTGGTGTTAACTAAAAGAAAAATGAATCCCTCTCCTCCCATTAATTAAGCTTTAAATGGGAAAGTTAGCTTACATTTGTCAAATTGGAACCTATATTAACCAAAAGGAGAGGATTAATAGGACTGGAAACTTTAAGCTGCAACATAAACAAGTGACCATAATGGTGGCAGAAAAATGGGAGCACCATTGCTTTTCCCCATTGAGAGCAAGCATTGTAGAATAATATGTAGAATCAGTAGAGAGCCTCTTTTATACATAGGATCTATATATATTTTATGGAGTCCTCCATTTAGTGAGGCAAAAACAAAAGCAGCAGTTTCTTTTCCTGTACTACAACATCTCACACTCTACACTAGAGAGCAAGAAGCAGGGAATGTTCAATGTTTTCTCTCCCCTTCCCATGAATGGGAATATTGTAAGATTTCATGATTTGACAAGAATGAGAAACCTAAGCTTGCTTGCTTTTTTATTTAAGAGATTTATTTAAGTTCACTTCCCACCTGATGAGCTACAACTCTCACTGCAACAGTAATTAAGAATATTAGAAAACAATAAAAACAACACACACACCACACCAAAAAATCAACAATGTCCAGTACGTTTTTTTAAAAAAGCCAGCCATGGGGTCAAACACCCCCCCCCCCCCCCACACACACACACATTCTATCATAATGCTTGGTGGGAGGCAGCCAGTGTTATCTCAATAAAACAGTTATAATCTTTGGTTTGGAAAGTGTTATTAAGGCTGTCCCAACTTTCATCAGAATACACTCAGTGAAGAGGAGGGAACCACATCTCTGAGTAATTTATTCTACTATGAAATGGCTCTTAATGTTAGGGGGGGAAAACATTCAGCATAGCCTCAATCTATTATTATTCCATGTCATTTCTAGAATAAGAGCAGGTCTCTTCTGTGAGTTGTACTTTGACATGTTGAAAGTGTGCTGTTCTACTGCTAAACCTTTTGGAAGACATTTCTATTCTTCTGGCTAACAAATATAACAGTTACTTTAGTTCAAATCCAGGGGGGGAAAGGATGCAGAATATCGGACCAGAATATCTCCGAGACCGCCTCCTGCCGCACGAATCCCAGCGACCGATTAGGTCCCACAGAGTCGGCCTTCTCCGGGTCCCGTCAACTAAACAATGTCGGTTGGCGGGTCCCAGGGGAAGAGCCTTCTCTGTGGCGGCACCGGCTCTCTGGAACCAACTCCCCCCGGAGATTAGAACTGCCCCTACTCTTCCTGCCTTCCGAAAACTCCTTAAGACCCACCTTTGCCGTCAGGCATGGGGAAACTAAACATCTCTCCTGGGCACGTTAATTTATACATGGTATGCTTGTGTGTGTGTTTTCTATTACATGGGGTTTCTCTTAAATCGTTAAACATTTTAATTAATTGGATTGTTGTGACTGTTTTTACTTGTTGTGAGCCGCCCCGAGTCTTCGGAGAGGGGCGGCATACAAGTCCAACTAATAAATAAATAAATAAATAAATGCAGAGTTTGGGAAAAATATGCAAAGGATTGAACAAAAGACTGAACAAAAGAGCAAAATTTAGGGGTTCAGAAATCCTTCATTATGCTCCAGAATAAGAGACCACACCATTAAACTCAGTATAACTTATTTCAGAATAAACATTCAGAGCTTTATACTTGCTAAGCCCAATACATTAACCTTTTGAACTTTCTAAAGTTTCTTTTTTCCAACCATCCTACTTTCTGTACTTTTCTCCTTTTTTCTTTTTCCAGAATTGCTTCCATTTACCACATTTCCATTCTCTTTTCTTTCTCCCTTTTTTGCTGTTTTTGCTGTTTCTTTTTCAATTATTTCACACATAATCACTTTTAATTAGCAAGGATACTTTCAATTAATACTTTAATTATTAGTACTCATTTTGAAATGTAAGTTCTGATCAATGGATATGTACACGTGAATGTGCACACAGACAAGTGCGCCACTTGCATATACTTGATGGGGTGGAAAAAAATCTCTAGAATTAATCTCAAAAATAGTTATCAAAATAATAGCCAATTAGGTATGGAAGCTGGACATTTGAGGTGTTCTTACAATAGTTTTATGTTTAATGTTTCTTTGGGATTGAACTTTTTCTACTGTTTTTGAGTTTTATTTTAAGTTCAAGATCCATTTGGAGATGTATGGTAACTCTCATAGAGTTTTTTCTGCCTTTTAAACATTTTCCATTTTTTTCTAAAAAAGAATAGATAGCATACCTAAATTTCAATGTTCTGCATTAAGGATATGTATCCTACTCTATTAAGCCTTTAGCCATCAGTTATAATCATTAAAAAACAATTATATGTTACTTATAAGAAAAGAGCAAGAAATCTCCAAATAAATAAGACTTAGTTACCTACTCAAGAACATGGACTAAGGCAGTGTTTCTCAAATAGTAGGGTCGGCCCGCCTGGGAGGTGCGGAGCGATGTCAGGTAGGACACATGACTTCAGGGAACATGCTTTTTTGCCACAGGGAGTAGGGTTATTTTGCCCCGAGCAATAGCACACAGAGCACAGAGTAGGAGATATGAACTGCATATAACAAACCCTTAAGTGATACCATGGAAAAGTATTTAACATGGATGAAAATAAAGGGGGAGAGAGATGGAGATAATGAGTGTAAGTCTACCGAAAGCTAAGATGAGAAAATATAACAAAATGTATGTAGCTCTTGGCTTCACTGTGACTACGGTGGGAGACGAGAAAAGACCAGTATGTTTACTGTGTCTAAAAATGTTTGCAGTGGACCGTATAAAGCCAAATAAGTTAAGATTCAATTGAACACATTACACTCGAATCACACTGATAAGTCGCTTGAGTTTTTTCAGCAAAAACGTGCTGAATATTGCAGAGAATTGGGGGGGGGGGGGAGCACAAAATGTTTACTTCTTCCTAGGGAGGGCTTAACAGAAAATAATTGAGAAACACTGGATTAAGAGCTGCCATGCCACCTGGAATGAAGGAGAAACTTTTTAACAGCGAGGACAATTAACCAGTGGAACAGCTTGCCTTCAGAAGTTGTGGGTGCCTCATCACTGTGGGGTTTTAAGAAAGACAATCTGAAATAGCAATTGCATTTAGACTTATATACCGCTTCACAGTGCTTTTACAACCCTATCTAAGTGGTTTACACTACAGAATCAGCATATTGCCCCCAACAATCTGGGTCCTCATTTTACCCACCTTGGAAGGATGGAAGGCTGAGTCAACCTTGAGCTGTGGTGAGATTTGAACCGCTGAACTACAGCTAGCAGTTAGCTGAAGTAGCCTGCAGTACTGCACTCTAACCACTGTGCCACCCTGGCTAGCATAGGATCTTCTACTTGAGCAGGGGGCTACACTAAAAAACTCCAAGGCCTCTTCCAGCCCTATTCTGATGGATTTATTGAATGAGCTGAAATTTATTGAATAAGCTGAAATAAAATGAGCCGTTATATCCACTTGATCTTCATCATAGCAATAAAAAGGAATTGAGTAAACTATTCAAATCTTTTTCATCTTCTGTAGGTATGATGGATGCTAGTGGAAATTATGATGTCTACCACAAACATAAGTTGTCTGATAGGGTGCTAAATAAAGATATCAGTTGGGTGTCAAAATAGGATAAACAAAACTGAGATCCATGTATAAAGTATATATGAATAAGGGTCCAGTTATGTAACTTGAAAATCTTAGATTAATTAGCATTTGTGATTTTTAATTTGACATCCTCCTGTGGTTCAGTGAGTTATGTCAACAAAGAAAATATACTTTTCTTACATTATTTAATAAGTCAAATAAGAAAAGATATGGAATCCCTGTCTCAACAAACTCACATATTTACCTTCTGAACTACCCAAAAAACCTTTTCTCAATACTTTAGGTTAGTATCGGGGCATAATGTATTTTCTTACCTAGAGAAATAGCTCATTGTGATACCTTTAAAGTTAACTTTTCTACAAAAAAAATTAAAATGTACATTAATATTAATCAAAGTAGCCCCCTGAAAGCACAAAAAGTAACACTATGGAATCTGTCATTTTAAGATACAAAAGAAAAAACATAACAAGCTGATTAGCTGATCCGAAAAAGGTTCACTATTTGCATTGTAAGTTTGCGCCATGCATCATACTTTATTAATGCACTAAATAATATATTCGAGCTTTGAATCTATGGCGCATTGTACTCTTAGCTATTACAAAATATACAGCTAGAAAAATACTATTTTTTCTAAGTTTATAAATTACAAATTTTAGTTTAAAGTAAGACAACAGGTGGATGCAACCAACAAAAGGAAGCAGAAAATTGCCACTACTATAATAAGAATATAAATAGAAGCAACAATTAATTAATTTGTACTCTGAATATAAAATAATTTGCAGTGTACATATTAATACCTAATGAAAGAATAATCTATCCATTTCTGTTTTACAATAGTTTTCAGAATGTTATAATATACCTTTCATATATGTGTGTTTGTGTGTAAATGCACATAGGTACACATAAACACCGTAATAAGTTCATGAACTAAAATGAGACAATACATGTCTTATTCAGAAAAAAAGGCCAAAATCTCAATAATCACATAGCTGCTTTGCATCTGACAGACTAAGAAATCATATACCCTTCAGGGGTTGTTTTATCAATATATTTTGTTGGCATTGTTACAACTAACATTCTATTCAATACAGATTTCACAACTGTGGGAAAAAATTACAGTTAAAACAGTCTCTTTTATAAGTAGTTGTCAAATTAATAGAATGTAATTAGGAAACCTAGAATCCCTTCCAAAATCACAATAATTTCAAAAAGGGAGCTGCAAGATATTTAGGTTGCGTTCTAAATAAAATATGAACTCCGATGACCAACATTAGTAATTGAGAAATGTTTCAATACCATGTTAAAAACCTGGAGCAGAGTGGGTCAGGTGCAAAGTAACTGAATGTCAACAACGTGTCCCACTGAGGTGTATAAGAAATATTACCTTTTGTCCAGGAAGAGCAAACAATTACCATATGCTCCTGGTACAAACCTACAAGTCATAATTAGCAACTACAGTGATGGTTAAACATTCACATGTTCCAATTCACGAGATTTGTAATTCTTTATGATCGACTTAATGTCAGCATTTAAGAAAAATAAAAAGACACAAGAGTAATTAATATACGTAAAAGCTACAATAATTAAGAAGGTTTCTGAACAAATTTATCCCACCACTTTCTTGTATCTTTTCATTTCACATACAAAAACATCCTAAATAAACATAATTTTCAGACCAGGAATGTTACTTGCATCTTTTACCCCAAGCTTAATCCAGGGAGAATCATAACAAATTGAAATTATACACATGCATGAAATCTGAATTAAATCACACCTCATGAATTTCTCAAAAATTTCTCTTATGTCTTTCAAATCAACACTGTGTAGTATTGCAGTGTGTTTAATGAACAAGAGAAAGATCTGCACCACAAAGATAATTGCCTATGAACGATCAAGCTTAATGTCAATATGTAGGAAACAACCTGCTCATAATAAAGTACTGAAAAGGTTAAAAAAGCAAGTAGGGTGAGGATGATCAGAAGCAGAAGAAGAAAAGTTCACAAGCATGGGGGAAGTCGACCCAATCCCCAGTTGGAAGTCCAAGGCCCACACACAAGTTCCACAACCCCTAAATCTTCTATATCAAATCCCCAATTCAAAGTTAAAGCATGGGACTCCCCAGAGCATGGACAGCCACCTTATTTCCCCTTCCTCCATTAACTCCCTAAAAACAACAATATGAGGCACATTAAAAGGAACAAAAAAATACCACCCCACTCCCCTCCAGACACCTTATGGGGATCTTTTAGGGAGCTCCCCCCCACTTCACATTCAATTTCCTTTCCATGTTTAACCCCCCCCTCCCAGTGCAAACCATACCCACTTTCCCATTTCAACTCCACCACAGCCACTACGGGGGGGGGGGGGGAGAGAAGTGGGGATATATAAAGAAAGCACAAAACAGGCCGGGGGAGGAATCACACACACACACACACACATACAGTCTCACACATAAGACACATTACAGCCCCCCTCCCCCCGTTTTGCACACATTCAAGTGATTCAGCTCAATGGAGCAACTCCAGGCCGGTTTCTCGATGGAGAAGGGGGGGAAAGGGGGGGGGAGGAAGAGGTGGAGGGGTTGCACATTACAATCACATATTCACCTGGGCTGTGGAGGGCTGTGGTGGTGGTGATGGTGTTGCTCTTGCTGCTGGAGGTTGTTGTTGTGGGTGATGATGAGGATGGGGGTGAGGCTGGGGGTGAGGAGGAGCAGCAGCAGCAGCAGCAGCAGGAGGAGGAGGAGGTGGTGATGGTGGTGAAGGAGGAAAGGAGCCGTTGTTGTTGATGGGTAACAGTCGCCAGGACTACGGTGACTATGGCGCTTGATTCACAAGGCAACGGTTGCTATAACTCACAAAAGGGAGAGAGCGAACGAGAGAGCGAGAGGAGGAGAGGAGGCGGTGGCCCAGCCTCACAGGTCCGGAAGAGGCGGGGCTTTCGGCATGAATGATAAGTCCGTTTTCCCTCTCCCTCCCCGCCGAGATGAAGAAGGGAATTGGGGGGGGGGGAGGTGAATCTTAACGCGTCGAATGGGGTGGGGGGGTTGAGGAAGAGAGAGAGAGAGAGAGAAGGGAGGGGGGATTAATGCGGGGTTTCTTCAAGTACATATGCGTGTGGAGGAGGAGGAGCGCGTGCGTTCCCGAGGAACAGTTGGATTCGCACGCGGCTTCGAGAGAGACCAGCACGCTCGCTCGGAACAGCGCGCGGGCTGCAATCAACTCCCCTTTCAACGGGAGGACATCCAAGGGGCGGGACTACCATTCCCGGCTCCGGCGTATTGGGGGTGGGTGGGTGGGAATGCCTGGCAACGATCCTTTTTATTATTTCCGGTGGCGGGGGGGGGGATGAAAACGAATCGAAGCCGCGCTGATAATATCCCGCCTGCGGAGAGCGGCTGAGCATTTAAAGGTGTAGCTTGTGGTTCACTTGAGGGGAGGGGGGGGAGGTCTTTCTTTTCCCGCTTTCGCACTTCGTTGCCGCTTGGGAGAAGGCGCTATGGGAGAGCGTTCTCGTCACAGGGCCCCGGTTTCTCCCTGATCTCTCTCTTCTCTTCCCTCCCCGCCCTTTTCGGGGCGTTTAAAATGGCTCGGGTTGACTAGTGCCGCCGCCGTCGCCGCCGCCATCTTACGCGGAGAAAGTGCGGCAACCAGGAGGTTTTGGAGGTCTCCTGTGGTTCTGAAATGCGGGGGATGGGCAGAAGCCAAACCGCCCTTTTCCTGGCCGGGGAGGCGGGAGGGGAGGGATGCTTGAGGGAAGAGGAGGGGCCTCCGCGCTCGCGGCAAGCGGGGGGGATTACCGCTCGGCCTGCCCGTACCTCCGCGCCTTCTCCCCTCAGGCAGACTGCGGGGCAAAGATGCCCCCGGGAGATGCGCGGCGAGGAGGCCGCCCGAGCTTCCGCCGGTGCTAATGAGGCGAAAGGCAGCAGTATAAGGCTGGGGAACCCTATTTCTCGGCGGCGCCCAGATTTGGTTTCGCTAGGCCTCCACGATGAGAGGCCGGAGCTCTTCCTTTTTTGCTCTCCTTTTTTCCTCATACTTTTATGTTCTGGTCTCTCTCTCCCGGAAAAGCATCCCAGAAAGAGCTCGGTACAGGGAGACCTCGACTTACGACCACGTTTGAGCCCAAACTTTCTGTTGCTAAAGCGGGATGTTTGTTAAGGGAGTTTTGCTCATTTTACAACTCCAAGTCACAATTGCTAACTCAGTTGTTAAGTGAATCTGGCTTCTCCTCCAATTGACTTTCCTTGTCAAACGTTGGATCAGATGACCTTGGAGCACAGCAATGGTCATAAGTATGAACCAGCTGCCAAGCGTCTGAATTTTAATCACATGTTCATAGGGATGCTACAAGGGTTGTGGTTGAAAACAATGTCATAAGTCACTTTTTCCTGGGTTGTAACTTGGAACAGTCACTAAATGAACTTGGTAAGTTGAGAACAACCTGTAGTTTCTGGCATTTGGTATTCACCTGCCATCTCAGCAGTTGCCATCTGCCCGTATTTCAAAGAAAAGGCCCCCCAAAAAACCCTCACAGAAAGTATCGCTTCAGCTTCCCCTGAAAGAAAGGGATTCTTTCAGTAGGCCCAATGGCCTACTGCCCATCGGGCTGTTTTTCAAAGATCACAGTTTTTGACGTCTTGTTCATTAATGTGAAATCAAAAAAATTAATACTTCCTATAGCTCAACTTGAATCACAAATACAAATCATGATCCTATATTATCCATATTGTTGGATTTGGAGACGGGAGTGCTGTGAGAGGCAAGATCTAGATCGGATGAGGAGAATAAAAAGAATAATACAACCAATATTGACTCTGTTTTTGTTTTCCCAGGAATGTTTACAGTAGAAGTGTAAACTATGTATGCAAAGCAATAAGTTAGGGTTGGGCATAAAATGGTATAAATGGGAGATATTCAAAAAATGGAGTGAATTTTTGCCCAGTTGTAGGAGGATCTCTCCTTTCCTGGCTTGGATGCTGTTATTTGGACTGGATTTGGCTCTTGTTATCTAACTTGAGAAGATATTAAAAAGAATCCAACGAAGAACAACTCTGCATGTTGTCATACTGTGGTGGTGAAATGTTAGGAAGAATTGGTTTTGTATTATTTTGTAAAGAAAGAAAGGGAACTTACTAAGTGTTCAAAGACCTGTGGTGCTGCGTTAAGGATGGGAACAAGCTGTTCTTTCTAGGGCATAAGAGGTTTTCAGATCAGCCAAATAAAAATTCAGTAGAACATCACAGAGTGTTGCTTTTTGTTGAGAATAGTGAGCTTTGGATGCAAACTGCATCTTTTGCTGCATTAATAGCATTTTTAAAGAGTAGATTTTAGAAATGGATGATTTCTAATAGCACAAGTAGTTCTCAGGATAGAGGAGCTGGCTATGTCTTGCATTTACTTCCAGCATTGTCTTCTTTTGTAAACTTAGCTTGATATTTGTTTATTTATTTTGTGTCTATCGTGAGTTTAACTAGATTTAAGTACATCTATATAAAATTAATCTCATTCAAAACAAAAGGTCTGCTCCAAGTCTACAATACTCTGAAATATTCCGTGTCCTAAAAATCGAGATGATTATCTCCCTAATATTCAGGAGGGAATCAATACCACAGATTATTGAGTGTTTTAAGTGTACTTCTTTACCAATTTTAGTCTTTTCTGACCCACTCCAGGATGGCACCTTACAAAACTCTGCTAAAGCATTTTTCATAATCAACTTCTCATTACTACCCAACCAGTGAAGGGCTACCAAAATTTTTACTACAATACTATAGGCATGGCTTATGCAGGACACCCTGCATTATCTTTCAACATCTTTCATCTTTGGGTGATCTAGGGTAGAGCTCCATTTTCGCCACCCCATTATGTTACCTCTCTACGGAGAGGGGCGGCATACAAATTTAATAATAATAATAATAATACCCCCTGTCCGGGCAGTAGCCCACCCCTGGTACCCACCATTAAAAAAACTGCAAAGCAAAGAAAAAGGATCTTAAATTAGCTCTTACCTTTGCTGTATTGTCACCAACTTTCTGATGCCATCATGTGCTACCTTGGAGATGGCTAGCAGAATAAATTGCAGTTCCAGTCTTTGGGAAGTTAACTACAGCTACCCTGTCAGAGCACAAACTACTATTTTTATGCCATGCACTGGGAAAACTAGTACTACAATGCTCCACAAGATTGGCAAAATAAGTTGGGGAACAGGTGTATCAATGTTTATAGGAGTATGAGGCAAAAATCAAAATAATCTCCTAAGAGCCTCAATTTAGGTAAGTGGAGAGATATAAATATAGTGGTAGCTTTTAGTTTTGTTGTTTTCCATTGTAGAATAAAATCCAATATTGTTCACAATATTATGCTGTGGCTCAGTAGTTAAAGAGGCTGAGCTTGTCATGACCCGAATACCTCATGACAGGGTGAGCTCCCATTACTTGCCCCTGCCCCTGGCCACCTAAGGTAATTCTGTGGTCCTTGGCATATAGTCATGCTGGCCACATGACCACTGAAATATCCTCTGACAATCCTGGCTCTTTCAGCTAAGAAATGGAGATAAGCACCACCCCCTAGAGTTGGACATGACTGGACCAGGGCCACTGTTACCTTTACCTTTTTATTGTTCAAATGGAAGAGATAATCCCATTAAGTCACATAGAATCATTTTTATTGAAAATATGCAATCTTGGGTTTATTAGGAACAATCCCAATATTACATTACTCAGCATTGATGATCATAAGTAGATCTCAAACCAGTGTAATGATTGGAAATTAGAGAAAAGCTATGGGGCTTTTTCCCATCTGAAAATCTTTCACTAACAATATATTGTATACACATGTTATCCTATAATACAGTCAGATGGCAACAGAGAGATTCTTTAGTTATAACAGGCAGAACCCTACAAGCAGGAAATAAAAACAAGACCTTTTTTCTGCCAAAACTGCATTAATACCAGTCAGCCCATATTGCATGAAGCTACAGGTACATATGCAGAAGTAAAGCTTAAATTGAACTGTAATCTGAACTACTGCCTAGGAAGATCAGCACCAGCTGCATAGGGACAGCACTCAACATGGCTCACAGATGTTCCCTTCAGGAAACCCTAATCACTTTTACAAATATTTTATCTCGTATTAGGATCTATAGACTACTTAAAATATTCTGAAACTCTTATTAATTTATCTCCTTTCTATCTGGATTATCGTATTCATTGTATATTCTATTGTATCATTAAAGCATAACTGATAAAACCTCTTTGTTTTATCAGATCCAGAATTCATCTGACTATGACCTTGAGCTGCCAAAATTGTATAAAATTAAATGCATACTCTATTTTTGTTGAAACAGCCATTTCATATTTGAATAATGCCTATGTATAAAACCAATAACTCATGTTTCACATTGCCAAAAACCTGTCTTATGACATCAGCTCATTTATTCATCTGTCTCATAATGTCTACCTTAATTATTGTGTTTTTGCTATTTTAGATGGGAATCTGTACCAATATTATTTGTAGATACTAGAGATTGAACTTCTTATTCCTATGTGTCAACCACAGCCCTTCCTTCACCACTCATTTAATATGGAAATAATATCTCCATTCCTAATAATGTCCACTCCACCCAAAATATGTGCAGACTTTTAACATGAGATTTTTTTCTTGACGTTACTGGGAATTCAACCATATGTCCTAGTTTGTCAGCAAAAACACAACTGCAAATTGTTGTGATTTCCTTGGATTAAAAATAATAATTGTAGAGAATTTTTAATAATAGAAAACTTTTGGGGTTGAATAGAACATACAAAAATAAAACAGAAGGTTCTAAATTTAAATGTGAAATCAATAATGAATTCTTAACAGGGAGTTTCAATTAACATGAAATAAAAGATGTGGCTAATAATTTTATAATGACTAGCTATAGTTAAAAAACAAATATTTCCTTAGATAAAACAGACTTAAACTCATTTTGTCAAAAGATACTTAATTTGGAGGAAATTGCATAATCTGATTAACATTCAGATGTCACAAGCACAGATTTTTTTTTTCTGCCTTGCATACAAATAATGAAGTCTAAATTAACAAATGACAACAAGGTAGCAGGAATAGCCAACACTCCGGAAAATAGGCTTAAGATACAGAAAGATCTTGAGAGACTTGAACATTGGGCAGTATCAAACAAAATGAAATTCAATGATGAAAAAAAGTAAGATTCTACATTTAGGCAACAAAAATAAAATGCACAGGTACAGTATATGTGGTATCTTGCTCACTAGTAGTAATTGTGAAAGGGAGCTTGGAGTTCTAATTGACAACCCGTTCTAGTTGATAGCCATGAGCCACAGAGTGCGGCAGCTCCCAAAAAAGCCAACACAGTTCTAGGCTGCATGAATGGATAGAATCAAGATCACATAAAATCTTAATACCACTTTATAATGCTTCAGTAAGGCCACACTTGGAATACTGCATCCAGTGTTGGTCGCCACAATGTAAAAAAGATGTGGAGACTCTAAGAAAGAGTGCAGAGAAGAGCAACAAAGACGAGTAGGGGACTGAAGGCTAAAACAAAGAATGGTTGCAGGAACTGGGTATGTCTAATTTAATGAAAAGAAAGACCAGGGATGACATGATAGTAGTGTTCCAAGAAGCTCAGAAGTTGCCACAAAGAGAGAGTCAAATTATTCTCTGAAGCACCTGAGGATAGAACAAGAAGCAATGGGTGGAAACTAATCAAGGAGAGAAGCAACCTAGCACTGAGGAGAAATTCCTGACAGAACAGTTGTGAATTCTCCAACACTGGAAGTTTTAAAGAAGATTTGGATAACCGTTTGAAGTGGTGTAGGGTTTCCTGCCTAGGCAGGGGGTTGGACTAGAAGACCTTCGAGGTCCCTTCCAACTCTGTTGCTCTGTTATTCTGTTAATATAAAATCATGTAAAGTATTTGAGTCAACATATCTATATACCAGCAAGATAGAACATTAAAAATAAATACAATGTTTACATCAGATCTTAAATTATAGAACAGATGTGGTTCATCACACTAATCATAACACATTTATTGGCTTAATATGATATTTGAACTTAGCCATTGTTATTTGTTTAGCAATATATCTAAATTCTTGTGAAGTGCCATCAGCTTTAGAAACAAAATATTGGAATTTATAATGTCTACACCCAGTTCACCAATTGTATTGTCCTGTGTAATTAACTATAAACCAACAGTTCTATACAATAATATCCCATCTACACTAACATCTTACTTTAAAAGCATGAGAGACGGTGAGGAGTAGAAGAGAGCTTACTAAGAATATGAACCAAATGGCTTCAGAAGGAATAATTTATACGATTTTTAAAATTAGATGTATCCAATCCATGTATACATGCAGATAAATAAAGAAAACATATCTGCTTTGCTTATGATAATCCAGTGAAATTGTTGCTTTTTTAAATATAGTATTTCTATAAATCATCAGAGACTGAAATATTCTGTTTCTAGACTGAACCTAAGTCCTATTACAGCCTGCCATGCATAATATCAATCAGTTTTATATTGATCATGGATTTCATTTTATCTTTCATAGATGTAGCTACATATCAGTGATATATTGCTTCAGCAATATATTTCATGGGAATACTTTAGAAGAAATACTATAGAAGAAATTTGCAAATTTCTTTAAACATAATTTATTTCCCATTTAATCCAAACTAACACCTTTGCCACCTTTTAAAAAATGGTTCTGATGTCCTTTCTTCACATATCTAGTCTTTTTCTCAGGTTGAGGTTTAAATTTTCGCTTTGCTTCCAATAACCTCACTCTAAAGCTTAAGCTGAACTATGAAACAGATGGGCAAAATGCAAAACAGTGTATTTTAAACGTAGTTAAATTTTACTTAATACTGTTAATTCTCCGTATAATGTATCTTTTTTCATATATTTCTCATATTTACAACAGTGGCAAGGCTCTAGGAACTGCAGCTAAATCTGTGGGCATTTTAAGTTGTATCTCATTTTGATACAAGTATGTTCCTTAGTCAAAATTATTAGGCTAATACATATGAAACTTAGGACCTTTCTGTTATCATATCACTAGTTTTGTTCTTTTGATTCTTTAGAGACTGTTAAAGACTTCATAATTCCAATTACCTTTTGGAAGATTTTAACGTTATTGTTTATTACAGTATGAAATGATCTAATTTTTATTGTTCATTTAATCTGAATATGATTATGTATTTTCTAACATTTAAGCTGCTCTGGTAATGTTAACACACTAAAGGGAGATGTGTATAACTTATTAACTATAGGTAGGTAGGTAGCTAGGTAGATAGAATAATCTGTTCAATAAATAAATCAATTCCATGAGCCAGCGTGATCCAGACAATCTGCATCGATTTCGCAATTGGTAAGAATTGAAAATAACATTGTATTTTGCATCTTAATTCTTGACATTAAGTTATTTGCTATTCTTAAAGCAAAATCATTGACTTGAGTTGAATTAATACTGTGATAAAAGATATAGAGGGTGCGTTCAAAAAGTAATGCAATTTTTTAAAAGTAATTTATTTGCACAAACACTTAAAATTCTTCAAAGTACTGTCCTTGGGCCTCTACACATTTTTTCCAGTGACTGCCATGACCGGTACATGCCCTGGAAGGTGTCTTCGGGGACCTCTTGCAAAGGTTTCGTCACAGCTGATTGGATCTCTTCTATGGACGAAAAACGGGTTGCTTTCAGGGCTGCCTTAATCAGAGGGAACAAAAAGAAGTCTGCTGGGGTGATGTCAAGACTATAGGGGGGTGGGGCAGCGTTGGTACCTGGTGTTTGGCCAGGAACTCGCGGACTCGTAGAGTGTTGTGGCAAGGCGCATTGCCATGATGGAGTTGCCAGGTAGCTGAGATGTCTTTTCTCGTCCTGATGACCCTTTTTTGGAATCTTTCCAGCACATGCATGTAGTCAGCAGTGTTAACTGTCTGTCCTTGAGGAACAAACTCTTTATGGACTACTCCTTTACTGTTGAAAAAGACAATGAGCATTGTTTTCACTTTTGATTTGCTCATTCTTGCTTTTGGGGGCTTGGGAGACTGGTCGGTGTGCCACTCAGAGCTTTGGCGTTTTGTTTCTGGGTCATATTCAAAAACCCAGGTTTCATCACCAGTGATGACGTTGTCCAAATAATCAGGTTCAATCTATACGTTGCAAAAGTTCACTTGAAATTTCCGCTTGGTTGGTCAATTCCATTTTTTTGTGACATGGTCAGCGCGCAGAGGTTTACAGTAACTGACATCCAACCGCTTCCACAGCTTGGAGAGCACTGAGACCGGTTTTGTGGCAAAGCTTAACGTCCCCCCTGCCTACTCCAAGTGCTTCGGTCCCACTCCGACCAATAGGAGCTGCGCAGGAAATTCAATTGCATTACTTTTGGAATGCACTCTGTACAAAATACGTGAAGAAAATGATTTAGTTAATTAAGAATTTGATATACAGTAATCCCTCGCTACTTTGCGGTTCATCTTTTGCGGATTTGCTACTTCACGGGTTTTCAAAGGGGGCTTAAATCCATTAAATCCATTGAAAATTTTAAATCAATTAAAAATTCATAATATTCTTCTACAGTACTACTGTACTCTATTAAAGAAACTGGTAGGATATCACACGTATTTCCAGCTGAGAAACATTATAGAATGACTGCTTAATGCAAAGGGTGGGTTTTAAAAGTCCAAATACTTGTTAAATACATTAAAAAATATCTTTCCTCTACTTCATGGAAATTTGTTTTTCACGGGTGGTCTTGGAATGCATCACCTGCAAAAAACGAGGGATTACTGTATTCATAATTTGAGGTTTACATTATCCTGTCTCAAACCTTCTCTTTTTAGGATTGTTAGTAATGAGAGGTCACTCCCTAGTCCTCTCCTTTGTAGATTGCCAAAGAGCTCTAGTATTCAATGTGTACATGGAAACCCTGGATGAGATCTTTGTCAGTTAGGGCTTTGGTTTCATCAGAAGACTCAGAGAAGGACAAAAAGTGAAAGATCAGAAGAGCTAGCGCAGTGATGGCAAACCTTTTTGCTTGTTTGAAAAATTCAGAAAATGACTTTGCTGGCATATCACATCACACATTCCTTAGACAAAAGAGAAACAATTCTCTATATCTTCCCCCCTCCTTCGCACACATCTAGCCTACCCTGAACAACAGCACTGGACAGCAGTGCCAAGGTGGGCCTTAAATAGAGGCCCCAATCTTGGGCAATGGACAGTTTGCTCTCCACTGCTCAGAATTCCCCAGAATCTGACATGTGCCATTTAGCTTCAGGCAATGTTCGCTTTCTGTAGACAGATGTTGCAGACCACCTGAGGCTGCTTCTGGTCACCCAGACATCCATTGTTGAAGCAGCTTTGCAGAATGCTCTTCTGTGGCCTTGGCAGCCTCTGAAAACAGTATGTCCGGTTTTCACAGAATTTTGGGAGGCTCTGGAGGCCCCGTGAGAGCACTCCCCATTCTAATGCAGCCTCTGCGATTCATGAGAAAATGGGACATGCTTTCAACAATAGTTGTTGAGTGTTGATAAATGCTGGCATGTCATTCAAAATGTCATGGCGTGTCATCTCAGAGCTAGGGTGTGGCTGCAAGGAGCAAGAGAAGGCACAAAATCAACAATAGTTGAAAAAAACATCTGCAAACATTATAGAATTAAAAACCACATGTATTATTTAGGGGGGGAAATTGCACAAAGGAGCCATTGTGCCTTCAGAGATCCACAACAGATAAATTTGTTCCATGGAATTTATGTACTAATGTTGATTTCAGGCTTGACTCACCTACAAGAACTAGTTTATGTAAAGATCCATCAGCTGATAATATTGATGCATATATCTTAGGCTATGATAACATTTTAAAGAATAGAGTCATCCGAGTATTAAAATGCTTTTAAAAATCTCATTCTATGTTGTGAAAAAGATTTAATAGGTTTGGTTCATTCTTAAATAAAACTTCAGTTCTGGACTACCATTGGTTTGAATAACATAGGTACTATCTGGCTCAGCTCCTGCCCCAAGGAATGTGGAGGTGGATGCAGGGGAAACATCAACATGTCATAGGCCTGTTTTGTTGCCGGCAGAGTCAGGTAGTGCAGTTTCCTCGGACGAAGAAGAAGGTGGGGGTGACTTGGAAGAGGGGGGCTTGGCACACAGCTCAGGAAGCCAATCTCCATTATCTTCAGTCGATTCGGATGTGGAAGTCTTGCACCCACACAGGCGCAGAGTTATGCGTAGAAGAGACCAATTGAGGACATATAGGAGATAAGAGAGGCCACCTGTGTTTGGGTGGGGCTCTAATAATTAGAGCTGCTGATACAAATAGCAGTGTGTTGGTTTGGCCATTGTGGAAGATTATCTGATCGCAGTTCTTCAGGACCGTGTTTTCCTGTTTTCCGGACTTCGTTGATTTTTCATGCCTTTGATACCAAAGCAGAGCAAAGTGTGTGTGTTTCAGTTCATTGGAAGAAGGAGGGCTGTGACGTTTCTTCACAGCTGCTAGCTAAGTACTTAAGGACTGATTAAGGGAATTGTACAGGCTACAAGGTTGTTTTGGGGACGAGTGCTCTTTGCAATACAAAAAGGGTGCTTTGTTTCTTTTGAATTTTGTGATAAAGAACATTGTTTTGAATTTTCAAATGTGTGTGTGTCTGAATTTTTTACCCTTGAGTTTTCGAGAGGCTCATACCAGAGACCCCGGCAGAACAGTGGCTGCAGAAGAATTAAGTAATTAGATCAGGGTCACATAATGGCAAATTACATTACAGAGGAAATCTTTCCATGGGATTGGTGAGGATATATTCTGCAAGTCAAAAAAATAGTACTTGGTATTGAGATTATACTGAGATTAGTAACCTATCATTCACAGTTCCATTAATTGACAATGAAAAATTGTAATTGATTAGGCTGCTTATATAATCAGATTTGGGGACCTCATGCTGGAAACACGTTTGGAATACATTATGCCACGGCAGATATTTAGATCTGATGCATGAATCAAATTAAATTTGCACATTCCATTTTTAGCAGTATCAAAAGAACTTCATAAAAAATTCTAAAGTCTGTCATTAGATTTGATAAATTGAATATGTGTTACTTTTGCAGAATTGGTCGTAATTTGAAATGTGATCTTCCTTACCAAAGAACTTTGGACTATTGATTCATAGTAATAGTAGTAATAGTAGTAGTAATAATAATAAGCATAGTGAGAGCATTAGCAAAGGATGATGGTTACAAATACCTAGGCTTATTGGAAGCGGATAACATCTTGAATGAAAGAGTCAAAGAATCACCACAAAAGGAATACATCAGGAGGGTTCACAAAATATTAAAATCAAAACTGAATGCTGGAAATATAATTAAAACCATTAATACATGGGCAGTTCCAGTGATAAACTTCTCAGCTGGGATCATCAACAGGACTTTGGCTGAACCAAAAAATTTGGGCCAGAAAATACTCAAACTTTTGAATATATATTATGCTTTACATACATGAAGTGACATTGACAGGTTGTACCTGCCATGAAAAATGGGCAGAGGGCTATTGCAAATCCATCAAATTGTGGAAGAAGAAAAACAAAGTTTGAATCATTATGTGAGCAAAGTACAGAAAAATTGCTGCAGGCTGTGAAAACAGAACATAAAAACAACAGAAACAAAGGCAGAATATAAGGAAAATCAGAGGGATAATAGCTTAAATAGATGGAAAACCAAAGCTTTGGATGGAGAACATTTGAAAAAAATTGAAGGAAAATGTGACAACAACCTTACATGGGCATGGCTTAAGATGGGAATCATCAAGAAAGAAATGGGAGGTTTAACACTCGCCGCTTAAGAACAAGCACTACAAACTAATGTCTTGAAAGCAAAGATACAAAAATCCACTGACAATCTGAACTGCCGACTTTGCAACAACAAAGTTGAGAATGTTTCACACTTAATATGTGAGGCCAGAAAAATTGCGCAAACTGATTACAAAGCTAGGCATGGTCATTATGTAAAAAAATATAATTTATCTGTATCCAAAAAGTCACGGGAGCACAAAATGGAAAAAGTTACTAAAAATGAGACTGTGACGATCTTGCGGGACTCGAATACAGATAGATTGTCATTTGGAACACAACACGCCAGATTATCGAGGGCTGAAGAATACAGTTTATTGATATCACTGTACCAAGAGATGCCAGACTCGAAGAAAAAGAACTGGGAAAAAATTATGAAATATCGCGCCCAGTAGCGGGTTGCTAGTGTACATTGACGGACGGTGCACTGGTAGTGATTGCTGCACAATGTGCGCAGTTTCAGATATCTTGCTTGTGCGTGCATGCGTCCAAACATGTTTTTGCTTCTGTGCATGCACAAGAAGCAAAATCTTGCAAGGGTATGCACACACAAGGCATTGGACCAGAATATCTCCGAGACCGCCTCCTGCCGCACGAATCCCAGCGACCGACTAGGTCCCACAGAGTGGGTCTTCTCCGGGTCCCGTCAACTAAACAATGTCGGTTGGCGGGCCCCAGGGGAAGAGCCTTCTCTGTGGCGGCACCGGCCCTCTGGAACCAACTCCCCCCGGAGATTAGGACTGCCCCTACTCTTCCTGCCTTCCGTAAACTCCTTAAAACCCACCTCTGCCGTCAGGCATGGGGGAACTGAAACATCTCCCCCTGGGCATGTTTGATTTGTGCATGGTATGTCTGTGTGTGCGTCTGTTAGCATATGGGGTTTTTTAAATATTTAAATATTTTTAAATTTGTCTGTTTACTTATGATTTGTTTCTACATGTTGTGAGCCGCCCCGAGTCTTCGGAGAGGGGCGGCATACAAATCTAAGTAATAAAATAAATAATAAATAAATTTTGGTGATTTTTTTGCTTCTGCACCTGCGTGGAAGAACAAAAATGCTGATCTCTCTCTCACACACACACACACACACACACACACACATCCCCTCGTAAGACTTTGCTTCCTGCGCATGTGCAGAAGCAAAAACATTCTGAGATGTGCACGCACGCAAAATAATTGAAGCTGCCTGCGTAGCGCACCAGTAACAGCGGTAATAGGAATCCACCCCTGATCGCGACCTAACCATTGAAACTACACGGCTATGGAAGAAGCATGTAACAATGACACCCATTGTCATTGGGGCACTTGGTACCATATCCAAAAATTGGTTAGAAAATAGAAAAATTCTTGCTAAGTACACTACGAACATGTAATTAAAATATATATATACCTGATGAAAGCAAACAGAGCAAATAAGATAAAGGTATGAACTTCTAGACGAACATCTGATTTCTATGTTACTTATATATTCTGCTTCTATTTTCTTTTGTATGTTATTTTAAAAAGACAAATTGAATTTTGATATTAACTAGCTAGCTAAAGAAAATTTACACAGTTTCGGTAGAATTTATAGACTGATCCTGTACTTGCCTATATTTTAATATGTATTTGTGATGTACTGGTTTTTTTTCTTTTTATATACGTATTCTTTTCTTTCTTTCTGTGTATTATATTTATATTTGTAAATAAAAATTTATTTTAAAAAAAATTCACAAAAGACATGAAGAAATTGCAGCTTCCTGTAATAAGATTAGCGGAACTGCAAAAAACTGCGCTATTTGGAACATCATATATTTTAAGAAGATACTTGGTTGATACCTAGGACACTGGCAGCAACCCGGATTAACAATTAGCACCAGCCAGTGGTATTTGTAATACTTTTTAAAATATTCAGTTCAGTTGAGTTTCATGTTTAATGAATAAAAGAGACAATAACAACAACAACAACAATAATGTCTGAAGTATACAGTATGTTACTCAAAAGTATTAATATTTAACACACTAGCTACTGAAACACTGAGATAACACGTTTCCACTCAAGATAATTGATTTGTGATGCTATAATGCCTACAGTATTTGTAGGTATATTGTATGATACCACAATTATAGACTATACAGTACATTAAACATGATATCCTTCACCCATAAGAAATAACACTTTAAAAGATTACGAATTTGGAGACAAGTAGAATTAATGTGAGAGAAAAAGATTATATGTAAAATAGTCATTCCTGACAAAAGATTTAACTGAGGTTAATTATTAAACATGTCTGTCATAGCTGGGAAGAAAAATATTCTGCCAGGGATATGGTGATACTGCAGCCTAAGATTCAGTCAGAAGATCAAAGCTGAATACCAAAAAAAACCAATATCAATAAAGCAGTATAATAAAATCGGAAGAGGTGAGGTGAAACAACTTTGTCCCATTTGGTTACCCTTACAGAAGTGAAGCACCATTCCCATCAATCCCAGTCAATATGTCCATCTGGAATAATCATGCACAACATTTAAAGGTTGGGAGATCACCAAGCATATATCCCTCAAAATGGATGAGTCTACCCCCCAAACAATCAATTGTATGTACAGCTATATTAATTAAATGCAGGAGGGGAGTTGAAGTAGATTTCTTAAGCCAGTGACCCCCAATCTTTTGGGCACCAGGAACTGGTTCCATAGAGTGAGGTTTTTTCATGGATCAGAGGGGTCATAGTTTCGCATGCTGTCAGCACCCCATGGATGGGGCTTCGCTTGTTTGTGTGGCCTGGTTTCTGGCATGCTGCCGCCACAGATCAAAGGTTGGGGACCCCTGTCCTAAGGAGGAATCCCATTCTTCTCATAGGTGAAGGGAGCTAAAGCCAGAAGGTGTTGCTTTCCTAATGTAGTGCCAGTGCTCTGGAATAATTTCTTAGTGGAGATCAAGCAAGCCTTCTCTTCCCTTCCTGGTTTTCATGAAGATGTTACAAAAGGAACCATTTCAGAAAGCATTTGAACTGAGGTCATGCAGAGAAACGTCTTTTCATTCTTTTCTATAACATTTTTTCTTATTTTAATTTTGACTCTATTGGGTTTGTTGGTTTGTTATATTACTGGTATTTTTAAAAATCATATTGTGAATGATTTACTTTTCTATTGTATGGTATTTTACTGCTGTGGGATTGTAGTAGGATATACATTATTATTGTTGTTGTTGTTGTTATTGTTATTATTATTATTATTCAAGTTCAAGCTTAGTTTTATTGGATTTATATTTTATTGGATTTATTATTATTATTATTATTATTATTATTATTTATTAGATTTGTATGCCGCCCCTCTCCGCAGACTCGGGGCGGCTCACAGCAGCAATAAAACAATATACAATAACAAATCTAATATTAAAAATCTAAAAACCCATTATTTAAAAAGCATACACACAAACATACCATACATGCAATTAATAACTGTAATAAATCAATTACCTCTGAGATCTTTTCCCGGCTTGTGATTCCATGACATGCATGAGAGCCAATCTGGTTAGAAGTTAAAGGTGCTTGCCAGAGGTGGGTTCTTCCTGATTTGGACCGGCTCGCCCAAACAGGTAGCAACCTGCTGCTGGTGACATCACGATGACATCTTGAAACCGGTTCAGTCAGTGCCAGTCCATGGGTACCATCATCTTTTTAAAAAAAAAATACTTTTTTTTCTGAGCATGCGCAGAAGCCAAGTTTCTGGCACTGCGCATGTGGTCAAATATATGCTACTCTTTCTTTGTCCCATTTCCCAACAGTAACCTTGTAAGGTGAGTTGGGCTAAGTGATTGGCCAACAGCTGATTTTTATGCCTCAATCAGGACTAGAAGTCACAGTCTCCTGGTTTCTAGACAAGTACCAGGGGTGGGTTCCAACTTACATCGCTGCCAGTTCACTTCCTCCCTGACGTGAGGTTGTACCTTATGGGCATGTGCGTGCATCCACAAAGCACATGCCCATAAGGCACAACCTCACGTCAGGGAGGAAGTGAACTGGCAGCGATGTAAGTTGGAACCCACCCCTGGTACTTGTCTAGAAACCAGGAGACTGTGACTTCTAGTCCTGGTTGAGGCATAAAAATCAGCTGTTGGCCAATCACTTAGCCCAACTCACCTTATAAGGTTACTGTTGGGAAATGGGACAAAGAAAGAGTAGCATATATTTGATTTACTAACAAAGGCAATCAATCAGTCAATCACTCAATCTCCCATATTGAGTCTGGCAATTTAGAGTAAAAACTTGAATCAAAGGTGAGCCTTGGGCTTTTATGAAGGTTTTGTATACAGATAAATTTTTGCACAATTATTTAACATTTTTACAACTCTTCTCTATGTACTTTGGCTTTGGGTCTTCTACAGATCATTTATTATTTGCAACTAATGCAAGTCTCACCTATCAGTATCTTTATCATTGATGCTAGTTGACCAATTCCTTCTGCATGGAGTAGCAGAATCTGCCAAGGCACTGTAGGAAATAAAAAGTGCTTCCACTTCCTGCACTGGAAAAACTACTTAATGACATGGTTGAGTTTCTAGATAAAGTTGATATTTACATAGAATGTAGGCTCACATGATTAGTCAACTTATAGAATTCCGAAGAAGTCTAGTCTTCTCAGATGCCTGTTTCACCAGATGGGATGAAGAACAGAATAATGCTATCCCCTTCTCATCTTTTCTCAACCTTCCAGTTTTTGCCTAAAAGTCTGGCAGGTTTTCACATTTGTTGGAAAAAGTGGGTTGCTTAAAGAAAGAAAAAGCTGTATTGTTCATAATTAAACTAATAGATCTTCAAGCTGAATACACATAATTCAAGGATAACAGAGGCAAGATTGAAACAATCTTTGCTTTCAGGACAGGCAAGAATTTTCTGCACTCAAGCATAAATAAGTTTTAAAATGGCTAAAACCTAGAATACTTTCATGCATAATGGAAGAAATCACTGAGAGAATGTAAAAAGAAAATGATTGATCTTAATTACAGTTTTTTCTCTGGACATCGGTATTGTATTTTTTTTCTAAAGGTGGCCATTTTGTATCTCTGTAATGGCTGATAGAAGAGAAACTCCCATTTCCATTGTGGAAAAAAAGAGAGTTTAAGACAGTATTTGCAGAAAGTTAACAGCTTCAAAATCTCTTCTGACTTTTTAGTCCATTTCTCTGGATCTTTGAACATTATGAGCTATCTTAGCTTAACTCTGTTTTGCCAAAGCAAACACGCCATTCTTTTTCATGTTTTAATATAGTAATAATAAAAATCAACATTAGAAAACCTTTTCTGACAGATATTGTAATATTCCATGATAAAATGTAAAAAGTTTAATCAAAAGATTTTAATATCTAATGTTGGCCAATTTGATTAAATCTGTAGACTTCATTTCTTAAGAAAACTACAATGATATTGGTTTACTTAGCGAAACAGTTAATTCCAGCTTATTATTATTCCTTTCACTGTATGCCAAATAAATTTTCATCTCATACCAAATAATTAAAGCGTGATTATAGACTGAAAGTGAAATGGTACCTTGATACCGCAACTTTGCAGTAGTAATTTCATTTGTATCGTGGTAGGCAATGAAGAATTAGAAATGTATGAATACAGGCTAGTCAGATAACAAAGTGTCACAATGTTAAGGCAAGTGTTTAGACTTTGGAATAATCAAAGCCAAAAATAGCAAATATGGATGATCATGTATTAAACCAAGGATAATGTTGATTAGCTATTATAAAAACAATGACATTTGGGAGATTTCTATTTTCAATCCTGCCTTTTTGCAAGCAAGATGATTAAAATGGCTAACAAAACAAGACGAAAACCATTACATATACATCAACATAATTAAAATACATATACAAATGCTGAAGTTGTCTTAACATCAAAAGGCTAGATTGAAGAAATCCAATCTTAATTGCTTTTCTAAATATGGAGAAAACGGCAGCCAAATTTATTTTCCGAGACAATAGATTTCATATCTCAAAGCAATGCAGGATAAGACATTCCCTGTGTTTAGCAAACCTCTTTGGAAAACATCTTGTAAGGAACTTTTTTCTGCACAGCTTTTGATAGATTCATAACCAAAGGATCAACCCTTGTATAAAGGATCAACCAACTTTAAAACATTAGACCTAATGTCTTAAATTGTTCCCAGAAAACTACTTTTAAGCATTACAGTTACCCTTTAAATTGTGTACTTCTTAAATTTTGCAGTGAAGTTCTGGATCCTAAAGTTGTTCATAGAAATGCAATTGTTTATGAAACATGCATGTAAAAAAGATGTCACTAATGAAAGGCAGGATGCTGTCGGCTGTATATGAATGCTTGCTTAGGATCAGTAGCATCTGGACAAAAACATGCAAGAATTCATAAAATCCAAAACGAAATATTTTTAAAGAACTTGAATGTCCCTATATCAGCTGTGCATATGATCTAGGCCAGGGGTCTCCAACCTTGGCAACTTTAAGACTTGTGGACTTTAACTCCCAGAACTCTGGGAGTTGAAGTCCACAAGTCTTAAAGTTGCCAAGATTGGAGACTCCTGATCTAGGCCGCTCATATAATTCCCATCAGGGTAGAAATTTTCATAACTCTCATTGGACAGTGAAGAACTTTTGTGTGCTGCCCCACTCACTCACTCTCTCTCTCTCACACACACACACACACACACACCTGTGGTTTAATGAGTTTATCAATCTTCCCCAGCAATTCTCTTCACCAAAATCCAGAACTGTCCCAATTAAGTCCAGCCATGAGTAGACAGAGTCCACAGAGCAATGGCCAAATAGTCCACAAAGCACTTGAAAGTTGGTCAAACAAAATAACTCCACCAGACAAATTTAAATCCACCAAGCAAAACCTAAATCCATACACAAGAGTGATTATAAGGCAAGAAAAGTTCAGGGTCTCCAATACACAATTTAATTCCAAATTCCATAGGGTCAATCCACAAGGAAGCAGGAATTATGACAACCAGACACAAAACTAGAAAACAAACACTTTGTTCCCAGCAACACCTCCATCCATCTGCTGTGATAAATAGCCAACCTCCTGTCCACCGCCTTGCATCAAAATCTTGATGTACCATCTTGCATCAAGATGTGCACCATCTTGCATAAAGATGCCAACTTCCTGTGCATTATCTTGCATCAAGACTACACCTCTTGAGTAGTCTGGCTGAATTTCTCCACTCCTACTTTTTCTCTGTCCGGAATGAAGTACAGAAGTCAGTTCCTCCTCCTCTTCATTGGTTGTCTGCCATGGCAAACTTTACTCAGCTGGAGTCTCAGCCAAATCCCTTCTGAACAGCTTTTCAGAACCATCAATCAACTCAGTTCCTGACATGCCAGGAATTGGCTCCTCCTCCTCTGAGTGAACATCTGAAGAGTATCTGGGGAGTCTTCCAAGGGGGGCATCACAATTGGGGAGTTCCCTCTCTTCTGGTTGACAGTAACTGTTCTCCATTGTCCTTTTAGCCTGAGCTACTGGCCACCCAGATGCTGGAGAAGCATCTAAAGTACTTTTCAGCCTCATATACAGTAGGCTTTTTATAAACACGAGTTTAATGAACATTTGAAAAGGCATCAGATGTATTCTTTAAATATGGTTTTAGTGTATTTTTGAAATAGCTCTATAATTTTGTTTTTTTTAAAAAGCAAGGCACCCAAGTATCAATCTAGTGCTGCCCAGGAGATGGATTTTAACTGGAAGGAGGAGCCAGGATGATCTGTGTGTCTGTTGCTGACTCTGGATGCATTACATGTTTTCTGCTACCTCCACTAAGTATAGATCTTTGTTAAGGAGTGTGCAGAACCCTTTAGTTATCAAGGACATGCACAGAAGAAAATGGGATTCCAGCAGATATCCAGGAGATATGAGTAATTATTCAGTCATACAAAGCAGATACATTAAAGTTTATAAAATAGTGTTGACATTTAGAAATAGCACAGTCAAGTTAAAAGGTCCAGTCATCTGCATTCAAATCAGTCAATATCTCTTAATACAATAACATTACAAGCCTGTCTTTGTCTTCCATATCAGACATACATTACAGCTTACAAATACATTAAACTACCATTGAACAGTACAAGTACAAGTAGTAGGGGTGAGTACAAGGGGCGAGTACAAGTGCACTAGAGTGCCTTCCGTCCCCTGTCCTATTGCTCTCCTATATCTCCTATACCTTTCTTCTATTCCTATATCTCTTCTTCTATTCTTTCATTGATATGTTCTATTACTATACCTTCTTTTCCATTATTTCTTAGATATATTTTACTATGAGTATCTCCTCTATGACCTTCATCATGTATTTTACTATGTGTATATAGATATAGACCCACTAAAACCCTCATTGTGTATTGCACAAAATCAATCAATCAATCAATAAAAATAAATAAAAAATAAAGTCCTACATGGCATTGGACCAGAGTACCTCCGGAACCGCCTGATACTTCACGAATCCCAGCGACCGATAAGGTCCCACAGAGTTGGCCTTCTCCGGGTCCCATCGACTAAACAATGTCGCTTGGCGGGCCCCAGGGGAAGAGCCTTCTCTGTGGCGGCCCCGGCCCTCTGGAATCAACTCCCCCTGGAGATTAGAACTGCCCCCACCCTCCCTGTCTTTCGTAAACTACTCAAGACTCACTTATACCACCAGGCATGGGGGAGTTGAGACACCCTTCCCCCAGGCTCTTTTATATTTTGTTTTATGTTTGGTATGAATGTGTTGTTTGGTTTTTTAAATATGATAGGGTTTTATATGTTTTTTAATATTAGATTTGTTCTACTATAATATTGTTTTTATTATTGTTGTGAGCTGCCCTGAGTCTTCGGAGAGGGGCGGCATACAAATCTAATTAATAATAATAATAATAATAATAATAATAATAATAATAATAATAAATAAATGAACACACTGAGCTTACAACATCACTCACAGTGAATCAGCAGAAAGAACAGAATGAGCAGAGAGAGAATCATGCTTTCTGAGAAAGAATGCAAGCGCGCCCGTGTTCTGGCAAGGTTTTTTGGTTCCACGCATGCGTGGAATTAAAAACCTTGCCATAACATGGGTAGACCTGTGTCTCTGTGCATGATTTTGCTACCTGCACGGGCACAGCAGCAAACACTCTGCTAAAACTCACAGGACCTCCAGAGCCGCAGAGGCAAGTGCGATTTGGCGTTCCGGCTAGTAGCCCACCCCTGCTTCCACCCCCACTTACATTGGATTGTCCAGCAAGACCTTCTGGATTGGATTGTCCAGCAAGACCTTCTGGATTGGATTGTCCAGCAAGACCTTCTGGAATGGATTGTCCAGCAGGACCTTCTGGATTGGATTGTCCAGCAGGACCTTCTGGATTGGATTGTCCAGCAAGACCTTCTGGATTGGATTGTCCAGCAAGACCTTCTGGATTGGATTGTCCAGCAAGACCTTCTGGAATGGATTGTCCAGCAGGACCTTCTGGATTGGATTGTCCAGCAAGACCTTCTGGATTGGATTGTCCAGCAAGACCTTCTGGATTGGATTGTCCAGCAAGACCTTCTGGATTGGATTGTCCAGCAGGACCTTCTGGATTGGATTGTCCAGCAAGACCTTCTGGATTGGATTGTCCAGCAAGACCTTCTGGAATGGATTGTCCAGCAGGACCTTCTGGATTGGATTGTCCAGCAAGACCTTCTGGATTGGATTGTCCAGCAAGACCTTCTGGATTGGATTGTCCAGCAAGACCTTCTGGATTGGATTGTCCAGCAAGACCTTCTGGAATGGATTGTCCAGCAGGACCTTCTGGATTGGATTGTCCAGCAAGACCTTCTGGATTGGATTGTCCAGCAAGACCTTCTGGATTGGATTGTCCAGCAAGACCTTCTGGATTGGATTGTCCAGCAGGACCTTCTGGATTGGATTGTCCAGCAAGACCTTCTGGATTGGATTGTCCAGCAAGACCTTCTGGAATGGATTGTCCAGCAGGACCTTCTGGATTGGATTGTCCAGCAAGACCTTCTGGATTGGATTGTCCAGCAGGACCTTCTGGATTGGATTGTCCAGCAAGACCTTCTGGATTGGATTGTCCAGCAAGACCTTCTGGAATGGATTGTCCAGCAGGACCTTCTGGATTGGATTGTCCAGCAAGACCTTCTGGATTGGATTGTCCAGCAAGACCTTCTGGATTGGATTGTCCAGCAAGACCTTCTGGATTGGATTGTCCAGCAAGACCTTCTGGAATGGATTGTCCAGCAAGACCTTCTGGATTGGATTGTCCAGCAAGAACTTCTGGATTGGATTGTCCAGCAAGACCTTCTGGATTGGATTGTCCAGCAAGACCTTCTGGATTGGATTGTCCAGCAGGACCTTCTGGATTGGATTGTCCAGCAAGACCTTCTGGATTGGATTGTCCAGCAAGACCTTCTGGAATGGATTGTCCAGCAGGACCTTCTGGATTGGATTGTCCAGCAAGACCTTCTGGATTGGATTGTCCAGCAAGACCTTCTGGATTGGATTGTCCAGCAAGACCTTCTGGATTGGATTGTCCAGCAAGACCTTCTGGAATGGATTGTCCAGCAGGACCTTCTGGATTGGATTGTCCAGCAAGACCTTCTGGATTGGATTGTCCAGCAAGACCTTCTGGATTGGATTGTCCAGCAGGACCTTCTGGATTGGATTGTCCAGCAAGACCTTCTGGAATGGATTGTCCAGCAGGACCTTCTGGATTGGATTGTCCAGCAAGACCTTCTGGATTGGATTGTCCAGCAGGACCTTCTGGATTGGATTGTCCAGCAAGACCTTCTGGATTGGATTGTCCAGCAAGACCTTCTGGAATGGATTGTCCAGCAGGACCTTCTGGATTGGATTGTCCAGCAAGACCTTCTGGATTGGATTGTCCAGCAAGACCTTCTGGATTGGATTGTCCAGCAAGACCTTCTGGATTGGATTGTCCAGCAAGACCTTCTGGAATGGATTGTCCAGCAAGACCTTCTGGATTGGATTGTCCAGCAAGACCTTCTGGATTGGATTGTCCAGCAAGACCTTCTGGATTGGATTGTCCAGCAAGACCTTCTGGATTGGATTGTCCAGCAAGACCTTCTGGATTGGATTGTCCAGCAAGACCTTCTGGAATGGATTGTCCAGCAAGACCTTCTGGATTGGATTGTCCAGCAAGACCTTCTTTTAAACATATAATGTGATATCAAACTCAAATGCATTGGACAGGCAGGGATGCAGCCTCAGGTTAGGATGAGGCGGACATGCTATCAGTTCTCCTCTGTTATTTGCCTGTCCATGCACATGAAAAAGAAATAATCATAATTATCTGAAAATTATCTAATTTTTTGAGCAATCACATATTGTAATTTGAAAGTTTTGGGGGGAAACAACAATCTCTCTGACACAGGACTTTCTTCAAAGAAAATGCCTACTCCAATTTCATGCATAGAAATAGTTATTTATCTTCCAATTAAAAATTAGCTTGATTTTCTTTTCTTTTTTTGCATTATAACAAAAGATGCAGACCTTCAGTTTGTGCCTTAATCAGTTCTATAGGTCTCCTCAAACATTTTCTTTTTTACTTGAACGTACCCCTTTAGTGTTTGTGATGCCTGTTTGCAGCTTTGCAGCTTCTTGTTCTGGATAAAAACAGCTTAATTTTTTCCTGTTTTTTCTTAGCATGCAAACACACACATACACACACTCACACACACACACACACACACACACACACAGAGACCAGTAAGAAAGATCAATCTGCCATCTCTACTTATTGTTTGGATGCTGGCCTCCGATAGGAAAGATAACACCTTCAGCATTTGATTCCAATTAACATTTTAGAGCAAGGAGAAATAATGAGATAATATTGGATTGCTAGCTTTCAGACCCTAGCAGATATAGCTTGAGTGAACATTGATCCTTTGAATATTTAAGAGACAGGGAAAGCTTTGCCAGTGGCCTATTGTTTTCTGAGGACTAAGAGAAGTGAAATATCAATAATCATATTCAGTCAAATCTAAACCAAATGGGTTTGTAGGATTCAACAAATAGGTATGATGATGAAACATCTGGTACACATACAGCTATTTATGTATGTGGTACATACATGGGTTTGTACATACAGATGTACAAAAGATAAATGGACATTCTGATAGTGAACATATTGTGGGAAGGAAGTAGGGGTACAATAGAAATCCAAATTTGATAGTGAGACATAATATGAATACATGTCAGCCAATGTGTTGTCTGTCTAGCTCTATGTTGTTTTGGATATAACATAGAGATAGACATTTGGGAGAGAATATGAGTACAGTGGTAACTCTACCTAAGAACGCCTCTACTTAAGAACTTTTCTAGATAAGTACCGGGTGTTCAAGATTTTTTTTGCCTCTTCTTAAGAACCATTTTCTACTTAAGTACCCGAGCCCGGAAAAATTGCCCAGGAAATTTGAGAGCGGCACAAAGGCCCAGCCAGTTTCCTGCCATTTCCCCCTTTAATCCCGGCCATCTCAGGCTTTTCTTGGCTGCCAGAGGAGCCTTTCGGTGGCACTTAAGGAGGCTTTGTCAGTCCAGAGCAAACAAAGCATTTTCATTTCTCTGGGCACTTGGACAGGGAATAAATCTCTGCCAGCGCCCAGAGAAAAGAAACGCTCCCTTCGCTCTGGGCAACCCAGAGCAAATAGAGTGTCTTCCTTTTTCTGGGCGCTTTGAGAGGGAATAAACCACTTTGCTGTGGTGATTCCCTCACACTGCCTCCCATACATCTGGCGCGAGGTTGCCTCCCAGAGCATCTGGGTGTGGAAAGGCAAAAAGGGGCACTTCGCCCCGGCTGGATCAATTCGGCTTCAGCCAAACCGATGTGAAGGAAAGGCGCCAGCTACAAAGCAAGCAAGCGAAGAGAGGAGCCCTTCAGCATCGGAAGGAAGGGGAAGCAGGTAGCAGCAGCAGCCGAAGCCTTTCGGTCAAAGAAGCGGGAGGTTTCCCCCCTCTCGCCCACCTGGGTTTCTCTCTCTGGTGCAGTGTATGAGAGGCAGGCTCGCGCCGAGTGTATGAGAGTGCTTACTCCTCCTCACCGCCTCAGTCCCTGTTTTTTTTTTAAGCCTTAAAGTTTTGATAAAATTTTGGATTTTTTAAATTTCTCTCACTGCACCTTCTATCCTCAGCAGCGACCTCCTCTTCTTCCTCTTCCTCCTCCCACCTAAACTCCGAGCTTTTATTTCTTTCCTAATGGGTTTGCATGCATTATTTGCCTTTGCATTGATTCCTATAGGAAAAATTGCTTCTACTTACAAACTTTTCTATTTAAGAACCTGGTCACAGAACAAATTAAGTTTTTAAGTAGAGGTTCCACTGTAACTAGTATTCAATTTACACTATGTCATAATTTAAGAGAGATTTTTTTATAAAATGATATATTGTTTGTATATGATATCAGAAATGCACAAAGGTATTTCAAATTAGTATTGGAAATGCGAAAAAAATGAGGAGACATTTTATCATGCATGGTGAACTTGTGAGAAAGCCAAGAAATTGTATAACGATGCAAAGGATCTTAAAGATTAATATTGCTAGAAGACTAAAACTTTTTTATTGGGAACGTATAGATAATGAATTAGAAAAGTCACGGTAGGTTGATATTAAATACAGTACTCGCAGGAGGATCATTGAATGCACAATAATGGAAGAATAATTAAATTCCCAGTGTGGAGAAATGTATTGTAAAAAGAATTTTTCGAAATGATGAAAGTGAGCTGTTGGTCAGAGAACAAACAGCAATATTTTTGACAGACTGGAAGTCTGACAAGGACCTTTTGCTGAAAGAAGGAAAAAAGAGATAATTTATGAATCTGAAGATTAAGAAAAGTGTTGAGTTAATAAATGAGTGGAAATATTGCCAAAATATTTAATAGGGAGGAGCAATAAGTTAGTGATTATCTGTTGTAAAGAAAGTCAGAAGTCATTTACATATTTCCTAATTTTAGTTCTATTTTTCTGTTCTTGCATTTTTTCTCTTCTTTCCCTCCTCTCCTGCCTTTTATATTTTTTTTGTATAAAAATATACTGTTAGACTTTTTGTATAAAAGTATAAATTCTAAAAAAGATAATGAGTCTCATGAATGCTTAGCTCTTTAGAAAAATTGTACTTTGAAAACAGGTGGTAAAATGTCTTATTGAAAAGTTTGGGTGGAAGCCAGGATTAAAAGTGTAAACTAATTAATGTGTAATTATTGTTTTTTCAAGTTGTTCTGACTTCAAATTAAATTTGGTCTTTTAAAGTTCCCTCTCAAGTATGTTGTTTCTTATATATACTTTGGAGAAGTATTAAGAAACAAAAAGATGAAAATGTCTTGAGAAATGTCCTCTTTGTCCCTTCATAGCCTAGTCCAGGGGTAGGCAAAGTTGACTCTTTTATGACTTGTGGACTTCAACTCCCAGAATTCCGGAGCCAATCATGCTATCTTGGGAATTCTGGGAGCTGAAGTCCACATGTCATAGAAGAGCCAACTTTGCCTATCCTTGGCCTAGTCCATCACTCCATTGCCCTATGACTGAGAGCCCCTTGGTATCTCCTGCCTGTTCTTAGCTAAAACTGGAAATCTTAGTCAAAGTTCTGTGAGGCTGAAATTGTCAGTTTACCGTACAATTATTCTAGATTGTAAGGAAGAGGCACTTATGGCTGATTTGTTTGTGATGTAACTTTGAATTTTGATGGTGTAGAATTTGCTACATTTTGTTCGTTTTGCCAGGTATTGCATATTAACTTGGTAAATGCCACTAACACTTAATTGAGCAATTGACACATCTTTCCATTGAGCAATTGACACATTTTTCCATTCCAGTCACAAAAAGTGTGAATGTTTTTTTATTAAGGGGTTATTAAATGTGGTTCTTTAAATTGTTTTGTTGTACCCCATCCAGAGTCCTTTAGGCGGCATATAAATTGGATAAATGAATGAATGAATGAATGAATGAATGAATGAATGAATGAATGAATGAATGAATGAATGCATTCTGTATGCATTGCTGGAAATATCTTGATTCCCCCTCTTAGTCCGAATTGGCAAGATGATTAAATTCTGTGCATTAAAGGAGCAGCTGAACGGTTAATATATAAGCCCATTGCTATCAAGAGGAGCAAGCTACTATCCCCAACTGCTGTAAGGAATAATCAGGGTCTTTTCTTCAAATGTTTGACATAGTCTTGCAGAATAAGCATTGCGAGCGAATTATACTGACCTTTAACGATACCCTCATACTATAACATCAGTAGTTAAAATAATAAATGTCAAGAACTCATATTTAGAGCAAATAATGTATGGAAGGCATACTACACCTAGTTCTCGGTTAACAATGGCAATTGAGACAGGAACTACCATTACTAAATGATGCAATCACATGGCTGTAATGCTTAGCAACAACAATTCCAGCACACCCCACTTGTCATGATTAAGCAAATCCCATGCTGTTGTTAAGGATGGACATCAAGTGGTCACTATTTGAGATCTCCTTGTTTCCCCATTGTTTTTGCTTATTGGCCTGGGGCAAAAATGTTCCCAAATGGTGACCAATTGATGGTGGGACACTGCAATGTCATAATCATGATCCAAGTATCAAGTGCCTGAATCATAACCACATGACCATGGAGACATCCAACAACTTGATAAAGCCACACTTAGAATGTTGCATTGGATTTTGGTCACCACGATGTTGAGACTCTAGAAAGAGTACAGAGAAGAGCAACAAAGATGATTAGGGGACTGGAGGCTAAATCATATGAAGAACGGTTGCAGGAACTGGCTATGTCTAATTTAATGAAAAGAATGACTAGGAAAGACATAATAGCAGTGCTCTAATATCTCAGGGGTTGCCATAAAGAAGTGGGAGTCAGGCTATTCTCCAAAGCACAAGAAGCAATGGGTGGAAACTAATCAAGGAGAGAAGCAACTTAGAACTAAGGAGAACTTTCCTGACTGATCAATCAATCTATGGAATTTCTTGCCTCCAGAAGTTATGAATGCTCCAACCATGGAAGTTTTCAAGATGATGTTGGATAACCATTTGTCTAAAGTGGTATAGGGTTTCCTTCCTAAGCAGGGGGTTGGATTAGAAGACCTCCAAGGTCCCTTCCAACTCTGTTATTGTATTCTAACCATAATGCTGAGGATGGGTCACAGATACTGCTCATTCAAAGCTATTGCAAGTTTGAATGATTGCTGAACGTGTGGACCACCTGTAACTAGTTAACATACAACATACAGTTCCTCCATCCTCTTTTCCTCTTTTATTTTTAACTCTCTCTTTTAACTGACATTCCAGCAAAATTCAAATTCAAACTCCTTTCACCTTCCTTTTTTTTCTGTCACCCAGTTTTTCCCTAATGACTTTCCAACACTTGAAACGAGCACAACTAATAGTGGTACTATTAAAAGCAGAATACAGTACAGTACTTGAAATGCATTATTCCAATAGCCGTGAATCTTTGTGAATTTTTTCACACAAAGTAATTGGCCACAAATCCGTAACACTTTTTAATACCATTCACATGATTTCCTTTCTGAAATTATTTGTAAATTCACTTCTTTCTTCTCCCTTTTAATTTTTTTTTTACAATGTTGCTATTCATGCGCAAACCGTTTACTTGTCAATGAAATGAAGGCCATGACATCTTAAATAACTCACCTTACTTATCACCCACCAGGCCCTCTGTTTTGCCTTTTGGAAATTTAGATTCCGGAAGGAAGTTACATGGGTCACTGCATATATTTCAGCATTATCTTAATTTCCAAAAATTTTGGGGGGGGGTGTCTCAATGGCCCCAAAAGAAAAGAGAAGCTGAGCAACAGTAGACTCCAGAAGGGCAAAATTAGAAGTTACAGACTTTAATTTCTGGGAATTGGTTATTTTTATAATTACCCACACCTGCTTGGCAATCATTTTGTGACTCCCAACCAATCCTGATAACTGAATGCAAGCATACTTAGAAACATAGAAACATAGAAGTCTGAAGGCAGAAAAAGACCTCATGGTCCATCTAGTCTGCCCTTATACTATTTCCTGTATTTTATCTTAGGATGGATATATGTTTATCCCAGGCATGTTTAAATTCAGTTACTGTGGATTTATCTACCACGTCTACTGGAAGTTTGTTCTAAGGATCTACTACTATTTCAGTAAAATAATATTTCCTCATGTTGCTTTTGATCTTTCCCCCAACTAACTTCAGATTGTGTTCCCTTGTTCTTGTGTTCACTTACCTATTAAAAACACTTCCCTCCTGGACCTTATTTAACCCTTTAACATATTTAAATGTTTTGATCATGTCCCCCCTTTTCCTTCTGTCCTCCAGACTATACAGATTGAGTTCATTAAGTCTTTCCTGATACGTTTTATGTTTAAGACCTTCCACCATTCTTGTAGCCCGTCTACTTTCTCTCTCTCTCGCTCTCTCTCTCTTCCTCCCCTCTCCCTCCTTCCTTCTCTCTCTCTCTGATTTCAACTCCCAGAATTCCCCAACTAGCCATGCTCTAAACCAGTGTTTTTCAACCAGTGTGCCGTGAAACAAGCTCAGAGAAAGAAAGCAAGAGAGAGAGAAAGAAAGAAAGAGAAAGCAAGAAAGCAAGAGAGAGAGAGAAAGCAAAAGAGAGAAAGAGCGAATGAGAGAGAAAGAACAAGAGAGAGAGAAAGAAAGCAAGAGAGAGAGAGAAAGAGAGGGAGGGAAGGAGAGAGAGAGAAAGACATAAAGGGAGGTAGGAAGGGAGAGAGAAAGAGAGCAAAAAAGAGGAAGGAAGAGAAAGAAAGAGGGATGGAGAGAGAGAATGAAAAAGGAAGGAAGGGAGAGAAAGAGAGAGAGAGAAAGAGAGCAAAAGGGAGGAAGAGAGAGAGAATTTTTTGTCCAAACTTTTTTTAGCCGCCCCCCCCCCCCCCGCTCAATGTGCCCCAGGGTTTCGTAAATGTAAAAAATGTGCCGCGGCTCAAAAAAGGTTGAAAATCACTGCTCTAAACCAATGGGAGTTCAGTATAGTGTTTTTGCTCTAACATACAAGAAATGTGGAGACAGTAACACGTGCCATTTGGCATAATCTGGAAAATATTGGACTGCAGAGATGTATAGATGGACATTGAAAATAAAAGATAAAGGAGATACAGACAGAATACTATTCAACATAGAACAGGGTTTATCAATGGTTAGAGATAAGAGTTTGAAGTTAAATGAAGAAATTTTATAGTTATGTGTAAGTAAAATATGAATCTTGTCTATAAGTATGCTAGTAAAATTAATACAATGATAAATAAGGTAATATAATTATAAATATTGCTATAATTATTATTTATTTGTTTGTTTGTTTGTTTGCTTGTTTATTTATTTATTTATTTATTCAATTTTTATGCCGCCCTTCTCCTTAGACTCAGGACAGCTTAGAATATGTTAGCAATAGCACTTTTTAACAGAGCCAGCATATTGCCCCCACAATCCGGGTCCTCATTTTACCTACCTCGGAAGGATGGAAGGCTGAGTCAACCTTGAGCTGGTGATGAGATTTGAACCACTGACCTTCAGATCTACAGTCAGCTTCAGTGGCCTGCAGTACAGCACTCTACCTGCTGCGCCACCCCGGCTCTATTACATGTACAGTGTTCCCTCGATTTCCACGGGGGATGCGTTCCAAGACCGCCCGCGAAAGTCGAATTTCCGCGAAGTAGAGATGCGGAAGTAAATACATCATTTTTGGCTATGGACAGTATCACAAGCCATCCCTTAACACTTTAAACCCCTAAATTACCATTACCCAGTCCCTTAACAACCATTTACTCACCATTATTACTGGTACTCACCATTGAATAAGACACTTAATGATCCTGATATTTATAAACATAATTATTTATTAACAATAATTTTTTTTTGGTTATTTATTTGCAAAAATTATTAGTTTGGCGATGACGTATGACGTCATTGGGTGGGAAAAACCATGGTATAGGAAAAAAACCGTGAAGTATTTTTTAATTAATATTTTTTGAAAAACCGTGGTATAGGCTATTCGCGAAGTTCGAACCCATGAAAATCGAGGGAACACTGTATTATCATTATCATTGTAAGTATATCTGTTTTATTTAATTTTTTGTAGAATGAAATCCCTGGACAATACAGTGTCTTCAAAATGTTTATAAATAAAAAGCTTGACTTTTTTAAAAAAAAGGATAGTGTTTTTGCTCTAAGATACAAGAAATGTGGAGACAGTAACTTCTCACTTGGCTTCCAGTGTGGAGGAAAAGAAAGGAATAAATCGTATAGGCCCATGATGTCGAACCTATGACATGTGTACCACAGGTGGCATGCGGAGCCATATCGGACGGCACGCGAAACTTGGCCATGTGCTAGCCAGCTGATTTTCGGCTGTGGGAAAGGCTGTTTTAACCTCTGGAAGCTTCCCTGAAGCTCCAGAGGGGGGGGGAAAAATTGCCCAGCAGAAAAAATGGAAGTTCAAAAAAATGCAGTTCTGGTTTGCTGTTCTGTTGTTTTTTGCACCCGGGAAGCTTGCTGAAGCCCCGGAGAGCAAAAAAAAACTCACAATGGGAAAACCAGAAGTGCATTTTCCAAACTTCTGATTTTCCCATTGTGCTAGGGTATTTTTTGCACTCTGGAGCTTCAGGAAGCTTCCCCGAACCCTCCAGAGTGCAAAAAACAGCACAACGGCAAAGTCTGTTTTTCCAAAGTTCCGGTTTGCCCGTTTGGGCATTTTCTTCACCTACCAGGCTTCAGCAAGGCCTGTAGGCATGGGGGAGGGGCACAGTGTGGTGTGCATGTGTGGTGGGAGGGAAGAGGTGTGGGCACAAACACACACTCCTTTTGGCACTCAAACCAAAAAAGGTTCGCCATCACTGGTATAGGCTCTCTAAAGATAAGGGTCTGAATGACTGAAGCAGGGATCCCTAATCATGGCACCTTTAAGACCTGTGGACTTCAACTCCCAGAATTCCCCAACCAGCCATGCAGGCTAAAGAATTGTTGTAGTTGAAGTCCACAAGTCTTAAAGTTAACTAAAGATTAAGCCCAGGTCTACAATTATCCATCCTTATCTATTAGAAATTCCATAGTTCTTCAGATTAAAATTTGACTAGGATAAGTTATTTAGACTTATTCCTTTATCCTCTTACTACTTTCAGGGTAACTTCTTCCATTCATTCTTTCCACTGAAATCTATTGGGATTTCCTACTGGTCAATGACTACTTCAGCTTCAACCTCAACAACACAAGAGCACACAACAGATTCAAACTTAATATTAACCGCTCCAAACTTGACTGTAAAATATGACTTTAACAATCAAGTTGTCAAAGCGTGGAACTCATTACCGGACTCAATAGTGTCAACCCCTAACCCCCAACATTTCTCCCTTAGACTCTCCCCGATTGACCTCTCCAGGTTCCTAAGAGGTCAGTAAGGGGCGTACATAAGTGAACTATTGTGCCTTTCGTCCCCTGTCCAATTGTCTTTCCTTTATCTCATATATCATATATATTTTCTTCCTTTCATATATCTTCTCTTCTATTTTTACATATTATCTTTATATATATTACTTCATGTCTATTCTCTTCCATATGTATTGTGTATTGGACAAATGAATAAAGAAAATAAATAAATAAAAATTATTTGTCATTGATTTCAGCCTGAGAATAGAAGTGTCCCTAGTTTTGAAAATGGCTGATGAGGATACAGGAAGTTACCCACCTACAAATAGAATTCACACCGGAACTTCTCTTAGGAATATTTAAGAATAACTATACTAAGAGCATTAAATATCTCATACTTCATATCACCACAGAGGCTAGTATCACTTTTGCCCGATTTTGGAAAGATTTGGGACTACCCCTCCCAGAAAGCATAATAATTAGCAAAATTTATGAATGTGCTGAGATGGACAGGCTAACAATTGACATGTGAGGCCAGAAAGAGTATTTTGAAATATGGAATAGATGGTACCATTGGATCGAGCATAGAAAAACAAAAGTAAAAAAAGAGTTAAAGTAGAAGCATAACATGCAAATATGTATATAGAAAGTATAAGTATTTTAGCTATTGCAATAATGCAATATCAGTACAATATGTCCAAATATATAAAATGTGAGGTTACTCAAAAAAAGAAGATGCAATGATGTAACAATGCAGAATCACTTATTGTATTTATTGTATTGTTGTTTTTGCAAAATAAATTGGAAATTAATTATTATTTATTATTATTATTATTATTTATTGGATTTGTATGTCGCCCCTCTCTGCAGACTCGGGGCAGTTAACAACAATGATTAAAAAAACAACATGTAACAATCCAATTTAATAAAACAACTAAAAACCCTTATTAAAAAAAACCAAACATACACACAAACATACCATACATAACTTGTAATGGCCTAGGGGAAGGAATATCCTAACTCCCCCTTGCCTGGTGACAAAGGTGGGTCTTGAGTAATTTGCAAAAGACAAGGAGGGTGGGGGCCGTTCTAATCTCTGGGGGGAGTTGATTCCAGAGGGCCGGGGCCGCCACAGAGAAGGCTCTTCCCCTGGGGCCCGCCAGACGACATTGTTTGGTCGATGGGACCCGGAGAAGGCCAACTCTGTGGGATCTTATCGGCTGCTGGGATTTGTGCGGTAGAAGGCGGTTCTGGATGTATTCTGGCCCAATGCCATGTAGGGCTTTAAAGGTCATTACCAACACTTTGAATTGTGACCGGAAACCGATCGGTAGCCAGTGCAGGTCGCGGAGTGTTGCAGAAACGTGGGCGAATCTAGGAAGCCCCACGATGGCTTTCGCAGCCGCATTCTGCACGATCGGAAGTTTCCAAACACTTTTCAAAGGTAGCCCCATGTAGAGAGCGCTGCAGTAATCGAACCACGAGGTGATGAGGGCATGAGTGACTGTGAGCAATGACTCCCTGTCCAAATAGGGCCGCAAAAAGAAAATGGCTGATGAGGAACAAGCAATAAGTTGAGTAGGTTCAATGGTGTGTTGCATTTTCCTCTTCCTCAATACAGTATTTGGGATGGGATTTTGTGGGGGCGGGGGAACAGTTTGCCTGATGGGCAAAAACCTTGGAGGGAAAGATCTTTCAGTATAGTGTTGGAATTTTTGTTCGTTCACTGCATTTTTCTTCACTGCAGACCTCTGCCAACTAAGGCAGAAGTATGTTTCATTGTGATGAAAGGAGAGGATATGATAGCACCCTTTTTCTTAACTGCAATTTTCAAATTGATTTTTCAACAAACCAAGACAACCATTTTGATTAAACTTGGCTTTTCAGCAATTCTGAATGAAAGCGCTCCAATTAACTCTCCCCATCTGCTTTTCCATTGATAATTTCTGAATCTGAATAGAAATCAAAATGTTATATTCTGCACCAGTGATGATTTAATCCAAGCTTATTGCCTTATATTTATCTCTTCCCTACATATTTCCCCCCACAGCTCCTCTTTTTTTTTTTTTAAGAAATGAGAGCATCCTATCCATTTAAAAAAAATTGAACCACAGAACGGAAAAAAGTTTCACCATCGTGACTTGACTGTAGTTCTGGAACAGTTACCCTTGCAGTTCTGGATTTAAGAATCTAGCTTGACTTAAAACTGAACCTGTAGGGAATTGTGAATTGTACTCTTTGAGTTGCCATCTGCTACTTTATTAATGTCCTACAGTAGGATGTCCAACGTTGACAACTTTAAGTCCTTTGGAATTCAACTCCCAGATTGGAATTCAACTCCCAGAAATCCAGAAGTGTTAAAATTGCCAAGATTGGACACTCATTTTTTATAGTAATGAGAAAGAAAGAAAGAAAGAAAGAGAGAGAGAAGAAGAAGAAAGGCAAAAAAGAAAGAAAGAGAAGGAGGTGAGGAAAGAGAGAGAAAGGAAGGGAGGAATGAAGGAAGGACAACAGAAAGAAAGAAAGAGGAGAATGAAGGGAGGGAGGGAAGGAAGGGAAGAGAAAGAAAGGGAGAAAGAAGAAGAAAGGAACGGAGGGAGGAAGAAAAGAAAGAAAGAGAAGGAGGGAAGGAAAGAGAGAAAAAGGAAGGGAGGGAGGAAGGAATGATGAAAAAAGAAAGAAAGAAAAAGAAAGAAAGAAAGAGGAGAAAGGAAGGGAGTGAAGGAAGGAAGGAAAAAGAGAAAGAAAGAAAGTGAGGAAGAAATAAAGAAAGAGAAAGAGAGAAAGAAGGTAGATAAGGAAGGAAGGAAGAAAGAAAGAATGAATGAATGAATCCTATTAGACTGCCAGATCTTAGTGGTTGAAGGACTATTTGAGGGATCAAAGGTACAAGGTCTCTGAATACTAGTGGCTGCTGGACAGGGTGATCATTCTGATGCTGTTTTCACCTTCCAAGAAGCAGTGGCGGGAAGGATTTACGAGGACAGGGAAAACCGAACTAGAGAAGCTGTTGGACTGATCAAGCACAGCCCTTCTTTTTTTTTTTTTTTTTTTTTTTAATATTTTATTTATTGATTTTTAACAATTTAAAATCACACAACATAAAACAGTGCATAGTGAAATGTGAATTGTGCCCATCACCCCGACATACACACATTCCCCACCACCAAATTGGGGGTATTTCTTTTTTAATCCACTTAACCCAAGAGCAATATATCTGTCTACATATTATAGAGTGATTCTAGTTTATTTCTTGTAGCTTGGTCTCGGATTCTGCTCGTCATATATCGTCTTACCTTGTCCCACCGTCCAATCAGCTGTCCCAAACCAGTTTCATTATCCAAATTTATCCTTTTTTCCATAATTTCAAATTGAATATGATCCACCATGTACCTATACCAATTTTGCATTGTCCATTTTGTCGCATCCTTCCAACCCAAAACTATTACTGCCTGAGCACTTTCTATTGCTGCTTTTTTTATTTCTCTAAATTCTCCCATCGCATTGCTTTTTACTAATACTGCCATTTCCTTAGTGATTGTCCATTGTATATTTAACATTCCATTGATATCCTCTTTCACTTTTTGCCAAAATTCCTGCACTATCGGGCATTCCCAAAACATATGCATAAACACTCCTTTATCTTGACAACCATGCCAACAATTCCCCCTAACATTCTGCTGAAAATGTGCAAATTGAACGGGAGTAAAATACCACTTATGTAATATTTTCCTTCTCATTTCCCTAATTCTTGTATTTTTAATTTTCCTTATATCTTCTACTATATTTTCCATTTCTTGTACCTCTACTAATATCTCATTTTGCCACCATTTAGTCAATCCATCAATCGTGTCCCCATCTGACTGTACTAGCAGTTTGTATATATTAGTTGCTTGCGCCTTTATCCCCTCACTTTTTTCTCTTATTATTTTCTCTAACCCTGTCTCCTCCCGCCATAATACTTCTTTATTCTCCCTTTCATTTAGATATTTACATATTGCATTTATTTGTAGCCACCTTCCCTTACCTAACCACCATTCTATGCGATTTCTACTTGGCCTGCCATCCTTCTCGTATAACTGTTCTATCTTAGTTATCCCTCTTCCCTTCAACTCTCCTATAACCCTGTTTAAGTTAATTTCGTTTTCTCTATTTATTACATAAAGCGATGACAGTTTAGATTTATATAATCCTATTTTCCCTTGCCATTTTTTCCAAATTTCCATAGTCCCTTTCATTGGGCCTATTAATTTTCCTATATCTCTCCTATTCCACTTCCTAAAAATTAATTCTCTATTATTCATCCCGTTTATCTGTTTTTCCAATTTCGCCCATTTATTTTCACTTAATTGCAACTCCATTAACCTTTCCATTTGAAAAGCTTCCCTATACAGCTCCAAACATGGAACACCCCATCCCCCCTCTTTTTCATTCGCAATTAACCACTTTTTTCTTATTCTTGGTCTCTTATCTTCTTCAATCCAATAATTTAATTTTTTGTCCCACTCTTTAACCTTACATACCGATAACCCCCCCAACAGCACCTGAAATAGGTACATCATCTTGGGAGCTATCATCATTTTTAAAGCTCTTATTTTAGAGAGTCTCCTTAGCTTTTTATCTTTCCAGCTCCTCATCTGTTTCAACATTTTCCTCCATGTTATTCTATAATTAATCTCTTCCATTTTCACTGGGTTTTTTAATAACCAAATTCCCAAATATTTTATTTTTTTAAGTCCTAATTTCAACCCTGATTCTTTCCTAATTTCTATCTGTTCTCTCGGATCTGTATTTAAACACATAATCTCTGATTTTTCCATATTAACCGACAGTCCCGATTCCTGCTTAAACTCTTGTAAAATATTTATTATACCTTTAATCATCTCCATCGGGGTCTGGGTCAATATAATTGCATCATCTGCAAATAAATTTATTTTCATTTCTAATTTCCCTATTCTATATCCTGCCCAAGTGTTATCTTGTCTTATCTTATTAGCTAAGATCTCTATTGCTATTACGAATAATTTTGGAGACAGAGGGCATCCCTGCTTGGTGCCGTTTAATATTTTAATACTCTGCGTTCTTTGTCCATTCACTCTTATATATGCTTCATTTCCTTTATAAATCTCTTTTATAGTTTCACAAAATTTTTCCCCCATATTTAATTTGTTACATAATTTATATAAATAACTATGGTTAACTTTATCGAACGCTTTATAAACATCTAATTTCAAAATTCCCAATTTCCTTTTAGTAGCGGTAGCATGGTGCATCACATTCATTACATTTCTAATTGGTTCACTTATTTTCCTTCCCTTCACGAATCCATATTGATCCTCTTCAATTATTTTTGGTAAAATATTTTCTAATCTATTTGCCAGTATTTTCATAAATATTTTATAATCCTGATTTGCCAAACTGATCGGACGGTAAGACCCAGGCTCTCTTAAATCTCGACCCATCTTCGGAATGGTAACAATTTCTGAAAGCTTCCATGTCTGCGGGATATCACGATTTGACAATATATTATTAAACAATTTCCCCAAATGCGGCAGCAAAACATTCACATAAGTTTTATAAAATTCCCCTGTAAACCCATCTGGGCCCGGTGCTTTGGCTTGTTTTAACCCTTTAATTACTCTAGCAATTTCATCTTGTGTAATTTCTGCATTCAAAATTTGTTTGTCTTCTTCACTTACTATTTTCCCAACCTTGAGGACTTCTATCTTCACTTGCTCCTCTTTATACAAATCTTCATAATATTTCCTCATTATCTCCTCTAACTGGTCATTACCATATCTAACCACTCCACTGGTGTCCCTCAATGCTAAAATACATGATTTTTCTTTCCTCTTCTTCAGATATCTCGCCATTTGCTGCATTGATCTTGTCCCCCAACTCTGTATTTTTTGTCGCATCGCCATTCTCATCTTATTCCATTTAATCTCATCATACACCATCAACTGTTTCTTTTTCAATTTCAGTAAACTATTCCAATCTCTACTTTTCGTCATTCTTAACTGCTCTTGTATCAAATCTATTTCCCTTATCTTCCTTTCCCTCTCTCTACCCCACCTCTTCCTAATATCTGCTTCCATACATATGCATTGTCCCCTCATGAAGGCCTTACATGCATCCCATACAATTGATTGTTTAATACCACCCACATCATTAATTCTAAAATATTCTGATAACTCTGTTTGCAATTTCTCTTTATCTTGTTCCCTAGCAGTTACAACTGCATTATATCTCCAAATTTTTTGATTTCGTTCCTGACCTATTTCCAATTCTGCCAATAGTGGGGCATGATCTGATATCCATATACTTTTAATGTCCACTTTTTTAACTTGTATATTACCTCCCCTGTTCATTAATATGTAGTCTATGCAGCTAAATGTGTGATATCTTGCTGAATAATATGTAGCTCTGTTTAAAATATCTGCATGTAGATCCACCATATTAAGTCTATTTAAATGTAACATCCTGCTATTTGCATTCCCATTTGTTAATTGCATATTAAAATCTCCTGCCAAAAAAGTTGAGCCCTCCTTAAAATTGTCTAACTTCTTCTTAGTATTTATTATAAATTGTTTTGTTTTCCCATTTGGGGCATAAATTGCTGCTAATGTCAACTTCTTTTGATTTATTTTCCCTTTAACAAATATCCACCTTCCTTCTCTGTCTTTCTGAATTCCCACCTCTTCAAAATTAACCCTCTGATGAATCAGAATCGCTGTGCCTCGACTATTTTGCGTTCCTCTTGACTCAAACACCCATTTCCAATTTCTATCATTAATCAAGTTATCCCTTCCTCCCCTTCTTTTATGTGTTTCTGTCAAAATCATAATATCCACCTTATATTGCTTAGCCATCCTTAATATCCTAAAACGTTTCAAATCCGATCCCAAACCATTCACATTTAAAACCATTATCTTACACTCCGTCATAATATACCAAAAACACCCTTTTCCCCTCTTGTTTTGCCCTTGGTTTATATTTTTCCCTTTTCTTTACCCCTATTACCCCCCCCCAACGTGCCTCCCCCTGTGCTCCCCCCACTGAGAGGGGAGAAGACAAGAAAAAACCTTGCCCATACCTGAGGCACATTTTCTGGATTGCGTTCCCACTCAAACTAGCTCCTCTTTCAACCCTTTTTAATTTTATAAAAGAGAAGATTTCTCCCCCCCTCCTTTCTCCTTTAAATAATTCCTTCTTTAATTTCTTCTTTAATTTTAAATTCTTAAACCCCCTTTTTCTTCCCCTTAGACTTCCCCCACTGAATGACAGATATACAGGAATCCCAAGGCATCTCCAAGAAAAATAATAATAATAATAACAACAATAATAGTAATAGTAATAGTAATAATTCTTTTCCTTTTCCTTCCCCCCCCCCCCACAACAAGACAAGGGACCAAACACCATCACTTTCTGGCTCTCTTCTCACGCTGAGCCCGTGTTCTTCTCTGCTCCTTTCTGATGGCCTCCACCTGCCCGCTTAACTCCTTCAGCTGCTCTTCCCTTCGTCTTTCCTCCTCATCAGGGGTACTCCGACCGTCAAAAGCCTCTTCTTCTTCGTATGCTAGTGCTCCAGTTTCATCAAACTTAATCCCCAGTTGATCCAGCAAAGCCTTTCCCTCCTCCAATGAGCGTGCTCTGTACATTTTATTGTCCTGGAACACCAAGATGGCCACTGGATAGCCCCAGCTAAATCTGGTTCCACTTTGATATAGCCGGCTTGCAATTGGTTTCAACACAGCTCTCGCTCTCATGTTCTTATGTTCTCATGTCACTGGGCTGAAAACTTCTGCCTGGCCTCCTATACGCTCCCTTTTTCCTTTCTTTCCCAGCTCCGTGTACTACCTCCTACCAATTTCTCCCTCCCTGCTCTTAATTGTTCCCCTTTTAAAAAAAGATATAACATTTGTTAATAAAAGGATCGCATTTTTTAAAAAAACACTGAGATATTGGCATCCCTTTTCTGAACGAGTGGTCCTGCCCAACGGAGGTGTGTGGCTCTCTGCCCCTCAAACCTGCATCTGATCACAATGAGATCCTCCTCCTTGCAAACCGAGGCTGCCGGCGCTGTTTGCTGAGCTCCTGGCAGGCTGCCTTGTTAGGACTTCATTAACGCCGACTCCTGTGAAGCAGGGGTCAGGAGACCTCTGCTGCTGCCAGGCGGCTGCGCTCAGCCGCTAATGGGGTTCAGGGCTGCTCGGTGACTTTTCAGCAGCCAGTTCCCCAAGCAATCTGGGCTAGTGAGGATGAGAGAGCAAGGAAAGAACATGCGGAGCAATTGGGGATGGGCAGGTGGGCAGAAGAACTGGCCCATGGCAGTGAAGCTGATGCCTTGCCTGCGTTGGGGGCTGCAAGGCCTAGCGTGCACAATCATGGGAATAATGGGAATTATAATGGGAATTAGGGGAATTATAATGGAATAATGGGAATTATAATGGGATTATGGGAATTATAATGGAATAATGGGAATTATAATGGGAATTATGGGAATTATAATGGAATAATGGGAATTATAATGGAATAATGGGAATTATAATGGGATTATGGGAATTATAATGGGATTATGGGAATTATAATGGAATAATGGGAATTATAAAACCGTGGTTTAATGACTGTGGAGGACCCTGAGCCAAGAGAGGGCTTTCTTAAGAGTTTCTTTCTGAAATAACAAGCCTTCCCCCCCCCTTCCCACGAACCAGGCCTAGCGCCTTGTTCAGAAAGTCACACACCCAGTACTTGCCTTCTGGAAGAACCGATCAACCCCCATTTCAGGAAACACAATCATGGTTAATGGGAATTATAAAACCATGGTTTAATGCCTGTGGAGGACCCTCAGCCAGGAGAAGGCTTTCTTAAGTTATTTCTTTCTGAAATAACAAGCCTTCCCCCTTCCTCAACCAGGCCTAGCGTCTTGTTCAGAAAGTCACACATCCTGTACTTGCCTTCTGGAAGAACCGATCAACCCCCATTTCAGGAAACAGCAGGGAACACTGGGGGAAAAAAAATCATTTCACCCAGGAACAGGCCTCATTCAGAGCACATTACAAAATGCACCTAAACAGCTTCGGCTCTAGATTCCACCCAGCAAAACAACAGCTTGAAGGAGAAGCTTGTGTCACAGCAATTCCTTCGAAAATATGCATAGAATGTTTATTCTTGACGAATGCTTAAAAAAAATAATCTATGGGTCTGATGTGAATCAGAATGGGATTAACATTTATGAAATAATCTACTCTCCGCGGTCTTTCTGGGGGAACATGATACCCTGATTGCTTACCTCTGCTCTTTTTGTGTTGTTGTGGTAGCTGCTGCTGAACAGATTGCGGTTGACTGGTGCCAACGTCGATATTAACCGGGTGTAATGATTCTTGTTAGAAAGCTCTACATTGTGGTCCCAAAATGTGTTATGGGGGAGAGGTTTAAATGTCTGGCAGCTCAGAAAATGGAAAGGTTTCAGCATCTTCTCCTAACCAGCAGGTGCTGAACGGTGCCTTGAGCTCCTACATTATTTCCATTAGGACTGTGATTGTGCTGCAAATTTAAGAAAAATAAACAAGGGCACAAGAAAGATAAGGCTATGGTAGCTGCAGATCTAAAGGGATTTAGGCTTTGTTTTTCAACCAACTGTCATTCACAAAGTAGCATTTCTAGATCAGATACAAACTTAAAGTAAACCGCTCCAAACTCGACTGCAGGAAATACGACTTTACAGTAGTAACCAAGTAGCTGATGCATGGAACTCACTACCAGACTCTGTAGTATCATCACCTAACCGCCAAAACTTTACCCGTAGATTAGATTAGATTAGATTTATTGGATTTATATGCCGCCCCTCTCCGCAGGCTCAGGGCGGCTCACAACAATGGTGAGGAACAATACATAGTAACAAATCTAATATTTAAAAATCTAGGTTACAGTTTTAGATTAAAAAGTCCAAAAAAAGAAACCCCAATATATAAAAAACAACACACAATCGAATCATACACAAAAACTACATGGTCAAGAGGGAGATGTTTCAATTCCCCCATGCCTGACGGCAGAGGTGGATTTTAAGAAGTTTATGAAAGGCAAGGAGGGTGGGGGCAATCCTGATCTCTGGGGGGAGCTGATTCCAGAGGGTCGGAGCCACCACAGAGAAGGGGCTTCCCCCTGGGTCCCGCCAGACGACATTGTTTAGTCGACGGGACCCGGAGAAGGCCAACTCTGTGGGACCCAACTGGGATTCGTGCAGCAGAAGGTGTCCTGGTCCGATGCCATGAAGGGCTTTATAGGTCATAACCAACACTTTGAATTGTGACTGGAAACTGATCGGCAGCCAATGCAGACTGCGAAGTGTTGGAGTAACATGGGCATATTTAGGGAAGCCCATGATTGCTCTCGCAGCTGCATGCTGACCTCTCCTGATTCTTAAGAAGTCAGTAAGGGGCGTGCATAAGTGCACCAGAGAGTGCTTTCCGTCCCTTGTCCTAATGTTTCTCTTTTACTAATATCATGTATATAAATATTATTATATCTTTGTACACCACCAATATGTACTTGACAAAACAAACAAATAAATAAATAAATAAAATAATAAATAAGTCATTTTCACTTCTCCAATTTTCAAGTAAGAGTACTGTAGGTTCTCACATAAATGACATTGTTGGACCTCACAGAATCCCTTCATCTGGCTAATGGAGGAGTCCCAAAACCAGCCTTTTCTCTCTCTGGCTTTTCTGTTAATTCCATCTTTGCTTTAGCATCATGTCAGAATTCAGCCCCTTCAAAGTCTGGTGCAGAAAAGGGAGGCACCCTATGCTCAAGACTGAGAGAAATCCCCTTGAATGGGAAACAACCCATCCTTCTTTAATATCTTGGGCAATCAAACCAGCAGAAAATAAGCTTAAGTCCTGTGCAGGGATGCTAGGTTTTGAAAAATGTAATGGCTAATTTTATCTGCAATCAGCCCTGTTCTGCAAACAGGGATGAAAAGGCTAATTGACACTTAATCCTTTTTTATCTGGGCATCACAGAGATTAAGTCCTAGAGCAGCAGAATTGCAAACTTAGAGACGCCTGAGGAATTTCACTTCAGTTTCCCTTTTTACTTTTCAGTATTTATTTGTTTGTTTGTTTGATTGATTGATTGATTTTTATGCTGCCCTTCTCCTTAGACTCAGGGCGGCTCACAACATGTTAGCAATAGCACTTTTTAACAGAGCCAGCCTATTGCCCCCACAATCCGGGTCCTCATTTTACCCACCTCGGAAGGATGGAAGGCTGAGTCAACCTTGAGCTGGTGATGAGATTTGAACCGCTGACCTTCAGATCTACAGTCAGCTTCACTGGCCTGGAGTATCTAGCTGCTGCACCACTCCAGCTCATTTATGAACAAGAGAAGGTATAAAACATAGAAGAAAGGGATGGAGAAACGAGCCTCTCAGTTCTGGTCAAATCACTACAAAGATATTATTATTATTACAGGCAGTCCTCAACATAGGACCACAATTCAACCCCAAATTTCCATCGCTAAGCGAGACAGTGGTTAGGTAAGTTTTGCTCTGTATACCACACAGTTGTTAAATGAGTCACTACAGTTGTTAAGTAAGCAGCACAGTTATAAAGTCAATCGGGCTTTTGCGTTGACTTTGCTTGTGAGAAGTTTGCCAAAGGGGATTGCATGACTCTGGGACACTGCAACCACCATAAATATGAGCCAAGCACCTGAATTTTGATCACGTGACCAAGAGGATCAGGCAGGAGTTGCCGCTCCTGTTGCTACCAGTGCACTGTACGTTTAGCTTTGAGTATCCGGCATGTACCCGGATGAATCCCAGCGAGATTTTGCTTCAACGCATGGGCAGGAAGCAAAATCTCGCTGGGACGCATACAGGCACATGCCGGATACTCAAAGCTAAACGTGCAGTGCATGAGAGAAAATTTGGCAAATTTGGCAATAAAATCACCAAAAACTCACGTGTGCCCATCCCCTCAGAAGATTTTGTTTCCTGTGCATGTGCAGAAGCAAAATCTTGCTGTGACATGCACGCTGGACATCCATAGTTTTGGGTATTCAACGTGCGCCTGTGTGCGTCCCTGCGAGATTTTGCTTCTGCGCCTGCGCAGGAAGCAAAAATTCACAAAGGGACACGTGTGCGTGAGAGAATGACAATTTTGGCCCCAAAAATCACCAAAATCTTGCTGGGATGCACACGCCGAACACCCAAAACTGTATGCACAGCTCCCATTTTACTAGTGGTACACAGTGTGGCTCGCACCAGATAGGAACTCGATGCTGAAGGGGATGCTGCAGCGGTCGTAAGGCTGAAGGCGGCCATAAGTCATTCTTTCCAGTGCCATTGTAATTTCAAACAGTCACTAAACAAACGATTGTAAGTCAAGGATTACCCATGTTGACTGATCAGTTATTTACCAAAAATGACTGCTAATTACTTTGGGCATGATAAGGATCATCTAGTTACAGTTAAAGATCGACTGACTAAATGGTGGCAAAATGAGATACAAGTAGAGGTACAAGAGATGGAAAATATAGTAGAAAATATAAGGAAAATTAAGAATACAAGAATTAGGGAAATGAGAAGGAAAATATTACATAAGTGGTATTATACTCCCGTCCAACTCGCACACTTTCAGCCGAATGTCAGGGGTATTTGTTGGCACGGGTGTCAAGATAAAGGAGTGTTTGTGCATATGTTTTGGGAATGCCCGATAGTGCAGGAATTTTGGCAAAAAGTGCAGGAGGACATTCATAGAATGTTAAATACACAATGGATAATTACTAAGGAAATGGCAGTATTAAATTAAATGCGATGGGAGAATTTAGAGAAATAAAACAAGCAGCGATAGAAAGCGCTCAGGCGGTAATAGTTTTGGGTTGGGCGGCATAGAAGTAATTAAATTAAATTAAATTAAATTAAATTAAATTAAATTAAATTAAATTAAATTAAATTAAATTAAATTAAATTAAATTAAATTAAATTAAATTAAATTAAATTAAATTAAATTAAATTAAATTAAATTAAATTAAATTAAATTAAATTAAATTAAATTAAATTAAATTAAATTAAATTAAATTAAATTAAATTAAATTAAATTAAATTAAATTAAATTAAATTAAATTAAATTAAATTAAATTAAATTAAATTAAATTAAATTAAATTAAATTAAATTAAATTAAATTAAATTAAATTAAATTAAATTAGTCATGCAGAAATTTCCTCAGTCCCCAGTCATGTGTTCTTAGCAAATCTTTGGAAAACAAGTAAGGAAAATTGCACGGCAGATGGGGGCAGCGCAACATTACAGTCCTGCATAGAACACAAAGGAAATAAGATATACACAACCCCGAGAGTTAATCCAACCTTCTCCTATTCCTAATTTAGAGTCTTCTTTTTCATTTTTACTTGTGTTGGCACACATTTTTTCAATCCTTGCCAAGCACCATTCTTATTAGTAATTTTTGGGTTGCTACTTGTGTGCCCTGCTGTCATTGAAGGGTTGCAAAAAATTTTTACTACCACACTGTGGGCATGGCTTATTTTGTGGGTGTGGCTTGCCAGCCATGTGACCAGGTGGGAGTGGCTTGCTGACCATGTGGCCAAGGGTGGCTAAAAGGTCATGTGACTGGCTTAATGGTGGCCCACTTGATATCACTCATGTCAAGGGTTTGGGTTAGTCTTAGGGTGCCTGGCCTCTCCTCGCCTCAAAGAGATACAATTTCCCTATCTATTTACTATTACTGAACATCCAAAATATGCTATTTAATTCTATGTATATATGCTGTATGTGTACATACATATTACACACAGGCACACATTATCTACTACATAAACTGTGTATCTATACACACGCGTGCACAATTCTTCTAAAATTATACACATTCAACTTCATTTACTGCAATAGGAAAAACATACCCAGAGCCCAGAAGGCAAAAAAAAGAAAAAAAATCAAAAATTTTCTACCGGTTCTGCGTACCTGACTCGTAGGACCTCATCACTGCCTGTTATATATCTGATATGGGCCAAATACCCAGAGTGTCATAGCTATTGTTGTCCCACCCCCTTCCCAAAGCCATATGTTGTCAGCTTCATAGTCTAAGACAGTGTTTCCCAACCTTGGCAACTTGAAGAGATCTGGACTTCAACTCCCAGAATTCCCCAGCCAGCGAATGCGAATGCTGGCTGGGGAATTCTGGGAGTTGAAGTCCAGATTTCTTCAAGTTGCCAAGGATGGGAAACACTGGTCTAAGAGCACAAGGAGATTCCTAAATCCTCAGTCGTCCTTGTGTATATTTGTAAAACAGACCAAAAGAACAGAGCCATCTGGATGAGTACAGTTTGGGCTTTTGGAGAAGAGGAACAGATGCATTGACTGTTAACGTGGAGAGAAGGGAACATCAATAACATTGGCTGCCCCTGTGCGTGTTTTCAAATATGCCTCCTGATGTTCCAGCAGTTCCCTCTTAAGAGGATGGCATTGTTTCTTGTTTTCTTGTAAAAGGTTCAGAGAGGGCTCCATTGATTTGCGCCCACGCAGGGTCATTCATACGTCCTCAAGTCCCCGACATGCCAAAGAGGCACTATGCACGCTGGGTACACAGAGCCCTCCCCTGCACATTCTGTGCTCAAGTACCACTCTCTACCTTCATGTGAGTCATGAAAGAAACTAAAAATGGATTTCAATCCTGAATATGACTTGTTCACCCTAATCTCGGCTCCTTTTTGGATAAAGAAGAGTCTGTTTGTTTATTTATTTGCCAAACATGTAAAAGGTAGCAGGTATAGGTATAAACATAAACATAAGCAAAGTAAGTACAGATAAATGAGGACAATAGGACATTAGGAAAGGGACAGTAGGCACAATGGTGTGCTTAAAAATGCCCCTTACAGATCTCTTAGGAATGGGGTGAGGTTTGACAGTAGATAGTCTAAGGCCCTGGTTCTCAACATGGGGCCTCCGCCCCACGGGGGAGCAATTTGATTTTTAATAGGGGCAGTTGGACCCTTGTTTAAACCAAGTTAAGGCCATTTTAGGCTTCCGCCAAGTGAGGAGTAGTTCACTATTTGAATAGTAAGAATTATATGTCACAAGGGATGGGGGGTATCTGGATTTTAGAGATGCTTAAGTGCAGTGATGGGCTAAAAATTTTTTTACTACCACACTGTGGGTGTGGCTTATGCATTTTGTTTCAACATCTTTCAGTGCAAATTGGGTGCTCTGGGGTGGAGCTCCAAATTTTGCTACCGGAACTGCGTTCCTGATCATTCCTGTAGGAGCCCATCACTGCTTGGGTGGGGCAAAAAGGCTGGGAACCATTGGTCTAAGGAAGTGATGGCGAACCTATGGCATGGGTGCCACAAGTGGTATTGTTGTGAGCCGCTCCAAGTCCATGGAGAGGGGCGGCATACAAATCTAATCAATATCAATAACAATAACAATAACAATAACAATAACAATAACAATAACAATAACAATAACAATAACAATAACAATAACAATAACAATAACAATAACAATAACAATAACAATAACAATAACAATAACAATAACAATAACAATAACAATAACAATAACAATAACAATAACAATAACAATAACAATAACAAACAATAACAATATGGAGCCATATCTGCTGGCACACAAACTCTTGCCCTAACTCAGCTCCAACGTGCATGTGTGTGCCGGCCAGCTGATTTTAGGTTCACACAGATACTCTGGGAGGGCATTTTTGGCTTCCAGAGTGCCTCTGGAGAGATGGGGAGGGCAATTTTACCCTCCCCCAGCTCCAGGGAAGCCTTTGGAGCCTGGAGAGGGCGAAACAGAAGCCTACTGAGCCCACCAGAAATTGGGAAACGGGTCATTTCTGGCCTCCAGAGGGCCTCCAGTGGGTGGGGGAAGGTGTTTTCATCCTCCCCAGGCATTGAATTATGGGTGTGGGCACTTGTGCATGCACAATCGTATGCACAAATACTCTTTTGGCACCTGAGGGAAAAAAGGTTTGCCATCACTAGTCTAAGGTTACAGATTTTGGGGTTTGGGGAAGAAACCGTGGAGTCGGGTAGTGAATTCCAGGCATTGACCATTCTGTTGCTGAAGTCATATTTTCTGCAGTTGGGTTTGCAGTGGTTTACATTAAGTTTGTGTGCTCGTGTGTTGTCATGGTTGAAGCTGAAGTAGTTGCCAAAGGTGGGTGACAAAGCCCAGTTGAGAAGCAGTGTCAATGTTTTATTAGAGCACAAATCAAGAGTAACTGGTCCTTCCCCTTGAATTGTATGCTTCCGTTATCTGGATCAGGAGCAGAATTAGCTGGTACAGTGGTACCTCTACCTACAAACGCCTCTACTTACAAACTTTTCTAGATAAGAACCGGGTGTTCAAGATTTTTTTGCCTCTTCTCAAGAACCATTTTCCACTTACAAACCTGAGCCTCCAAAACTGTAACTGGAAAAGGTGGGGGGAAGCATCCGTGGGGCCTCTCTAGGAATCTCCTGGGAGGAAACAGGGCCAGAAAAGGCAGGGAGAAGCCTTCATGGGGCCTCTCTAGGAATCTCCTGGGAGGAAACAGGGCCAGAAAAGGCAGGGAGAAGCCTCGATGGGGCCTCGAAGGGGCCTCTCTAGGAATCTCCTGGGAGGAAACAGGCCCTCCACCCTCCCTGTGGTTTCCCCAATCACAAGCTTTATTTGCTTTTATATTAATTCCTATGGGAAAAATTGCTTCTTCTTACAAACTTTTCTACTTAAGAACCTGGTCACGGAACAAATTACGTTCATAAGTAAAGGGAACCACTGTACTGGCATTTGGGCAATAAAAAAACATGGAAGCTCCCTAGCTGTTTTCTTCAGGATCACTAATTGTGATAAGTAAAAATATTATTATTTCTGTGGAAAATTGCAACCTTTGATAGCCTGATTCATTAAACTCTGCATCAAATAGAACCTCTGCCAGTAACTTAGACAATAATATTTATTTCAAAACTTGAGTTATTGTAAATCATCCCATACTGGCCCTGATTGGATGGCAGTGACTTACCTTTATTCTCAGGTTTCTTGGAAATCAAGAAAAACACACGGATTAAGTTTAACAGAATTGAGAAAAGAAGGTTTTCAGACAAAGCTAATGAGGACTAGATCTGCCCTTGTGGGGTGGTGGTAGTGAAGAAATGGCGTCTCTAATCTTTCTGCTTTGTTAACAAAAACAGCAGATCTCCTGCTGTCCTCACAAACTACCAGGGCCACCCGCTGGCTGAACTCCCAAAAGTGCACTGGCAACTTCTGTGCATTTTATTACTAGCAGGTTATGTGTATTGTTGCTACATTTTGTGTTATTTTTACTTTCAGAAACTGATGATTGCTCAGTCCTGCATGCCGTCCTTTACTTTATTCCTTTACTTAGTAATTTAGGCTGAATGTTTATCTTTTTTACTTAAGAGCTGAACATGTAACTTTTGATAGGGCTGGTTTTAGATAGATAGATAGATAGATAGATAGATAGATAGATAGATAGATAGATAGATAGATACGGTAGATAGATAATAGATAGATAGGCAGGCAGGCAGGCAGGGAGGCAGACCGATGGTAGATGATAGATAGATAGATAGATAGATAGATAGATAGATAGATAGATAGATAGATAGATAGATAGATAAAGATAGATAGATAGATAGATAGATAGATAGATAATAGATAGATAATAGATAGATAGATAGGCAGGCAGGCATACAGACAGACCGATGGTAGATGATAGATAGACAGACAGACAGACAGACAGACAGACAGACAGACAGACAGACAGACAGAAATGGTTGGTAAATCCACAGTAACTGAATTTAAACATGCCTGGGATAAACATATATCCATCATAACCTAAAATACAGGAAATAGTATAAAGGCAGACTAGACGGACCATGAGTTCTTTTTCATAGATAGATAGATGAATAGATAGATATAGAGATACACAGACATATATAGATATACATATAGACATAGAAATACACACACGTACATATATTATATACATACATACATACTTATACATACATTCATACACATGTTATACATATCATTTAATTGGTTAAGAGCTTTATTTTAAAAATTTAAAATAAATAAAAGGTTTAAATAAAGTTTAACTATCCATCACTACTAATTTTCACTTATCTTCAGATTCTTGGTATCAAACGCGCTAGATACTAAGTATCTAAAATGGTAGAGATTTGGTACCTATCATATTACTATTCTAATCTCTTTTAAAAGAAGATTTAATAAATTGGAATAATGTGGGGTAGTTCGTAAAGCTTTACAAACTAGAGTTTTCTCCTAAAGACATCTTTATTCTGGAAACATTTATTTAAAACACAGTAATATTATTTTAATTTAGTTATTTTTTTTTTAAATGTCTGGGATAAGGATTCTACCTCATTTGTTTAATATTAACCAAATATATGCAGGTTTTGTTTTGCTGATATCCTTGCTTTATTTTTCAGTCCTTCTAGCATGCAACATTGTTAGTTGTTTCCATGGTGACTCTAATTGATTTCTTTCTACTGTTTTTACAGGCTTTTCCAAGGTTTATACAATATATCCTTGTTGTAGTTATTTTTATCTTTGTAGGATACACAACATTCCCCTGCAAACAAAGATTGGAAAGTAAAATTATGCAGGGGTGCACAAATTCCCAAATATTTGGGCTGGTTCTGCATAGGATCTCAACCACTAAAGCCAACAGAGTCGGTCCATATCAAGATGAATAAGTCATGTAGAACCTCTGGCTTTGGGAATAGAAAGCAGAACAAGTCGGCCAGCTGACAATACAAAATGTTCTGTCTCCCAAATGAGTGTTTCTGAATCAGAAGTGGAAGTAACACACTGTTGTGATTTTTCATATGAGAGAGAGAAAATGCTAGAGCAAAAATTGGGGCATCTCTGTGTTACACATATAATCATCCCTGTATCGGCATGTCCCCTTTTTTATGTTCCTTTGAGTGACAGCCTTCATCATTTGTTGTGAACACTTGAGTTGATGTTTTCCTACGCAGTCCCAGCCCGGCCATGAGGTAGAGTGGTTGACTGCCCATCATGGAAGATCACAGATCCTGAATTTGAAATGGGTTGGAAAGAGACGCCAACTTGTTCTTCATCTCAAGCAACTGAGGTCGTGTGTTGATCAGAATCTCATAGCATCCATCTACTCCTCGGTTTAATTGCATCTTAATAACAGAAGGAAGCTGGTTGGTAACGGCAGTCTTAAACTATAATAAGCAATAGAACTGACTTTAAAATACATTCATTGCATTCGAGCCCACACTTTCTACCTGTCAGAAGGGAATGTAAGAAAAGGAATGAGAAATTCATAGATAACGTTGAAGTTGGTTTAAATTTCATTTCTGAAGTGTTACAGATGTGCTTATGAGAGTCTATCTATAATGCTAACCAGACAATTTTCCCATCATCCCCAGTGGTTAGCTAGTGCATCTAATTTCTGATGAAAATTTTCACACACTAAAAACCATGATTTGATCTATTTTGATCTGAATATTGCCCTGGGACACCCTCAGTCCTCCATCTCCCTATTCAACACAGATGTGGAATGAAACATCTATAAAAGATAAACAAAAACATATCTAAAACATCCAGTGAAGGGCTACCAAACTTTTTACTACCACACTGTGAGTGTGTCTTATTGTTTGCTTGTTTGTCTGTCTGTCTGTCTGTCTGTCTGTCTGTCTGTCTGTCTGTCTGTCTGTCTGTCTGTCTGTCTGTCTGTCTGTCTGTCTGTCTGTCTATCTATCTATCTATCTATCTATCTATCTATCTATCTATCTATCTATCTATCTATCTATCTATCTTTCCTTCCTTCCTTCCACCCACCCACCCACCCACCCACCCACCCACCCACCCACCCACCCACCCACCCACCCATCTATCTATCTATCTATCTATCTATCTATCTATCTATCTATCTATCATCTATCTTTCATCCATCCATCCATTTATTATTTGTTTGTTTGTTTGGTTTGTTTTGTTTGTTTGTTTGGCTTCTATGCCACCCAATCCCGAAGGACTCAGGGCAGCTTACAAAATAATATAATACAATTACAAAATTGTATTCTGCATTGGATTCGCTGCATTTTCTTTCAACATCTTTCAGTGCAAATGGGGTGGAGCTCCATTTCTGCTACCCCACTGTGTCCCCCCCCCACCCCGTTCCGGGCAGCAGCCCACCCCTGAAAACATCTATGATGATGGCATGTAATTTTGTTGTACAGGATACAATGGCAATAAACTAAACCAAGCTAAAATATTATAATTATTGGTTGAATGCAAACACAAGACATATTTTTCCAATCTTCTGCTAACGATCAATCACCTGATGCTCAGGGGTTGGAAAGAAGAAAAAATTGTTAAGGGAACCTGCAGAAAGAACGTGGGAGCTCAAGAACCATCAACTTTGAAATATATTTCCCCTATGGAAATGATTCAGAGACACTAACATTTCACAGACATTCAGAAGCATTAGCACATTTACAAATCCTACATACCACTTATATATCTCTTTATGTACATAAATGTTATATGTGTGTTCCATGAAAGATAGAATACATATTCTATTCTATTCTATTCTACATTCTATTCTATTCTATTCTACATTCTATTCTATTCTATTTTATTCTATTCTATTCTACATTCTATTCTATTCTACATTCTATTCTATTCTACATTCTATTCTATTTTATTCTATTCTATTTTCTCCTCTCTTCTCTTCTATCCTATCCTACCCTACCATACCCTATCTTTTCTTCTATCCTATCCTATTCCAGTGATGGTGAACCTATGGCATGGGTGCCACAGGTGGCACGCAGAACCATATCTGCTTGCACGCGAGCAGTTGCCCTAGCTCAGCTCTAACATACATGTGTGTGCTGGCCAGCTAATTTTTGGTTCACACAGAGGTTCTGGGAGGGCGTTTTTGGCTTCCAGAGAGCCTCCGGGGGTGGGGGAGGGTGTTTTTACTCTCCCTTGGCTCCAGGGAAACCTTTAGAACCTGGGGAGTGCAAAACACAAGCCTACTGGGCCCATCAGAGGTTGGGAAACAGTCCGTTTCTGGTCTCTAGAGGACCTCTGGGGAAAGGGGAAGCTGTTTTTGCCCTCCCCAGGCATTGAATTATAGGTATGGGCACTCACGCTTGCACAATAATGCACATGCACACTCTTTCGGCACCCGAGAGAAAAAAGGTTCGCCATCACTAGATGTCAATAGGACGTTTTCTATTCTTTAAATAGGTGTGTGTGTGTGTGTCTCTCTCTCTGTGTGTATGAAAACATCTATAGAGAGGACCTCATGGGTAGTGATGCTGGCTGTGGAATGTGGGGAGTCAAAGTCCATAGGTCTTAAAGTCGCTGGAGTTGGACAACTTTGATTAGAAGGTCACAAACTGTGCCACTCATGGCTCCCTATAGAACAGTGTTTCCCAACCTTGGCAGCTTGAAGATATTTGGACTTCAACTCCCAGTATTCCCCAGCCAGCATTCGCTGGCTGGGGAATTCTGGGAGTTGAAGTCCAAATATCTTCAAGTTGCCAAGGTTGGGAAACACTGCTATAGAACACTGCTCGAAAGCATGGCTTTCCCAAGCAAAGTGTGCTCCCATGCAACATTCCTTATTTCAGAATGCCAATGAATATGTCTAAATATTGCATAAATAATGACCCTTTGGCCATAGGTGCCTCTGGGTGGAAAGCTTTTCTCTATCTAACTTAAAGCTCTACTTTCAAAGTTTCCAGCAATGCAGAATTATACACTTGGTAAATGGTAACTATAGCCCCTGGTAAATGCACACAAATGCAAGAAAATGAGTTGCTTTATATTACAGCAGTGGTTCTCAGCTGGGGGGTCGGGATCCCTTTGGGGGACGAATGACCGTCTCACAGGGATCACCTAAGAGCATGGGAAAAGACAAATTTCCCCTGGTGTTAGGAACTAAAGCTTCTATTCTGGCATCTTGGAACAAATTTTTACAATCCGACCAATCAGGCGTTTACAGTGAGAGTGTCTCCCTGACCTTCCTGCCAATCAGCTTAAAGCTCTGTTGGGAGAATTGGTGCTAGACTTATGGTTGGGGGTCACCACAACACAAGGAACTTTATTAAGAGATTGCGGCATTAAAAAGGTTGAGAACCACTGTATTACAGCATCTCTCCCTCCTCCACCAATGTGAATTTAATATGCATTAAGATGCATAAACATTTTCTTTCCCTGAATCCTGAAATCCGATGATACCTCATCTTACAAACCCCTCGTCATACAAACTTTTTGAGATACAAATCCAGGGTTTAAGATTTTTTTGCCTCTTCTTCCAAACAATTTTCACCTTACAAACCCACCGCCACTGCTGCGATACCCCGCCTCCGGACTTCTGTTGCCAGCGAAGCACCCATTTTTGCGCTGCTGGGATTCCCCTGAGGCTCCCCTCCATGGGAAACACCACCTCTGGACTTCAGCAGCGCAAAAACAGGCACTTCACTGGCAACGGAAGTCCGGAAGTGGGGTTTCCCAGCAAGGGGAGCCTCAGCGAAATCTCATCATCACAAAAACACAGAAGTCTGGAAGTGGGGTTTCGAGGACTTCTGTGTTTTTGCGATGCTGAAATTTCACTGAGGCTCCCCTCGCTGGGAAACCCCACATCCGGACTTCCATTGCCAGCGAAGCACCCATTTTTGCACTGCTGGGATTCCCCTGCTGGGATTCCCCTGATGCATCACAAAAACACATAAGTCCAGAGGTGGGGTTTCCCATGGAGGGGAGCCTCAGGGGAATCCCAGCAGCACAAAAACGGGTGCTTCGGCTAGCAAAAGGGGTGAGTTTTGGGCTTGCACGCATTAATTGCTTTTCCATTGATTCCTATGGGAAACATTGTTTCATCTTAGAAACTTTTCACTTTACAAACCTCGTCCCGGAACCAATTAAGTTCGTAAGACGAGGTATCACTGTACTTCACGTCAGTCCTGCCTGCTGGTTTCTCTTGCTATCAGCAGTGTATTTTGATATTCACATTTTTTCCTGCATTTCCTTCAGCATCAAGGACTTTTTTTGTGTGTTCCACAAAACTTAGCGAGGCCATTTCTAAAAAGAGTTTGAATGTCTTAAAAATACATCTGAAGCTTTAATGCCGTGTAATTATCTTGTCTGCTACCTCATCTGCTGTTTAATCTTCCATTCCTTCCTGTGACATTTTATGACAGTCTTTCCCATATGGCTCCTTCCAGCTGTGCTGATGTGAAGGTAGCCAGCAAGGCTTACTGGCCAGGAACTTTGGGAGGTGCAGTCCTCCCTGCACATCTGGAAGGAGCCAGGCAAAGAACAGTTGTTTTATGCCCACTTTTTTTTGGAATGTAAAACTTCATTTTTTATTGAATGGACATCATCAAAAATGCTATTCTGACTACATTCTTCTTTCCATAATTTCTTTACTCTCTGGCTTGTTCTCTCAAGTATTGTCTTTACATATGTAAATTAGATCTGATAAACTCTGGAAAGACAATATTAATTTATGGCTAGGTAGAAAAATTATGTGGCTTTTCCCAACTTTTCCTACTGTTGGAATAAATATCCATCAGAATCACTGTGAACATATGCACCAATGACAAATTATTTTTGTGTCCAATCACACTTGGCCAATAAACTATTTTCTGCTCTGCTCTGCTCTGTTCTATTTGATTCGATTTGATTCGATTTGATTCTAGTCTAGTCTAGTCTAGTCTATTCGATTCTAGTCTATTCGATTCTAGTCTAGTCTAGTCTAGTCTAGTCTAGTCTAGTCTAGTCTATGGGAGGTCTATGAGGCCATGTTACTTCTGGCCGTAGGAAACCATTCCCATAGCCTCAAGTCTCCCCACCAACTGCAAAATCTACATTACAGTATGAGTGATGTTGACTTACTGTATTTTTCAGACTATTAGATGCATCAGTGTATACATAGAAACATAGAAGATTGATGGCAGAAAAAGACCTCATGGTCCATCTAGTCTGCCCTAATGCTATTTCCTGTATTTTATCTTAGGATGGATATATGTTTATCCCAGGCACGTTTGTTGAGTTGTGTGATTGTTTTTAATAAGGGTTTCTTAACATGATCTGTTTTAATATTGGATTGGTAGACTGTATTGTTTATTGGAAGCCGCTCTGAGTCCTCGGAGAGGGGCAGCATGCAGATTAGATAGATAGATAGATAGATAGATAGATAGATAGATAGATAGATAGATAGATAGATAGATAAATCGGTTACTGTGGATTTATCAACCACATCTGCTGGAAGTTTGTTCCAAGCATCTATTACTCTTTCAGTAAAATAATATTTTTTCACGTTGCTTCTGAACTTTCCCCCAACTAACCTCCAATTGTGCCCCCTTGTTCTTGTGTTCACTTTCCTATTAAAAACACTTTCCTCCTGAACCTTATTTAACCCTTTAACATATTTAAATGTTTCGGCCATGTCCCCCCTTTCCCTTCTGTCCTCCAGACTATACAGATTGAGTTCATTAGGTCTTTCCTGATAAGTTTTTATATGACACACCAAGATTTCAAAGAGGTAAGTAAGAAAAAAAGTCTCCCAGGAGCACTCCCAAACTCTCTGTGAACCCTGTTTTTTTTGCAAAAATAGGCCCATTTTTTTCAAGAATGGGGGAATTTTTGACTTCCCCAGCCCCTAGGAGCAATCTGCAGGCCTCCAAAACCCTCTGCACACCCACTCTTTTTTTTGCAAAAATGGACCTGTTTTTCACCTGTTTTTGCAAGAAACGGGGCAGGCAGAGGGTTTGGGAGGCCTGCAGAGTGCTCCTAGGGTAGTGATGGCGAACCTATGGCACAGATGCTACAGGTGGCACACAAAGTCATATCTGTTGGCACATGAGCCGTTGCCCTAGCTCAGCTCCAACGTATGTGTGTGTGCCAGCCAGCTGGTTTTCAGCTTACACAGAGGCTCTGGGAGGGCATTTTTTGGCTTCCAGAGAGCCCCCAGGGGGATGAGGAAAGACATTTTTACCCTTCCCTGGTTCCAGGGAAGCCTTTGGAACCTGGGGAGGGTGAAACACAATCCTACTGGGTCCACCAGAAGTTGGGAAGCAGGCCATTTCTGGCCTCCAGAGGTCCTCCAGGGGGCGGGGGAAGCTGTTTTCACCCTCCCCAGGCATTGAATTATAGGTGTGGGCACTCACGCATGTGCAATAGCATACAAGCATGCTCTTTCGGCACCCCAGGGACAAAAAGGTTCACCATCACTGTCCTAGGGGCTGGGGGGGAGGCAAAAATCCCCATTTTGGGGGGAAAATGTCCAATTTTTTTCCAAAAATGGGTGTGTTTTTGCCTTCCCCCAGTCCCAGGAGCACTCTGCAGGCCTCCCAAAACTTCTGCACACTAATATTTGCAAAAAACAGGATCATTTTTTGGAAAAATGGGACATGGGTGTGGGGCTTTGGAAGGTAAAAAATGGCTGTATTCTGTGTATAAGATGCACCAAAATTTCCACCTTCTTTTATGGGGGGAAGGCATATCTTATACTCCAAAAAATATGGTACTTTAGGGAATTGTCAGGACCAGACTAAGACATGATTTAGACTTCTGCCTCACTGCATGTGGGGAAACTTACACATCTTTTGTTTGGAGATGGATGCATAGCAGTTGCATTCATACTTCATTGGAGGTCTCTCCCCTAGCTGCTCCATTTTGTTGTTTGAATGTGGTTTGCCTTCTATTTGCCTCCCAACAGGAAGCCAGATTGATCAATCAGCATGCAGGATGGGCATCACATAACAGATCAGTTGAGATTTGGGAGGTGTTTGCATCAGCCCATTGACAAATGTTAAGTTCAGATACTGAAGAAGCAGGAGACCAGCAGTGAGACTTCAGCTCTTTATCAGTTATAGTGAGCAAACATCAGCCCCAGCCTGTTTTTGGCAGGGCTTTAAATAGGGAGCCTTTTTGGGAAGGAGCCAATCAGAATCTCCCTGCTCCACTTCCTTGTCGGACTGGAGTAAAATTTCCCAGCTTCTCAAGACATAACAACAAATGCCTGCAACCTACACTTACCCATCAACCCCTTCACAATGTAGGTATGTGTTGATACCTACACACAGTTGCAGGCAAATCTAAAGCTTGAGCATGGTATGCAGAGTGATCTGAAGACTCTAGAGCATTTTTAAAACATTATTGAATTATTCACTATCATACAATGGTAGGTGGATCTCTTCAAGGTGCTACATCTTCTTGAGTGCTCTCGGTGGGCAGGATCAAACTCAATTGCTAAAACCATTGTCTGTGATGATTGTATAATCTACCCATGACACTCTATGGAAGTCAAAGTTGGACTTTGAAGAAGCAGGCTAGGAAGAATATTGGTGCCTTGAACTGTGGTTGGAGAAGACTCCTGAGAACAGATCAGACAGTCCAGAAAATAAGCTGATGGATCACTGAACAATTCAACTCAGAGTTTTCATTCAAAGGAGAAATAACGAGAGACAAATTCTCCTACCGTGGGCACATTAGACCTAGCTTTTTTTTAGAAAGCAGCAACCCTGGGAAAGGAGGGAGGAAAGAGAAGAAAATGACCAGCCACAAGAAGGATGAATTCAATAAAAGTTGCAATGTGCACTATTGGAAAAATTGAGATTAGGGCCATGTCACAGGGACATATCATCATGGAGAAAATGGATTTATGTCGTCTCTAGGTATTAAAAAATGACTTGATGGCACACAATTAAACAAAAAATAATGTGTGCACATGGATATATGTACTTAGCGCTGAATTAAAGAGATTGAATTGTAGCCCATCCTTGGGCAAAGGTGGTTCAGTGCCTTAGGGCCAGTTACTCTCAGGAATAGAAACATAGAAGGGCCAGTTACTCCCAGGAATAGAAACATAGAAGACTGACGGCAGAAAAAGACCTCATGATCCATCTAGTCTGCCCTTATACTATTTTCTGTATTTCATCTTAGAATGGATATATGTTTATCCCAGGCAGGTTTAAATTCAGTTACTGTGGATTTATCAACCATGTCTGCTGGAAGTTTGTTCCAAGGATCTACTACTCTTTCAGTAAAATAATATTTTCTCATGTTGCTTTTGATCTTTCCCCCAACTAACTTCAGAATACAACAACAACAACAACAACAGTTTCATACATCCTATAAATGTTTTTCTTTATTTGTTTGTTTGTTTTGTCTAGTACATAAGGAGTAGAAGTAACATATCAATATACATGAAAAATGGATTAGAAAAGCATTGGGATAATAGAGAAAAAAAATGAACATTAAAATAATGGAGTTCATGTCCGTGATGCAAGTAAAACATAAAGAGACATTTGGACAGGGGACAGGAGGCACTCTGCACTTATGCACACCCCTTACTGACCTCTTAGGAATCAGGAGAAGTCCACAGTGGACAGTTTAAGGGTAAAGGTTTGGGGGTTGGGGGATGACACTATAGAGTCAGGTAGTGGGTTCCATGCTTCGACTACTCTATTACTAAAGTCATATTTTTTGCAGTCGAGTTTGGAGTGGTTAACATTAAGTTTGAATCTGCTGTGTGTTCGTGTGTTGTTGTGGTTGAAGTTGAAGTAGTCATTGACAGGGAGGACGTTGCAGCAAATGGCAAGCCATTTCCAAAAATTGTGCGAAGAAAACTGCAGAGGCCTTCTCCATGCAGTCATCAGACATTGTTCTGCCGGCTTGTCTCAACTGCCTGTAATTACAGGGTAATTAGTCCAGGAAGACACACACCACATGATAAAAGGAATGTGGAGGTGGATGTGAGGGAGACATCCACATGCCACAGGCCTGTTTTGCTCCCAGTAGAATCTGTTAACGAAGTTTCCTCTGACCAAGAAAGCGTGAGTGACAGGGAAGAGGGGAGTTTAGCAGACAGCCCAGGAGGAGATCAATCATCTGTATCATCCCTGGATTCTGAACAAGAATTAATGACACATCCACGCTTGCGTAGAGTGATGCATAGGAGACAACAACTGAAGGATTATTACAAGAGAAAATGAGGCCACCTGTGGTTGGGTGAGGCTGCTGTAATTAGTGCTACAGATAAAAGTGCAGCCTGGTCTTTTAGCCTCATGGCAGTTTATCTGATTTATTGTTTCATCACAATCGTGGTTTTTGCTGTGTGGACTCTCTGGACTTTAGAATTGGACTCAATTTCCCAGTTATTGGGTGGGCAATTGGACTGCCTTTAACCTGTGGCTTGTGTGTACCAGAAAATCCCTTTGACATTTAAAAAGGGAGCTGTTTCTGTTTTTCTGTTTATAAAAACTTTTGGGTTTTCCTTTTATCGTGTGGTGCGTGTCTTCCTGGACTAATTACCCTGTAATTACGGGCGGTTGAGACACGCAGGCAGAACAGAGACTATGCGAGGAAGGGCAATTTGGTCCACAGAGAGGAATGTGAGACTAGGCTAGTGATTGTAATTTGGACCCTCTAACTTCCCTGCCATCCATAAAGCTACCCGACTATGTGTACAATTTATATTTTCCAGAAACCTAAAGGTTACTTCCTTGAACCAATCTGACTTACAGCTGGCGATTTTCATCCTGACATGCTGGTGCACAACAATATTTTGCTCATTCACCTTTAAAAAACAAAAAAGAAGTGATAATCATATTTTCTACTGTCAAATTATTTTTTTATATCAGTTAAATGTCAGACCGGTATATTTTTAGTGTGTTGTGTGTGCTGCTTTTTAAAAATACCAGTTTGCTAAAATGCTTCTCTGTGAAATTGCTCTCGCACATAGAGCTTTGGTTTAAATAAAGACATTTTCCACAGAATAATGCTTGAAGAATTCCAGATACAAAACATCATGCTCTTTAGCAAATGAGAGTTATTACGTAAGTTGCTTTCTCTGTTAGAAACCTTTTAAATCTACATTGAAATCATCTCTGTAGTTTTATTATCTGAAGAGCTATTGTTATCTCTAAAAAGATTATCTCTATAACCAGTAATCACAGACTAAACATTAAAAAGTGTATAAGCATATGGAATATTTTTTTTAAAAAAAACATTCTCTTTTTGTTATACGACTCAGAGAATGTACAGAATTTCATTGTGAGAAGCATTTTAAAGCTGTTATCTCAATGCAGTGCTAAATTTATTCACCAGGGGTCATCAAAGGTCTGGATTTTCTTTGTCTACCTGTTGACTCAAATATATGTATTTTTAAAAATCTCCAAGTTTCCATAATAAATTAGCATTCAGGTTTTTTTCAGCGCCAATCAATGGCAGTTCTATAGATACGCTCAAGGATTATTTTGAATATTCCCCATACAGTGATACTTTCTTTATACTTTGCAGAATATTCTTTAAGTGCAGCTACAAAAGATGATGATAATGGTGATTCTGACAGAAAGTCCCTCTTTGTTAAGCCTCAAATTATTAATAAAAGTGACAGCAATAAAGGTTGCATTTGGTGAAGAAAGAAGAAATGTGAAAAACAACTTTTGAATCATGCTATATTTCTTTGCAGTTACATATTTACCCCTCGAATTAAATATTCTAGGACAGTGATGGCGGATATTTTTTTCCTCAGGTGCCAAATGAGCGTGTGCGTGCGCTATCGCACACATATGAGTGCCCACACCCATAATTCATTGCCTGGGGAGAGCGAAAACAGCTTCCCCCACCCCTAGGGGCCCTCTGGAGGCCAGAAGCGGCCTGTTTCACAACTTTTGGTGGGCTCAGATAATGGAAGCATACAATTCAATGGGGAGGACCAGTTACTCTTGATTTGTGCTCTAATAAAACATTGACACTGCTTCTCAACTGGGCTTTGTCACCCACCTTTGGCAACGACTTCAGCTTCAACCACGACAACACACGAGCACACACACTTAACGTAAACCACTGCAAACTCAACTGCAGAAAATATGACTTCAGCAACAGAATGGTCAATGCCTGGAATTCACTACCTGACTCCGCGGTTTCTTCCCCAAACCCCAAAATCTTAGACTAGTGATGGCAAACCTTTTTTTCCTCAGGTGCCAAAAGAGTATTTGTGCATATGATCGCACATGCACAAGTGCCCACACCCATAATTCAATGCTTGGGGAGAGCGAAAACAGCTTCCCCCACCCCCAGGGGCCCTCTGTTTCCTAACTTCTGGTGGCTCAGTAGGCTCTTATTTCGTCCTCCCCAGGCTCCAGAGGCTTCCCTGGAGCCAGAGGAGGGTAAAAATGCCCTCCCAGAGCCTCTGTGCGGGCCGAAATCATCTGGCCGGCACACACATGCACTTTGGAGCTGAGCTAGGGTATCGGCTCGCTTGCCAGCAGATATGGCTCCGCGTGTCACCTGTGGCACCCATGCCATAGGTTCGCCATCACTGTTCTAGGAGAAATTTAACTTGCGTGTTTAAAAGGTCATCACCATGAACTACAGATAGTCCTCGATTTGCAACCGTTCGTTTAGTGACCAAAGTTACAACGGCACTCTAAAAAGTGACTTATGACAATTTTTCATGCTTACAACCGTTGCAACATCTCCATAGTCATGTGATCAAAATTCAGATGTTTGGCAACTGGTTCCTATTTACGACTATCGCCGTGTCCCAGGGTCATGCAATCAGCTTTTGTGAGCTTCTGACAAAGTCAAAGGGGAAGCCAGACTCACTTAACAACCCTCTTCGGAGAGGGGCGGCATACAAATCTAATAAATTATTATCAATTAATTAAATTATTCACAACTGCAATGATTCACTTATCAGGAAAGACTTAATGAACTCAATCTGTATAGTCTGGAGGACAGAAGGGAAAGGGAGGACATGATCGAAACATTATAGTTCATCAAATCATATACCAAAATGTCCTACCTGTTAACGACTACTTCACCTTCAACCGCAACAACACACGAGCACGAAATCGATTTAAACTAAATGTCAACCGCTCCAAACTTGACTGCAAAGAGTAATCAATGCCTGGAATGCGCTACCTGACTCTGTGGTTTCTACTCATCCCAAAACCTTTAGCCTTAGACTATCTACAATTGACCTCTCCCCCTTTCTAAGAGGTCTGTAAGGGGCGTGTATAAGTGCACCACTGTGCCTACCGTCCCTGTCCTATTGTCTTCTTTTGTTACTTTTTATCATTACTTATCTAATGTTTTATTTGTACAAATTACAACCCTATATTTGTTTGACAAAATAAATAAATAAAATAAAATAAAATAAATAAATAAATAAGATTCAGGAGGGAAGTGTTTTTAATAGGAAAGTGAACACAAGAACAAGGGGGCACAATCTGAAGTTAGTTTGGGGGAAGATCAGATGCAACGTGAGAAAATATTATTTGACTGAAAGAGTAGTAGATGCTTGGAACAAACTTCCAGCACACGTGGTTGGTAAATCCACAGTAACTGAATTGAAACATGCCTGGGATAAACATATATCCATCCTAAGATAAAATACAGGAAATAGTATAAGAGCAGACTAGGTGGGCCATGAGGTCTTTTTCTGCCGTCAATCTTCTACCGTGTTTCCTCGAAAATAAGACACTGTCTTATATTAATTTTTGCTCCAAAAGTTGTGTTACGTCTTATTTTAGTGGGGTGCCTTATATTTCTCAAATAAGACAAATTCACAGGCCGAAAAGCTGACACCCCCAAAGAAAGTGTACCGTACGGTACACTGATTACAGTATGGTACCTGTCAGTATGGCACCCACCCACACAAACGATGGCACTTATATGGTACAACAGTATACCCCTGCTATTGCAGCTTCCGGCCACCAGAGGAACTACAGTCTACGCACTGTAGTGGAGACTGTAATGGCGGTGAGACAGCAGCAGAGTGTGTCTGCTGTACTGGACGGTACAAAGCGATGGAAGGGGCCAGCAGGGGACTCCACATTATTATGGTACCGCTATGAACAGTTTTGAATGGTACCGTATGTATTTCCACCGTACCGTATGTAAACTTGACTACGCCTTATTTTCAGGGGGTGCCTTATATTAGCAAATTCTGCAAAACCTCTGACATGCCTTACTTTCAGGGTACGTCTTATTTTCGGGGAAACAGGGTATGTTTCTATGTTTAACCACTGTGGCAAGAAATGTCATAAAATGGGGCAAAGCCCATTTAACAAACGTCTCACTCAGTACACTAAATTTTGGGGTCGTAAGTTAAGGACTGCCTGCATAAATTGGAGCAGATAAAACATTTCATGCGGATGAAATTTTAGACAGAAATACCATTTTCATACCAAGCAGCCTGCAATGCATGTGCATGCCAATATTTACAAGAATGTTGCAATATAGCCCATTGTTTAATTCTTTTTTAAAAAAACGCTTATATTGCAAGTAAGTATGCCAGCTTCTATCTTTATCTCTCTGCAATTTGCAAAAATGCAAAAACTGAGAAAAGGAGTATAGGAGGCATCTTGCATAACATGAATTACAGACATTGTGGCATGTTTTTGCCAAATCAGGAAGCAGCAGGGCTGAAAAGATTTCATCACATCAAAATAACGAATTTTGCCAAAGCAAAGCTGATAAACTTATCAGTTTGTACTCTTAATCTGAATTGGGAGAAAAAGCTTACAGAATCTATATTTTCTTTCAGTTTGAATTCATTGTGACTATCGAATCAATGATTGCGTACAAAGTTAAAGGCTGTTCGTTTTATATTATTTTCAGAATGATCTATTATCTGACAGTCTGATCTGTTATCTGACAAAGTCCCCAAATGTTGTAATCTTGGAAAAGCAACATGCCTCTTTTCTTTAGGCAAAGATTGGAAAGAAATTTGGATATTTTATTTCCTCTGCCCTCTATTCAAAGAAGAAATTATATAACAAAAAAACTGACTTCAGAAAAAAAGGAAACCTTTTACAGATAATCCTTGACTTACAACAGTTCATTTAGATTGTTAGATTTTATTAGATTTGTATGCCGCCCCTCTCCGAAGACTCGGGGCGGCTCACAACAATAATAAAAACAGTATAATAATGGAACAAATCTAATAATAAAATTATATCAAAACCTCCAACAATTTAAAAACCATACAACACATACATACCAAACATAAAATATAAGAAAGCCTGGGGGAGATGTCTTAATTCCCCCATGCCTGGCAATATAGGTGGGTCTTGAGTAACTTGCAAAAGACAAGGAGGGTGGGGGTCGTTCTAATCTCTGGGGGGAGTTGATTCCAGAGGGCCGGGGCCACCACAGAGAAGGCTCTTCCCCTGGGGCCTGCCAAATGACATTGTTTGGTCGACGGGACCCGGAGAAGGCCAACTCTGTGGGACCTTATCGGCCACTGGGATTTGTGCGGTAGAAGGCAGTTCCGGAGGTATTCTGGTCCAATGCCATGAAGGGCTTTAAAGGTCATTACCAACACTTTGAATTGTGACCGGAAACCGATCGGCAGCCAGTGCAGGCCACGGAGTGTTGTAGAAACGTGACCGTTTAGTGACCGTTCAAAGTTACAACAGCATCAGTGAAGGGCTGCTGGCTCCCGATGTTACTGGCGCACTCTGTGCACCGCTCCGCTTCGCTTCTCCAGTGTGTATGCATGCGCGCCCAAGAAAATTTTACTTCTGCAGATGCACAAGGAGCAAAATCTCATAAGGGGACATGCACACTTATGCGATTTTGGTGGTGTTTTTGCTTCCATGTGTGTGCAAAAGCAAAAAATCACTGAAAATTGCTAAAATCTCACATGGCTGCACCTCCTCTCATAAGTTTGTTTCCTGCGCATGCACATAAACCAAATCTCGCTTCGAGGCACACGCGCACCCACCTGTCACCCAGAGCTGCGTGCGGATCGCCATTTTCCCTACTGGAACACCTGTCACCCCCCCCCCCACGAGTCCAGGTAGGAACAGCACTGAAAAATGTGATATATGACTAGTGTTGGGTGAACCGAACTTGCAAAGCCAGTAGAGAAAAAGCTGGTAACTACAGGCCAGTTAGCTTGACATCAGTGGTAGTTAAAATGATGGAGACTCTACTCAAAAAGAGGATAAATCAGCACCTAAAAAACAATAACTTATTGGACCCAAATCAGCATGGCTTTACTGAAGGCAAATCATGTCAGACTAATCTCATTGATTTCTTTGACTATGTCACAAAGGTGTTGGATGAAGGTGGTGCCGTGGATATTGCCTATCTGGACTTCAGCAAAGCCTTTGATACGGTTCCACATAAAGAGCTGATAGATAAATTAGTGAAGATTGGACTTAATCCCTGGATAGTTCAATGGATTTGCAGCTGGCTGAAGCGTAGACATCAGAGAGTTATTGTTAACGGCGAGTATTCTGAGCAGAGTCAGGTTACAAGTAGTGTGCCACAAGGGTCTGTTCTGGGTCCTATTCTTTTTAATATGTTTGTGAGTGACATAGGGGAAGGTTTGGTAGGGAAGGTTTGCCTATTTGCTGATGACTCTAAAGTGTGCAATAGGGTTGATATTCCTGGAGGGGTCTGTAATATGGTAAATGATTTAGCTTTACTAGATAAATGGTCAAAGCAATAGAAACTGCAGTTTAATGTTTCCAAATGTAAAATAATGCACTTGGGGAAAAGGAATCCTCAATCTGAGTATTGTATTGGCAGTTCTGTGTTAGCAAATACTTCAGAAGAAAAGGATTTAGGGGTAGTGATTTCTGACAGTCTCAAAATGGGTGAACAGTGCAGTCAGGCGGTAGGGAAAGCAAGTAGGATGCTTGGCTGCATAGCTAGAGGTATAACAAGCAGGAAGAGGGAGATTATGATCCCGCTATATAGAATGCTGGTGAGACCACATTTGGAATACTGTGTTCAGTTCTGGAGACCTCACCTACAAAAAGATATTGACAAAATTGAACGGGTCCAAAGACGGGCTACAAGAATGGTGGAAGGTCTTAAGCATAAAACGTATCAGGAAAGACTTAATGAACTCAATCTGTATAGTCTGGAGGACAGAAGGAAAAGGGGGGACATGATCGAAACATTTAAATATATTAAAGGATTAAATAAGGTCCAGGAGGGAAGTGTTTTTTAATAGGAAAGTGAACACAAGAAAAGGGGACACAATCTGAAGTTAGTTGGGGGAAAGATCAAAAGCAACATGAGAAAATATTATTTTACTGAAAGAGTAGTAGATCCTTGGAACAAACTTCCAGCAGACGTGGTAGATAAATCCACGGTAACTGAATTTAAACATGCCTGGGATAAACATATATCCATCCTAAGATAAAATACAGAAAATAGTATAAGGGCAGACTAGATGGACCAGGAGGTCTTTTTCTGCCATCAGACTTCTATGTTTCTATGTTTCTATATAGTAATAGAACATATCAATGAAAGTGTTGTGGTTCCGTCTGAGGCCCCTCCGGGAACGGCTGATCTTCTGTCGGTTTCCAGCTCAGAGGGAGAGGCTGAAGAACAGGAGGTGCAGACAGACGAGGAGGAGGAATCCCAGGCTGAAGAAGAGGGAGGACAGCCAGAGTCCCACCAGGGGGAGCTCTCCCCAGCAAGCAGCCTGGATTCCTTAGAGGAAAGTGCACAAGCCATAATTGATCTGCGACAACGAAGAGCTACTCAGAGACGGAATCAATTGGCTAAATACTTTCAGCATTAAAGTGGCAACAGCTGGGTTTGGGTGTGGTGCTCTTGGGAAAGGCTAAAAGGCAGACCCACCCTTCCTGCCTTGTGGAGTTTTATCTTTGAGAGTCGTGGGACCTGACTGTGAACTTTGGCGTCTTGGAATCCTGGTTTGTGCCTTTGACTATTGAAACCTTGGGGGGGGGGGTGCCAGCAAGAAGCTTGCTGTATTGTCTGGACATCAGGACCCTGCTGTACCGTATTATATCCTGTCTGTTGGGAAGAACAGGTTTTCCTCTGTGCTTATTTTTTCCAGTTATAAAATACTTTTGGCTTTTACCAGAGTGTCTGGCTGTTTTTTCCAGTTGGTGTTGAGGTCTGGGGGAACCCAGACAGAACAGTAAGAATAGAAAAAGAGATATAGGAATATGTTCTGTCTTGTTCCCCCCAGACGCCAACACCAACCAAAAAGAGTAGCCAGACACACTGGTAAAAAGCAAAGGCAGTTTATATACTGGAAAGCAAACACAGGTAACAAAAACTGTTCTTACAGACAGGAACACGATGAAGCTTCACAGAGGTTTCACGAAGGCCAGGCAATAAAACAGGATTCTTGCTGGCAAAAACAACACTGGAGATAATAAAACCCACGCCTCCCCCAAGTCTTTCAGCCTTCTAGGCCACAAGCCAAGATCAGAGACACCAAGAATTGAAGCAAGGTCACAGGACTCTCAGTTGATAACTCTCCACAAGACTGTAAGGGCGGGCCTGCCTTTTCAACCCTGCTGAGGAGAACCACACCCAAACCCAGCTGTTGCCAATTCAGGGATGGAAATACCTTTCTAATTGGCCCCTTCTTTGAGCTGCACGTCTCTTCCTCATGTCTATTATAGCCTGTGCGTCTTCATCCAATGAATCCAGGCTACTAGCTGGGGAGAGCCCCCCCCCGGGGGTCTCAGGCTGCTCTCCCTCCTCCACTTCCTGATGTTCCTCTCCCCCGTCTGCCTGGTCCTCCCCCTCCTGGTCACTGTCCTCCTCCTCTGGGCATGGATCCAGCAGAGCTCCAGCCGGTCCCTGAGGAGCCTCAGGCTGAATCACAACAGAATAGAAGAAAGGTATAGGAGATATAGGAGAGCAATAGGACAGGGGACGGAAGGCACTCTAGTGCACTTGTACTCGCCCCTTACTGACCTCTTAGGAATCTGGATAGGTCAACCGTAGATAAAGTGTTGGGGGTTTGGGGATGACACTATGGGTTCGGCGAACTCATACGAACTTCACGGCAAAGTTCGGCCAAACTCGCCGAACCTGAACTTCGTTGGTTTCACCCAGCACTACATATGACCCCTAGTTCACAGTTCTGCCTTTTGTGGCATCTGCAACATCTTGTGATCAAAATTCAGATGTTTGGCAAGTGGTTCATATTTATGATCATTGCTCTGACCCAAGGTCATGTGATCACCTTTTGTGACAAGCAAAGTCAATGGGGAAGCCAGGTTCACTTTACAACCAGGTCACTAACTTATCAACTGCAGTGATTCCCTTAACAACTGTGGCAAGACTAGTCATAAAATGGGGCAAAACTCACTTAACAGATGTCTCACTTAAAAACAGAAGTTTGGGCTCAATTGTGTCCGGAAGTTGAGGATTACCTATATTTACTCTCAGTCTATATATCTAACAAATGGTTGAGCCTTAACATGCTCATCTCCAGTCATTCATTGTCCATAAATCAGATTCTACAACACCTCTTTCCGAGGAATAGCACCGGTCCACTAGAGCAAAGGTCTCCAACCTTGGCAACTTGAAGACTTGTGGACTTCAGATCCCAGAGTTGAAGCAAAGCTGGCTGAGGAACTCTGCAAGTTGAAGTCCACAAGTCTTTAAAGTTGCCAAGGTTGAAGATCCCTGCACTAGAGGGGCCTGATTGGTTGAATTGGTGCATGTTTTTCTTCCAATAGCAATCGATGTTGCTTCCTGCACTGCTTAGTAAAGCTTTTGAATCTCCCCCTCGATTTCCAGAATTGAGTATCCTAGTCAATCAACTGTATGTCAATTGAGCAGCGCGGCACACAAAATATCTGTCATAATCTTCCTTTGCCTAGTATCCGCTTAGAGAGGGATGTAAAGGACTGTGCAGTGGTATATTTATATATTTATGAATTTATTTGAATTATATGTCACCCCACTTCTTGAGGACTCTGAGTTTACAACCAAATACAGTGGTACCTCTACTTAAGAACGCCACTACTTTTCTAGATAAGAACTGGTTGTTCGATCTTCTTAAGAACAATTTTGTACTTAAGAACCTGAGCCCGGAAAAATTTCCCAGGAAATTTGAGAGTGGCACGAAGGCCTGGCCAGTTTCCTGTCATTCCCCCTTTAATCCCAGCCATCTTGGGCTTTTCTGGGCTACCAGAGGAGCCTTTTGGTGGCGCTTAAGGAGGCTTTGACAGCCCAGAGCGAACGAAGCATTTTCCTTTCTTTGGGCGCTTGGACAGGGAATAAACCACTGTCCTCCTCCTCTTCTTCCTCCTCCTCCTCCCACCCAAATTCCGAGCTTTTATTTCTTTCCTAATGGGTTTGCATGCATTATTTACCTTTACATTGATTCCTATGGGAAAAATTGCTTACAAACTCCTGGGAGGAAACAGAGCCGGAAAAGGCAGGGAGAAACCTCCATGGGGCCTCTCTAGGAATTTCCTGGGAGGAAACAGGGCCTTCACCCTCCCTGTGGTTTCTCCAATCGCATGCTTTATTTGCTTTTACATTGATTCCTATGGGAAAAATTGCTTCTTCTTACAAACTTTTCTACATAAGAACCTGGTCACAGAACGAATTAAGTTCTTAAGTAGAGGTACCTCGTACAACAATACCCATTAAATATAAAATATAAAACCTCCTTAAAAAGTACTATAACCCCCCCACACACACACACACACATACACACGCAAAAACCCCAGCATGAAACAATTTAAAATACAGAATTAGCAAGCAAAACAGCTAAAAAACTTTACATGTCTTTCCTGGTGGGATTCAAATAACATACCATCTGATCAACGATCCCAGGCCTGCTGGAAAAGCCAGGTCTTTATGGCTTTACAGAAAGCCAGTAGGGTGGGGGCAGTCCAGATCTCGGGAGGTAGATGATTTCAAAGAATTGGAGCTGCCACAGAGAAGGTCCTCCCCTGCAGGCCTGCCAGCTGACACTGTTTAGCTGACGAGACCCAGAGAAGACCAACTCTGTGGGCCCTAATGGGTCACTGCAAGCTATGCGGTAGAAGGGGGTCTCAAAGATAGTCTGGCCCTAAGCCATGTAGGGCTTTAAAGATAATGACCAACACCTTGAATTGTGCCCGGAGACCAATTGGAAGCCAGTGCAGTCCATGGAGAATGGACATAGTGTCGATGTACTTAGGTGCACCCACAACAATTCATGCAGTATAGATATAGATATAAATTTAAACTCTATTGCTGTTGCTATCTTCCAGCAGCATCGAGAATTCTGGGAGTCTCATCAGAACTGGAAACCAAGATGTAGGAGAACAAAAAATAATCTTGAAAGTTATCCAAAGTCGTCTCCCATTCCTACTTTGCCAAATGGGAAAGAAATGGCTTCGGACTGGGAAACTGTCACATCCATCAAATGTACAATGGAAAAAACTTAGGGCAGGGGAGGTTGTGAAAGTGCCTCTATGTCCTTCTATTCAATTATGGTGCTTTCTTTAGCTGGCATAGAATGTAATTGTCAGGATGTTTGATGATCAATGAGATGTTTGATCCATGCTTGGATCACCAGTTCTGGGCCAGTTACTTTGGTCAGTTATTTGTTTTCAGGTTGAATGCAACATTCTCTTTCTGAACTGTAACCTTAAATGATTTGGGAATAGTTTAGATGCAGAGCTGCATGGATTAATATGAGCCTTGATGAGCTTTGGGATAAACCTCAAAGGATTGGCCAAGAAACCTTAAATAGATACATACTATCAGAAATACTTTATTTTCTGTGATGGCTCCACATCTGTGAGTCACCTCTTAGGAATTTAATGTTTTTTTTAAGGCAGATTTTAAACTTTTCTTCTGCCACTCAATTGGTTATTAATGTTTTAGTCTAGCATTTTCACTATCCCTGGCCAGCACATGGAATAGAATAGAATTCTTTATTGGCCAAGTGTGATTGGACGCACAAGGAATTTGTCTTTGGTGCATATGCTCTCAGTGTACATAAAACAAAATATACATTTGTCAAGAATCATGGTATAACACTTACGTAATTATTGTCATAGGGGTCAAATAAGCAAACAGGAAACAATATTAATAAAAATCTTAATGATACAAGCAACAAGTAACAGTCATACAGTCATAAGTGGGAGGAAATGGGTGATAGGAATGATGAGAAAAAATTAGTAGTAATAGTAGTGCAGATTTAGTGAATAGCTTGACAGTGTTGAGGGAATTATTTGTTTAGCAGAGTGATGACGTTCAGGAAAAAAAACTGTTCTTGTGCTAGTTGTCTTGGTGTATAATGCTCTATAGGGATGTTTTGAGAGTAGGCGTTGAAACAGTTTATGTCCAGGATACGAGGGGTCAGTAAATATTTTCACAGTCCTCTTTGTGACTTGTGCAGTATACAGGTCCCCAATGGAAGGCAGCTTGGCAGCAATTGTTTTTTTCTGATTAGTTCTGATTATTCTCTGAAGTCTGTGTCGGTCTTGTTGGGTTGCAGAACCAAACCAGACAGTAATAGAGGTGCAGATGACAGACTCAATGATTGGGTGGGGCTGCTGTAATTAGTGCTACAGATAAAAGTGCAGCCTGGTGTTTTAGCCTCATGGCAGTTTATCTGATTCATTGTTTCGTCAAGATCGTGGTTTTTGCTGTTCAGGATTGTGTGTGTGGACTCTCTGGACTCAATTTCCCAGTTATTGGGTGAGCAATTGGACTGGATTTAACCTGTGCCTTGTGTGTACCAAAAAAATCCCTTTGACATTTAAAAAGGGAGCTGTTTCTGTTTTTCTGTTTATAAAAACTTTTGGGTTTTTCTTTTATCATGTGGTCTGTGTCTTCCTAGACTAATTACCCTGTAATTACGGGCGGTTGAGACACGCCGGCAGAACAAGAGGTAAACTCGATCCCCCACACGAAAGGGGGATTGGCAAGATCTGTGCCGATCAGCCTGTTTCTCATAAGCTTTTGTGGCATCAGCAAATGCTTTTTTTTGCAACCTCTTGAAAAAGCACCTTTGGGAGAAGACTAATAAATTTTACTAAATTACCCATTGTTCTACTGGGCTCTCTGGTAGGAGCCTCCCAAAAATTCAAGGGTACAAATTTCAGACACACACACACATATTTGAAAATTCAAAACAATGTTCTTTATCACAAAATTCAAAATAAACTAAGCACTCTTTTTGTATTGCAAAGAGCACTCGTCCCAAAACAACCAGGTCTGTACAATTTCCCTTAAGCAGTCATTAAGTACTTAGCTAGCAGCTGTGAAGAAACTTCACACCCCTTTTTCTTCCAACGAAGTGAGACACACACAAACACTTTGCTCTGCGTTGGTTTAAAAGACGTGAAAAATCAACAAACAAAGTCAAGGCACGATTCCTGAAGAACTGCGATCAGATACTCTTCCACAACGGCCAAACCCACACGCTGCTATTTATAGCAGCAGCCCTAATTACTGGAGCCCCACCCAAACACAGGTGGGCTCTCTTGTCTCCTGTAATATGTCCTTACTTGGTCTCTTCTACACATAATTCTGCGCTTGCGTGCATCCAAGACGTCTTCATCCGAATCAATGGAAGATAAGGGAGATTGACTGCCTGGGCTGTGTGCCAAGCCCCCCTCTTCCAAGTCACTCCCACCTTCTTCTTCGTCCGAGGAAACTAAACTCTGAACTGACTCTGTCGGCAATAACACAGGCCTGTGACATGTTGAAGTTTCCCCTGCATTCACCTCCACATTCCCTGGGGCAGGAGCTGGGCCAGAGCCAACCACAACACCCATTAAAATAACTTGAGGTATCTATAAACTGGATTTCCAGTTGTGGTAGAGCTACAGCTCCTAAATCCAATCCAAATTCAACCAGGCTTACTGGAAATTGTAGGAATCAGAATCCCATCATGCATCTAAACTAAATCTGAACAATCTTAAATGTGAAGGACTGGTTTGGTTTTGGCATGCGGTCCTTCACATTTAAGATTGTTCATATTTTTCCCCATTATGAGCCTGCTTTTCTTTTATTGGAGTGATTCAACATGGGTTCAATTTTATGTCTCCTCTCTTTCCATGGTTTCAAATATCTTCTAGAATTAATGGGCTATTACTCAACAATTCCAGTCCGAGAGTCTGCGTTTTCTCGTGGCAAAGTATGAAACATTGTTATCAGCCTGGACATTCATAAGCGGAAACTCAACAGTTCTCTGTACCTTACCTATTTATTATATTAATTTTCATAGCCCTTAGTCATTCTTTAGGCCTGATCTTGCAGGATAACCTTCAAAGGTTTCAATGAGTCTAATCCAAAGAAGCTTTGCAGTGCTGCTCTAGTTAGAGAAAGAATTAACAAGCCAAATGCCCTACCTTGTATGTCATTAATAATACTGGGACTTTGGGGCATTTTTGATAAAATCAGATGGGGGGGGACCCCAATCCCTATCCAGTTTTTCCCTGAACGTCATCACTCTACTAAACAAATAATTCCCTCAACACTGTTAAACCTTTTAATAAGTCTGCACTTCTATTTCTACTTGTTTTTTCTCATCATTCTATCATCCTTTTCCTCCCACTTAGGATTGTATGACTGTAACTTGTTGCTTATATACTAAGAGTTTTATTAATATTGATTGTTTCTTCATTGCTTATTTGACCCCTGTGACAATCATTAAGTGTTGTACCACATGATTCTTGACAGATCTATATTTTCTTTTATGTACACTGAGAGCATCTGCACCAAGACAGGCCTGTTTTGCTCCCGATGGAATCTGCCGACGAAGCCTCCTCTGACCAAGGAAGCGTGAGTGACAGGGAAGAGGGGAGTTTGCAGACAGCCCAGGAGATCAATCATCTGTATCATCCCTGGATTCTGAACAAGAATTAATGCATACATAGAGTGATGCACAGGAGACAACAACTGAAGGATTATTACAAGAGAAAATGAGGCCACCTATGGTTGGGTGGGGTTGCTGTAATTAGTGCTACAGATAAAAGTGCAGCTTGGTGTTTTAGCCACATGGCAGTTTATCTGATTCATTGTTTCATCAAGATTGTGGTTTTTGTGCTGTTCAAGATTGTGTGTGGACTCTCTGGACTTTAGAATTGGACTCAATTTCCCAGTTATTGGGTGAGCAATGGGAATGCATTTAACATGTGCCTTGTGTGTACCAGAAAATCCCTTTGACATTTGAAAAGGGAGCTGTTTCTGTTTTTCTGTTTATAAAAACGTTTTGGTTTTCCTTTTATTGTGTGGTGTGTGTCTTCCTGGACTAATTACTCTGTAATTACAGGCGGTTGAAACATGCCGGCAGAACAGTTTTCAGGTGTTTTTGGAGCTCCTTTGGCATTTTCTCCTCAGAAAACAGAGTCTTCAATACTGGTACCCTAACCAGGGTTCTCCAACCTTGGCAATGTTTAATCCTGGTGGACTTCAACTCCCAGAAATTTGGGGACTCCTGCCCTAAACAACAGAGGAAAATTGTTGGGGGGGGGCTCAATTGTGCCATTAATAAAACATACCAAAAAAGTAGAAATGGCAGGATGTATTTGAAAAGTTCATCACATTTTGCTTATTTTCTTCTTCCTGTGGAATAAGAGGAAGGCTAAAACCCTCATTTCTTTTTTTGTGGATTAGAGAAACAAGCTCCCGGGTAACCATTGTTCTATTGTAATCTTCTGGCATCCCCTGGAAATTCTTTGGGAGTGACAGAAATTTTTCTCTTGGTATATTGTGCTATAGAATAAATCATGCGCCTAAAAGACTCACAGCTTCTTTAAGCTGTTTTTTATTATTTTTATTCCCCACACCATTTTCTTTTCTTCCTTTTCTAAAAAGTAGAAGTTGGGTATTTTAAAACAACGGCAATATTAATCTTCCGATTTGTCTTTTCTCCAACTTTTCTTTTCACCCTGTTGAAGGTAAATCTCAAGAGCCCTGTGGTAGAAAATGAGTGTCAGGCTGTGCAAATAGTGGAGGAACAAAATCAGCTTTTAAAAGAGTTGGCAGAACCTACTTTTTCCCAAGAACGTTAACAATGAAGGGAGATTTTAATAAACTTTGATATCTCTGCTGAAACCCTTGTGTATCTCAGTTGTTTTCTTTCACAGGGATGCCGGCAGATGCTGAATCCACTTTGCAAGGCTTGAGATCAGAATAAGGAATCCAAGTTCAGTTACAGGATTAGAAGTGTGGACTTCATGGTTCAATCATGAGATGGGTGCCATCCAGTGAAGGGCTGCAAAAAATTTTCCTACCACACTGTGACCTTGGCTTATTTTGTGGGTGTGGCTTGCTGGCCATGTGACCAGGTGGGAGTGGCTTGATGATCATGTGACGGTTTTTTTTATTCTTTAAAAAAATATTTTTATTGTTTTTCAAAAGACAGACATTGCATACACAACAAATAACATAAAAAGGAGCTACATTCACTCTGCTCAAAATAGAAGTCTTCATTGTACAAAAGAAAAAACATATTATTGTTTAGATCAATTCAGAGAATTATAGAAATACCTATTACAATTCGCTATTTGAAAACAAATCTAATGATATATTGAACTATATATATTTTCTAAAAAACAAAAACAAAAAACCTGAATATAAGTTAAATCAAATCAAAGAAATACGTTCTGTTATGAAACATCACTACCTAACTTATTTTTTCTAGTATATTTAACTTTTTGAGTTCATATTTCAACATCCTTATACATTTTTTAAATCCCACCAGATATATACCCTCTGCCAAATATTATAGAATTCAGATTCTTCTTGGTTATTTAACCGCCTCGTCATCATGTCAAGCTCTGCACATTCTATAATTTTCCTAAGTACTTCCTCTTCTTTCGGGGTCTCCATTTCTTTCCATCTTTGTGCAAAAACTATCCTAGCAGCTACTAATATATAAATCATTAAGTAATATATTTCTTTTTTATATTTATTATTTGAGATAACTAATAAAAAAAATTCCGGAGTTTTCTTAATTTCTTGCTGTGTTATTTCTCTTAACCATCTTTCTACCATGTTCCAGTAGCTCTTTACTTTTGAGCAAGTCCACCATGTATGATAATAAGTGCCTATTTCTGTTTTACATTTCCAACAATTAGGTGATTTACTTGGAAACATTTTTGAAATTCTATTAGGTGGTAAATGCCATCTGTAAAACATCTTAATTTGGTTTTCTTTGAAAGAAACTGACTTAGTTATTTTCCAATTATATGTCCACGCCTTTTCCCATGTATTTAAATCTATTTCTTTGCCTAAGTTTCTACACCAACTAATCATATTATCTTTTAATATCCAACCTACTGTTTTGCAATTAAATATTTATATAATTTCCCGATCAATTTTTCTTGATTTGTGATTAATAATTTGCCTAAAATGTTGTTATCTTTTCTAAATATATATATGTTCTTACGTCTTTATGGAATCTGGACTTAATCTGTGCATATTGCCACCAATCTATTACTACACCTGTATTCAATAATTCCTGTCTCATTTTCAGATTCCACTGATTATCTAATATATCCCTGTATTTCCATATTTTACCTTCTTGCAATAAATTAGGGGGACATATAGCTTCAATTGGGGATATCCATTCTGGCATAATTAAAAAGTGGTCTTTTTTTATATCAGTGATGGGGTGACTTAAAGGTCATGTGACTGCCTTAAAGGTGGTCAATTTGACATCACTCACGTCAAGGGTTTAGATTAGGGTTAATCCTCTCCTCGCCTCAAAGAGATACAATTTCGCTCTCTATTCACTGTTAATGAACATCCAAAATATACTATTTAATTCTATCTATATGTGCCACATGTGTACATACATATTACATACAGGCACACAAAAATGTACATTATCTACTATATAAACTGTATGTGTATGTACATACACACATGTATGCACAGCTCTTCTAAAATTATAGACATTCAACCGCATTTACTGCGATAGGAAAAACATACCCAGAGCCCAGAAGGGAAGAAAAGAAAAAAAATTCAGAATTTTTCTACCCATACACAACAACCTTCCTTGTGTAAATAATCCTTGTTTTAGTTTTGAGTCAGTGCAACCACTGTTACAGTGTATTTGTTTTGATGTTGCTTCCAGGAAGGTCATAGATGGCCTCAGGGTAAGGGCAGCCTCCCACACAATGCCTGATTCAGATACTATGATGAAATTGGAAATAATCTCGGAGGGCAGGTCTTTTGATATTTACTCATTGCTGAAGTAAAATGTGGAGATGTTTCATCCTTTTGTTCATCTTCGGTTCTTCCTCTAACTGAATCCAAACATTTGAGAGTTAGCCACAAAGAAGTTGCATACAACTAAACATATCTTGTCCTTAGAGATACCAGGGATTATTTTAAAAATGGACAACCCCTTCCCATCTCCATCCCATTACATCTGATTGTGCTCTTTAGTCCAGCTTCCCTTGCACATAAACATACCTGATCAATCCAATTTAGTCTGAATTGGCTTTCTTCAAAGTATTTCCCAAATTCCTTCTGGCCAGTGGTGGGATTCAGCCGGTTCTTGCTGGTTTAGACAAACCAGTAGTTAAATTGCTGGCTGAAGTCCCCATGAGCTCCATTTTGGCTCCCAGATAAGTGCAGGGAGGTCTCATAGTCCCAAAATTGGGCCCGGAGCATAAAGGAGTGCATGGGAGCACCACCCCACAGTACATTTTTGCTTCCCAGAAGGCTTCAGGGAAGCCTCCTAGGTGTAAAATGGGGTATGGGGGGGGTGCAGTGCCCCCTTGTGGGCCATTTTTGCTCCCAGGGTGGTACAGGAGGCTAAGTGATGCCTGACACCCTCCTGTCCACACCCACCCAGTCACATGACCACTAAACCACGCCCACTGAACCAGTAGTAAAAACAATGAACCCCACCACTGCTTCCCAAGCCAATCTCTCAAACTAAAATGTCGTTCTTGCTAAAGAGAGGCTTCCAAACCTGCTTCACTCCATCTCTGGGTGCATAAATCAAAGCCAAATCTCTGGCACATTCAGAGAGATTGTTTTATGTGCATTCAGACCTTGAAGAATTTCCCCTCTAGAGTTTAGGAAGAATGAGGGCTGGGTATGAGCATCCTCATTCACACATCTAAATTTACAATTGTTCTATTCATTCCCATGGAAAAACATCTCAGGAATAATGTCACTTCTGTAAGAAGAGGATGATGCCAGTGGGGTTAATGATTAGCTACTCGCCTGGAAATGCTGCCAAACCTGTTACTTGCAAATAGCGCAATAAAAGTCTTTTCTTTTCTGGTGACATTAGGGGCCTTTAACAAGTCAAGTCAGGAAGCAAGGCTGTTAATAATGAAAGAGAGACACGAGACACAAGTCTTCATTTTCAGTGAGAAATCATAATTAAGAGTTGCCATTCTAGCTTTCTGTGCAATGATAGAGCAACTTCACAAAGAGTGACAGAAAAGCTTTATTTGTCCACTGTTCCAGTGAGGAGGCTGGGGTGGGAGTGGAGATGGTGGGCTCAGATAAATCTAAACTTCAACCCAACAGAAGTCATCCATGCAGACAGGCCCAAATTATCTCTCTTGAAGGATAGTCAAGTGCAATTTGAATCCTTAAACAGAAATCTAATATTAGGCTTTTGCTTGCTTTTCTTCGCTTGGTTCCACTTCAGTCTTCAGGAGCACAGCAAAGTCAGAGAGCTGCTTACGTGCAAAGCAAAAAAAAATTCATTTCAGTTTCCTTATGTAGGTAATTAAGCAATGCCCATAACTTCTATAACCCTTCCTGGGCTTCCTATTTATTCAAATGGGCTATTTCATTGTGCCAGGAATCTATCTTCTAGTTCTAGAAGCTCATATTTGTAACATGAAAAGGAAACGGAGCTAGCCATTCCAGGGGAACGAGGGATTGCTGCTTAATAACGATCCCTTGTTCTGGCTCCGCCAGCTCAACCCTGGGCACTGGTGATGAGTGTAATTCTGGCCCTGGGCTCAGGCTGCTGCTACTCAATGCCAGGTCGGTGGTAAATAAAACCCACCTCTGTCGTCAGGCATGGGGGAATTGAGATATCCCCTCCCCCCAGGTCTATATAATTTATACATGGTATGTTTGTGTGTATGTTTTGCTTTTTAATAAGGGGTTTTTAGTTACTTAAATATTAGATTTGTCATACATTGTTTTACTAATGTTGTGAGCTGCCCCGAGTCTGCGGATAGGGGCGGCATACAAATCTAATAAATGAATGAATGAATGAACGAACAAACAAACAAACAAACCAAAGAACAAAGCAAGCAAGCAAGCAAGCAAGCAAGCAAGCAAGCAAGCAAGCAAGCAAGCAAGCAAGCAAGCAAGCAAGCAAGCAAGCAAGCAAGCAAGCAAGCAAGCAAGCAAGCAAGCATTGCAAAGACACGTTGAAAGCCTCCTTCAAGTCCCTCGATATTGACACCACCTCCTGGGAAACTCTGGCACAAGATCGACCAACATGGTGCGTGCTGAACCACCAAGGCTGCCAGAAGAGGCCAGAAGAACATTCATAGCAGAAGAGAAGCGAGCACTCCGTAAAGCCAGAGCTGCAAATACTGCAACGGTGGTGCCCATACGTGTCTGCCTAACATGTGGCAGAACATTTTGTGCCTGTGTATGCCTTACCAGCCACCTATGGACACATCGTGTACAGCCCACAACCCATTAATTCTGGCCCTGGGCTCAGGTTGCTGCTACTCAATGCCAGGTCGGTGGTAAATAAAGCTCTCCTCATCCGGGATCTGATCCTGGATGAGGAGGCCGACCTGGCATGTGTAACTGAAACCTGGCTGGGTCCGGAGGGAGGAGTTCCTCTCTCTGAAATTTGCCCAGCCAGGTTTCAGATATGGCATCAGTCTTGACCCCAGGGAAGGGGGGGAGGAGTGGGTATTATAGTCAGGGAGAGCCTTTGCCTGCGTAGACTCATTGCTTCAGAGATTGCGGGTTGCGAGTCCCCCCCCCCAGTTGAAGTTGGACTTAGGGGTTCAGGTGGGCTTGTTTCTCACGTACCTGCCTCCCAGCTGCGTGTCACAAGCCCTGCATGTGCTACTCGAGGAGGTAGCCGGGTTGGCGGTGGGGTTCCCCAGACTTATTGTCTTGGGGGACTTTAACCTGCCGTCACTCGGTGAAACCTCTGGACTGGCACAGGAGTTCACCATGACAGTCATGGACCTGACCCAAGTAGTACAGGGTCCGACTCACGAGGGGGGGCACGCACCTGACATAGTATTCCTCTCTGAGCAACTGAGTAATGGTCTGAGACTAAGGGGCTTAGAAGTGTTGCCTTTGTCATAGTCGGACCATTTTCTACTGCAGCTTGACTTCCTGGCTCCAATCCTTTCCCGCAAGGAGGTGGAACCAATTAGGTGGTTCCGCCCCAGATGCCTGATGGATCCAAACCTCAAAGTCTACCGAGTAGTAGTTCTAACTACCCTGCCAGTGAGACTCGGGCTCTATACAGAAGACATACTAGGCCAGTGATGGTGAACCTATGGCACAGGTGCCACAAGTGGCACGCAGAGCCATATCTGCTGCCATGGGAGCCATTGCCTTAGCTCAGCTCCAACGTGCATGTGTGTGCCAGCCAGCTGATTTTTGGCTCACACAGAGGCTCTGGGATGGTGTTTTTGGCTTCTAGAGAGCCTTCAGGGGGATGGGGATGTTGTACATACTCCTGATCAGTTGGAGGATAATGAAGATATTGAGGACTCAGATTCAGATAGTGTTTATGAATTTTATGAAGACTCGGGGCAGCTCACAACATAATAGTAATACAATACATTACAAATCTAATAGTAAAAGTTAAATCAGTTTAAAAACATTAATACATATTAAAATCCCCAACTATACAATCATACACATCAACCTAATCCATCATACAGTGAAGCCGAAAACATAATAAAAAAGGGGGGAGAAGGTGGTAATTATCCCCACGCCTGGCGACAAAGATGGGTCTTCAGCATTTTACGGAAGGCGAGGAGGGGTGGGGGCTATTCAAATCACTGGAAGGAGTTGATTCCAGAGGGCTGGGGCCGCCACAGAGAAGGCTCTTGCCCTGAGTCCTGCCAACCGACATTGTTTGGTCGATGGGAACCCGGAGAAGGCCAACTCTGTGGGACCTAACCGGTCGTTGGAATTTGTGCGGCAGAAGGCGGTCTCGGAGATATTCTGGTCCGATGCCATGTAGGGCTTTAAAGGTCATAACCAACACTTTGAATTGTGACCGGAAACTGATCGGCAACCAATGCATTCGCTGGCTGGGGAATTCTGGGAGTTGAAGTCCAAATATCTTCAAGTTGCCAAGGTTGGGAAATACAGTCCTACAGATCAATAGTAATTATGTTACTTATGTTATCTTTGGCTTCTGAAGCAACACAATAGGACATTTCTTGGACTTTGTCCAGATTGGGCAGAGCAACCATGTTGGGGAATTCGTACTTTGCTTCATCCCTAATACACTCCCCCAACATTATTTTAGAATTTTCATATCTTTTTCCTGATGGGTAAATCCCTGTTCAAGGGAGAGGAAAGAGTTAAATAATATTAGGAGCAGACAAGTAACTGATGAACGCATTTGCCTGAATAATACATTATTTCATATTTGCAGCCTTTGCTTAGAAATTAGCTTCCCCAACCTTCCTCAGCATGGCATGGTTAATACTCTACATCACACTAAGCACAATACAAAGGCCCACAAAAGAATGTGGCCTCTTGAGGAGGCATGTTATTGCATCATTCTTTTCCCATGTATTTTACTCCCCCCTCTCCCCCTTCCTTCCCTGCCTTAGGTCCTGTTCCTAGTTTATTTGAGTCATGGTTCAGTAGGGCATGCCTGAAACGCCTGCTTACAATCGTGGATAATAAAAATGGGAAGCCACCAATAGGTTCGGGTGCAGTCATGCATTGTCTGGCATCTACACGACAAACATTTATAGAGAGGGAATTGTTGGGGCTGAGGAGGTACAGAATGGGTCCAACCAGCATGTGGAATGAACGTTGGCAGTGTTTGCTGCCTTTTACGTCATCTCTTTCTAAAAAGGAAGAGATCAAAGTCATTTTCAAAAGTGGCGTTCAACTTGGGTCTAAGAGCAGAGTTTTCCAAAGTGGTCACTCCTGATCCCAACATTGGCCCAAAGGATCCATGGAATTATCTAATGGCTCAATGCTATGGGTTGCTGATGTTTAAATTAGATTTGGCATTTATATGTAACACTGAGAGCTTATGCACCAGAAACATATTCCTTGCTCGTCTAATTCCATTTGGCCAATAAAGAATTCTATTCCATTCTGTTCTATCAACCTATTGAGTTCTTAATAATAATAATAATAATAATAATAATAATAATAATAATAATAACAACAACAAAACAAGAATAATAACTGTTAGCAAAAATATTATTATTATTAATAATTATTATTTTTAATTATTAATGATAATTTATTATTATTATTATTATTATTATTATTAAAAACAATAACAGCAATAAATAATAATAATAATAATAATAATAATAATAATAATAATAATAATAATAATTTATTAGATTTGTATTCTGTCCCTCTCCGGGAACTTGGAGCAGCTCACAACAATTACAATATAACAAATCAAATAATAAAAAGATATCTAAAAACCCTTCATTAAAACCATACAACATAATCATACCATACATAAACTGTGTGGGCCCAGGGGTGTCTCAATTACCCCATACCTGGCAACATAGGTGGGTCTTCAGTAACTTATGAAAGGCAAGGAGGGTGGGGGCAGTTCTAAGCTCTGGAGGGAGTTGATTCCAGAAGGCCGGGGCCGCCACAGAGAAGGCTCTTCCCCTTTTTTGTGAACTCCTGTACTTTTTGGTGCCTGCAGTACTTTTTGGTGGCCTGTGGTACTTTTCAGTGGCCTGCCGCAGCGGCTGTATGGAGGCCTCCGCAAACTCCAGTCAGCTTGCCTTCTGGACTCTGGACCAGCCGCCATAGAAGGTAAACAGCCCAAACAAAGAGAAGGTAGTGGGGGAGGAAGTGGGGCTAGGACCACTAAAGAAGGGGAAACAGAAGTAACCGGCAAAGGGAGGGTGGGGATAGATAAGTGGAAATTCCCAAAAAATTCCTACCTTTTCCTGTGGGCATGACTAGTTGGGGATCATGTGACTGAGTGGGCCTGGGCATGAGTGATGTCAAGTTGGCCATGCCCCCTCAGCCACATGTCCTCCCCCCGATCACACCCACCAAACTGGTAGCAAAAAAATTGATACCCACCCACTGAGCTGGAGCATCACTTGAACACTATTGGCATTGACAAAAACATCACCAGTCCATCGGAAAAGGCAACTTCATTTGGAACAGCTTACATCCTCTGATAATACCTTTAATTTTATTAAATAATAACATCTGCCTGTCCCAGATCCTTGGAAGGAATGTGGTCAGAAAATGCCAAACCCAGTTAAGCAAGTAATTGATTGTATGATCAATCATTACCATCATTACCACCTTCATGATTGGAGGTTAATACTGACCACTTTGGAGAGACCTGTTTTAGACCCAGTTGAAAACCACTTTTTAAAAATGACTTTAACAAACATTTTATTTTTTATTATTATTATTGTTGTTATTATTATTATTATTATTATTATTATTATTATTATTATTATTATTATTATTATTTATTAGATTTGTATGCCGCCCCTCTCCGCAGACTCAGGGCGGCTCACAACAGTGATAAAAACAATACATGGTAACAAAACTAATAAATTAAAATCTAAAATAACAATTTAACATTAAAAAGTCTAAAAAGAAAAACCTCCAATATATAAAATACATACACACAGTCATATCATGCACAAAACTACATAGGCAAGGGGGGGATGTCTCAGTTCCCCCAAGCCTGACGACAGAGGTGGGTTTTAAGGAGTTTACGAAAGGCAAGGAGGGTGGAGGCAGTCCTAATCTCTGGGGGGAGTTGGTTCCAGAGGGTCGGAGCCGCCACAGAGAAGGCTCTTCCCCTGGGTCCCGCCAGACGACATTGTTTAGTTGACGGGACCCGGAGAAGACCAACTCTGTGGGACCTAACCGGCCGCTGGGATTCGTGCAGCAGAAGGCGGTCTCGCAGATATCCTGGTCCGGTGCCATGAAGGGCTTTATAGGTCATAAACAACACTTTGAATTTTACTGCTCTAGGAATGGTAAAAGGGACAATAGAGTGCTCTTGATTTTTTTTTTAAAAAAAGCATTATTATCTCAATTTTTGAATCTACCAGCATAAATTCTTCTATAAAGTCACATAATAACATTGCCTGATTCACGTGCTTCTATTTTCTATGTAATATTGTGTATCTTATTTTCATTGTTTTGATGTGACCATTCAGATGAAAATTCATGGTCTATATTTGGATCATTGCATGAAGAAATATTAAATATATGGTAATATTGTAGCATCTTCCCTCTCATTTACAAGTCACCCACATATACACGTATCGTTTAATTGAAATAATGTATGACTTGCTGTTTTCTAGTTATTTCAAAGGTATATTGTCAACATAATAAGAACATAAAAACTGCTTTGTCACAATTCACTAAACTAGTCCATTCCTTTTGTAAATCATTAATGATGCTGACGATCTGGGAAATTTACTTTGGCTGTAAATCTATAAATGGCATAAAAAAAGATGTGGTAGAATGATTTCTATATATGACTTTCAAATACGAATGTTCTGATAGAATCAAAGAAGAGATAAGTTAAGAATTGTGAAAAGGGCTTGACTATGTAAAAGCTGAAAAGAATAAACATTCCTATTCCTGCAAAAATCAGTTGGGAAATTTGACATTAGCTTTATTTAGAACTTCCTTCGTTGTCATCTTCTTTTTAGGATAGTTGTTTTATCAAATATTATTTTTAATCACTTTTTAATCTTATAGGACTGTGGATATGATCAAACCGTATTTATTTTGATACAGTTGTTGATTTCTGACATTTACAGTTTTACTTTATGTGAGATAAGCAATTTTCAAATATGATAAATATATGATAAATTTGTCGATGCTGTAAATGAATTTATAAATGTAATAAATAATTAAATAATGGCTTGGTCACTCCACCATCATGATATATTCTTTGCATTCAGACATGTTTTATTTCTCTAGGTATAGTGGTTTATTAGTTAACATATGATGAGAACATGATAGAAGAGAAGTAAACATATATACACAGTCTATGTAATTCTAAGCAAAACCTCCATGGGAGAATGGCAGTGGCATCATAACTGGATGTCCAATTCAACAACCCAAGTTCTTATATACGCCTCTGGTGTTCTTTCATGCAGAACCTCTAGAGAACCAGAGAACACATGTCATGGACAATCTTCCACCATATGTTTAAGAGTTTGCATATCAGCACCACAATCACAAGGGGAATCTTTCCATCCCCACTGATACAGGGTGGAGGCACTTCTTCCAGTATCACACCTAATTCGGTTCAATTTAGTCCAGAAAAAGTGAAGATCAAAACCAGACAGTTTGGTAGAAGGATCACTAATAAATGGGTCTCCACCCTTGGCAACTTTAAGAGTTGTGGAGTTCAACTCCCAGAATTCCTCAGCCAGCAAAGCTATAGATCTATTCACGCAGAGACCTCCTCCTGCTCAGCCATTCAGGTCTCCTGTCAGTTCTGTGCACCCTGGCATCGAGTTCTTCCTCTTCTCCTGGGCTCATGGCACCAGGCCCTGGTGGGCTTTCAGCCTCTGACCTCCTCACTATCAGACTTGGGTCCCAAGTACACTGGCCTAGGATACCAACCCACACCCGTCTCTTGATCCTCAGAATCCATGATCAGCCGTACAGGAAGTGAAGGGGCCCCAACAGTTAGATCAGTGGTTCTCAACCTTTCTAAGGTTGTGACCCCTTATGACAATTCCTCATGTTGTGGTGACCCCAAACCATAAGTCTAGCACCAATTCTCTCAACAGAGCTTTGAGCTGATTGGCAGGAAGGTCAGCGAGATGCACCCACTGTAAACGCCTGATTGGTCGGATTGTAAAAATATGTTCCAAGATGCCAGAATAGAAGCTTTAGTTCATAATGTCAGGAGAAATTTGTCTTTTCCCAGGGTCTCAGGCGACCCCCGTGAAATGGTCATTCGACCCCCAAAGGGGTCCCGACCCCCAGGTTGAGAACCACTGAGTTAGATGATGAAAATTTTTTTTTTGTAGACCTACATTATAAAAATGAGCTAAGCCACGATCAATCCCTGTAATGAAATATGATGGTCGAGTAAACTTCATTTTTAAACCAGATCTTGAAATAAAATTTTGGAGTCTGATTAGTGTGTTACACATTTTCAGTTTTATTTTATTGTGTTTATGATGTGCACAAACCCTTCATTTCACCTTTCATATTAAAAAAAAAGACTTCATGAAACAAGGCAAAAAATAACTTACCATTATATGAAAATTAATTGTAACCAATCAGAAAACATATATATTAATAGAAAAAGTCACACTAATTTTTTTAGGGAATGTGATATAAAATGAATAGATGCCAACTATAGCAAAATCAGCCAGATGTACAACATAGTATAAGAAATTCAACTCTCTATAAAGTAGTGTATAAAAATATGTACAAAAATTCTTAGATAGAAAAGACAGTCGCATATACCTTCTTCTCTTCCCAAAGTGCTTTGCATGAACAACATTATACAAGACACTCTACTTTGTGTTCAAAAACCTGTTAACTTTAAAATTCATTTCTTTGATTTTATCTGTATTTTTAAAATACACATAAAAAGTGCTGGTTTTACAAATTAAAAAAGCAAGTTGTTATGAAATGGCACACTCAAAACATGAGTAATAAACACAATTATATATTTTTTTTTAAGGTTTTGTAATAATAGCATTGAACAGTACTAAAAAGTGACATTTATATTAACTCCAGTGTATAGTTTTCCCTAACGTGGATATAAATGCTTTTGAAGAACAGACAGGAGGTCCCATCCCTGATTTATCCCAGACAGCCTGGAAAAGAAAGTTTGCTTATTTTCAAGCTTCCAAAGAATCATGAATTTCTTGCAAGAGATTAGAACAGTGGTCCTCAACCTTTTTGACCATCGGAACTGTGTGGAAAATAAATTTTCCATGGACAGGATGGGGGGGGGGGAAGAGGTGGGCTGGAGGATGGGTTTGTGCACTATCTAGTGGAAAGGATGTAATAATTACAATTCAATCCTACAGTGGTTTTCTTCACATTGTTCAGTTCTAAATGGCTGTACAGAAAGCAGGTACCTCGCTGTTGTGTGTATGGAAATTCTGGTTCCTATACAGCAGGGGTCCCCAAACTTGGCAACTTTAAGACTTGTGGACTTCAATTCCCAGAATTCTGGGAGTTAAAGTCCACAAGTCTTAAAGTTGCCAAGTGTGAAGATCTCTGCTATACAGATTAAAATCCCATGCAATGGAAATTGGTTGGTTGCACAACATAGCAGTCTTTCTGTAAACTACATATAGTTTACATATAGTGTAACTTATTGCTTATATCCTTACGATTTATATTGATTGTTTCCTGATTGCTTATTTGTACTCTATGACAATCATTAAGTATTGTACCTCATGATTCTTGACAAATGTATCTTTCATTTTATGTACACTGAGAGCATACACATAAAAAACAAATTCCTTGTGTGTCCAATCACACTTGGCCAATAAAGAATTCTATTCTATTCTATATATTAATATAATAATGCTTATTAATTGCATCTTCACACAAAAATAGCTTGCATCAAACTCCTTTATACTGGTAAGAATAGACAACTTTCCCAAACTTAAGAGATGCAAAATATTTGTATTATGATCCTGTTTTGTTTGGTACTGTTTACCAAATAAGGAAGAGCCCCAGTTTTGTCATCAGATTTAGTCTTCCTGTGTATTTTGTGATATCGCTAGTGAAATGTGAAGTAGACGTGTTAGTATGATTTTGGGAAGGCATAGAGTGTTCAGGGAAAACGAATCACTCTTTGTAAGCATGGCAGTTTCCATAGCACATTAAATTTTTTACCAGAAGGACATTTGCACTAATTTGTTCTAATGAATCTCAAGAAACTTAGGCAAATTCTTGTAAAACTGGCAAAGCTTCATTTGGGTGACCACAAGTAAGATTTCCTTTAACCTTGAATTCTGAAGTGTGATGTTTGTTCACACATTTCAGAATTCAAGGTTAGAAGAAATTCTATCTGTGGCTGTCCAAAGGAAGCTTTGCTAAGATTCCTGGATGCTTAGAGGTGGGAGGGGATTAACCTGGACACAACCCTGATGCGCTCCTCAATGAAATCAAGTTTGACACCCCTGATCTATCTTATCTATCTGTCATCATCTATTTATTTATGTTCAATACTCATTTTCAAGGATGTACAGGCACTTTCTTATGAAAAATGGCTATGGATAAATGCGATTATGTAAGAATTGGAAGAAGAGAGCCTGAACTCCACTCTCCAAACAGAAGGCTTTGACACTGTTGAACGCATGCTTTTATAACAATGATGCTGCCTCTTCATCACTAGATACAAAATCTTTTTAACTTGCAGAGGAATGCAGTAAAGTGCAATGAAGATCTAGTTCAGCAAGGGAATCGCCACACAGATTTATTTTGCTTGCATTTATACTAGTAATGGTACCTTGCTTTTATACTAGTAATGGATATTTTAAAATGTGGCTACACTGTACCCATAATTTCATAAAGCACCTTAATAAATATAAATATAATTCAATATCAGGATTTTGGAAGCTTGGATGATGGTTTTAGAAACTTTCTACTTATTCTTACTATAGTTTATGTACAATAATTCCTTTGGCTGACATCTTCACAGATTTTTTTTTCTTTAGTGATAACAGGTCATTACCAAAGACAATGCACAGTGAGAAATTTGTCAAATGAGTTGGCCACAGTATGACTAAAACAAGCCACAAGTAAACAATGAACAAAGAAGGCTGCGGGTTTGAATTATATATCTCTGTATCTATGACAAAAACATACCTTGAAAGGCAAATCCACATTTTACTTTCCAAACATATTTATAACCAAACCACAAAAGCCTTTGCAATGGAGTTAATACCTGATGTGCTAACTGTTTTTAGCAAAAAGGGGGCAGAAAGTAGGAAAACACCCCATCAGATTTATATAACTAGCATACAGTATGTGCAATATTAATGTGGGAAAAATAAACTTTTAAAATACATGATGAATAAAGTACAAAATATCTCTCACAGATGTACAAAATTGTTGAATGTAACTATGTGTGACCTCAAAGATCTGAAATAACATGCCAGGCTGAAATGTTTTTGATCAGAACTTCAAATTTGGGAGAAGGTATTTAATTCTCCTCTTCTTCAGTGGAAATGTTCAGTTTCCTCCCAAATTCTGTTGCTATATTTGGTTCTCCACTTGAATGGTACAATTAGGATAGCAGAGAGGAAAGATAAACTCCCTGCTAATTCGGACCACTGCTCTTATCTTTCTCCCATGCATAACAAACATTGTGAAAGTTATGAAAATGACATTATTTGCCAGCATTAATGGAGAATATCAATTCTAAATCTATATATCTACATTTTAAAACGGTCTATGGAGAATTCATCACATTAAAACATAAACATTAAATTATAATGCATAAATCCAGTAGAATAAATTTTCTGCAGGTGAGCATGGCTAAAAAAAAATATCACCAGCACGCCTCTTTAAGCTAACGGTTAATACTGGATGATGAAAAGAAACTCAAATTGTACCATTGTTACCAACATCACATCATCAAAAAAATACATTCCCTTTTCACCCTCCGTCCTGCGAGATTACGTGCTTAGATTTCAAAGCACTGCAAGACAGGTTCTTTATTTTAAACATCTTCTTTTGTGAGAAGTTTATTGTTGTTGACCATTTTTAGAATTCCTCCAAGAGAGTTTTTAAAAATTCCAACATTTCATTGAAAAATATTCTAAGCAGTGCAGTAATCATTCTCTTTTGGAAATGGTTACGCAACAGAAAAGGCCAAATTAAAAGCAATTGCTCACATTTGGCAAATGCCCAACATCTTGCAACACCCTATATTAGTTGCAGCTGTGAAGTTGGGATTTTTCTTTATTTCTTGAGCAAGTAGTTTCAGAGACCAACAGAAGATGATCTAATAGGCTGAATGGTTGAGGTGATATGCAGAGCTGTAGTCTGTACTTCCTTAGCCTTCCATATAAAGTGAAGACAGTTGACTAGGGCAACGATCCACAGCATTTATATGAAGGAAGCTTGTATCTTCCATCCCATTGCGCAATGGATCACCAAAGGCCATTGGAAAATCATAAACTGGAGAAAAATAAAAGATATTTAGACATTAGTCAAACTTAACTTGAAAAACTCAGTGATTTTAGACAGAAAAAAACGGTAGCAAGCAATTTTGGGATTCACTGGGCATATTTGGAGATCTAGTGTGTGTTAGGAGAGAAAGGGATGTTAAGAGAAGAAACATTGTCACAACTGAGAACGCTGAAGGAGGAAAAGTGTTTTGTCATCAATTTGAAACAGGGATAGGACAGGGGATTGAACATTAGAAATATTAAATGACTACTATAAAATTTGGAAGTATTTTAATGATTGGTTTGCAAAAAGAAAAGAAAACTAAAATTACAATACAAATAACAATATACTATTCTAATATATATTTTCTTTTTATTGTTTCATTTTGGAAGTTACAATGGACTTCCTTATTTATATATTTGTAATTTATTTATAGAAATAATTTTTAAGTTACTAATATTAAATATAAACTTAACATAAGGCGGTAAGCAAATAATGAACTTATTGACAAATTCTTAATAAACCAAGATGAATGATTGGACACCGATAACCCAATGCCAGATGAAAGACAAGATTAAACTCAGGGTTTTTTTTCCTTTCTTCTCACAAAGCATGAAATAAATATAAGTTAATATATTGTTATTTAATACTTGTTGTGATTAGATTAGATTTTCTTTTCTTCTTTAGTATTTATTGACTTTATTTTTTATTTTTTTATTATGTTTCTTTTTGATTACATATACTTATGTATTATATTTGTGTATTGTATGAGGTTTCTTTTTTATTGTATGTTATATGTTTTTTAATGAAGAAATTTAATAAAAAAATATTTTAAAAAAAGAAATATTAAATGTAGATACAGAATCAAGGCACTTATTTATTAATATGTAGAATTTATCATGTATATTTTTTCTATTGGTTTTCACAAATATCCCTACTACTTGATGTTTGATGGCGACTGAATCAATTCATAAACATTATGCATTTGGGAACAATCTTAAAATATGGAGGCTGTCTTTAGTCTCTTGGATACCTTTTTAAAAACCCAGAAAAGAGGATACCAGATGTAATGAAACGTGGAAATAGAAATTTTCATCTAGCCTCTCATTTATTTATTTTCCATCATAGTGTTTACAGTTAATACAGGAATCTGGCTTAATGTCTATAAGACTTCAAGAATCTTGAGGGTAAGTTTGCTAATTATAAAGTTACTATAGGGTGATATTGAATTGTCATAGGAAATAATCTAATCTTCATAGTTTATAATATAAACTACAATCTATTCAGTGTGAGGAATTATTTCCATTGGAGAGATATAAACAATAAGATATAAATATGGAAATAAAGCAATATTCCACAAGTTAGAATAATGTGAGAAAGGATCTGAACTAAAACTGAACCATAGTTCCAATGATGATGGTTCTGCAGCTGGATAGTTGTATATCTTGTTGCGACCTGAGTTTCAAATTGCAAAAAAAGAGTCAATTTGTAATTTGATCACACCCGTCTCCGGGAATTGTTTATGAAACCACTAATGTATAAGAGAGCATGTACTTATTTTAAGTAATAGTATCATACACAATATTATAATTGTCATACCTGTAATTCCAGAATGTGCTGAAAATGCTTTATGGAAAACATCAAAACCTGCCTGACCCATAGATGTCGGTACCAAACAATCTTCAAAGGGAGGGACCATGTTACAAGCTCCAATGTGTTGTATATTTCTCTGATTGTCAGTATAATGAGGGGAGCAGAATGTCTGTAGTTGCCCATAAACACCTAAAAAGAAGGTAACAAGGTTGCTTAAATAACGCATTCCTATTCAAACCAAATGAATAATCATTTGAGTACATTTTTAAGCACGCTATTATTCCCTGTTACTTGTAAATATTTGCTAGGGCCTAATTCATGTGCCATCATCACCATTAATTATCTTGCTATTTTCATGAGAATTGTTCATAAAAATAACTCACATTAATTTTACATCTAATTTAATTTTTGAAAGTTAATCTTTTCTTTATTATCAGGTGGCTAAGGCTGAAATATGGCATGTTCTGGAAAGCCATTGAATTTGGCTACTGCAGCCCAGCTTCATTTATGTCCTTCTCATTCCAACTCTGTTCTGTGAAATGAAAGAATTCTAATTGATTGCATCCCAGTCAATTAACCAGATTTACAGGAAAAAACAAATTTAACACAGGGTTGGACTTTGGTGTCTCCTGTTTCTGAAGAAACTGCTGAGCAAAGAAAATATATTTAGTGTTATTCTTAATAAATTTTCTGAACATGAATAAAATACACTTTTGGGATATGTAAATACTGTATGTGCGTGCCTTAAAATACTAAAAATATGCCTGTAATATTTCCAATCTTAAATATAGTTGAAAAATCTCACTAAGCATAATCACACATTCATAATTTACATTGTTATTTGGGGAGCTAAAGGGATTGCTCAATTACTTATTGTTTTAAAAAAAAAACTGGTGATTTTGCATAAATACATCTTACTAACAAATCATTTGGGGTTCAAAAAATATTGTAGAAAGGCCTAATTTGGGGATGAGTCTGGCCCATTTTCAGCTTAGCTGATGGCCAACCATCTTCAGGCACCACCATGACTCAATTGTAAACGGAAGAGTCTAGTAAACTTGTATTTCCTAGTCTTTTGTTTAGTAAATTTCAGATATCATGGAGAAAAATATCTGCATCTGAAGATTGCTTGGGAAAGGAGAAGAGTTATGGACTTGATTTCTTAACCCCTTTCCCTAAAAATTACCTTGTATCCTGGCTGGCCTTTTTATGCATGCCTGATAATAGATAGTTTCTATTATCTTGATATCTTCTCTTAAAGTATCTACTGCATGGAAATGTCAGTGGACAACAAAGTCAAATCACAGAAGAGGGAACAATGAATGGAAGTGAATGACACCACAAAGATTCAGAAAGCAACAGAGGTGGGTTTCGGCAGGTTCTGACCAGTTCTGGAGAACCGGTAGTGGAACTTTTGAGTAGTTCGGAGAACTGGTAAAAATACCACCTCTGACTGGCCCCATCCCCATCTATTATCTGCTGCCGTGTCTCAGCTGATTGGGGAGGAAATGGAGATTTTGCAGTATCCTTCCCCTCGAGTGGAGTGGGAATGGAGATTTTACTTCCCCTGTCTCAGCTATCTTCTGCTGCAGAGCACACTTTGGGAACATTGTACTGAAAAGTCTTCCACCGATAAAATAACAAATGAAAACATTTTTTAAAATACTTGGGAACAATCAATACAGGTTTCCATTTACCAATATAAACTTTAGATGCCTTGTGATGCAATAATAATGAATATATAAAGTGTACAAGCAAATATCATCCTCAGCAAGCCAGGGGAAAAAAAATCCTTAAGTAAATGCCATCATGACTGTGCCATATCAAGTGAATAAGAGTTTGGGTGAAAAATAGAGATTATACCATCTGGGAAATCTTTGGCCTAGCTGCTGCAATGGAATAGAAGGGAAGCAGCAGAGCTTTGTAAAAGTTGAACACTTCTCTCGACTTCTAGAATTGTGAAAATGACCGCATTACTAAAGATGCGATGTATCCTGAACTGTTCTCACTTCGGATTCTGAAAAAACAGCCACATCCCAAGAAGGTGGAATAATTGGTTTGGTCTGTATTTCATTGCATGCTTATGTAAGTCACACTTCTCAGTCTGAACACAAGCCAGATTTCAAGGTAGGCTGTTCTACACTTCCTGATTATTGCAATTCAAGATCTATAAAACCATGTGTGCCGAAAAAAACATATTGTATAAAAAATACAAGTTGGGAAATATGAACCAAATCAATGAAACTTAAGATAGCATGTGCATCACAGGAAATGTATAGGGAAATGTAAAAGTAGTAGTAGTAGTAGTAGTAGTAGTAGTAGTAGTAGTAGTAGTAGTAGAAGAAGAAGAAGAAGAAGAAGAAGAAGAAGAAGAAGAAGAAGAAGAAGAAGAAGAAGAAGATGCAGATTACATAAAGGCAGAAAAAGATAGGTTAACTTAAGACCCCAAAATTGGGAATCTCATCAGAGTTAAATTTTTATTTTTTTAAAAAAATTCAGTTTGGTATCACCCCGATTTCCATGAATAGGATTAAGTCAAGTTTAGTTCTTCCCTATGTAGGCTGCCCATAGCTTTGGGAAAAGATTCAACAGGCTCATGTGGCAGAGGTTCAAATTCAGAGTTAAATAATCTTGATTTTGGGATCATTAAGCTGCAGTTGGCTTCCACAACTTTGACAAAAATATAATCTCCCTGAGAAACATTTTTCAAGTTTTATAACTTACTTAAAGTTTGACTAAGGTCATTTCCTCCATGGTGATATACCAGGTTCTAGAATTACATAGCCATTAATGCCTCTTATATTGGCACAATGTTATCCTGACCTTAGATGCATATTTTGATATGGAAATCATACTCCCAAAATGTTGGCAACAATGTGAGATATACATTTAACCACTACCTAATCTATCCTTCCATTTGTTTGATTATTCTTTCATCGTGTTCATTTTGCACGTATACAAGTAGTACATTTCAATATCTAGCGATAGGTCCATTAGCGAGGGAGAGGTAGGGAGGGAGGTAGAGAACACAATAAGCATATGTATTATTATTATCAATAATAATAATAATAATAATAATAATAATAATAATAATAATAATCCAATCCCCATGTTTTGGGTAACAATATGTTCTTTTTAAAAATCTGGGATATTGTCTTTCTCTGTGTTATGTATTATAATGACTAAAGTATTCTGTTTTAAATACTTTAAAGTTTATTTAGCTTTTTTAAAAAAATAACAAAAGTTGTAAAATATTTAGTAATTGGATACAGGATTATTCACTATTATTTCCTAAATCGTTTACTTTTCTGAAATTAGGTATCATTAAGGAAAGTTATTCTACTTCAAATGCAATCCTGTGATGTTTACTCAGAATCAACTTCAAGGAAGCTTATTGGTTGGAATTAGGAGTCTTCTATGCTAAGAAAAATGTTGACCTAACAAAAGCAGAGCAACCAACCAAACAACCAACGAAGCAGTCTAATATTTCTAGGAGAGTACAATTCAAATCTGAATCTATAATTTCAGTGTTTATTATATAATTCTAGCAAACCTATGTTAAAGAAGGTGGGCCATTTGTCAAAAAATATGGGTTTATGGAATTCATTTTGACCCCTTTACTAGCCATACCAATGCAAGGAGTCTATAATTGATGATGATGATGATGATGATGATATCATCATCATCAGCAGCAGCAGCAACAACAACAACAGATCTGGAAATGGACCTTGGAGGCCTTCTAGTCCAACCCCCAGTTTGGGCAGGAAACCTTACACTATTTCCAACAAATGGTTATCCAACATCTTCTTAAAAACCTCCAGAGTTGGAGCATTCACAATTTCTGGAGGCAAGCCGTTCCACTGATTAATCGTTCTGTCAGGAAATTTCTCCTTAGTTCTAAGTTGCTTCTTTCCTTGATGAGTTTCCACCTGTTGCTTCTTGTCCTACCCTCAGGTGCTTTGGGGAATAGACTGACTCCCTCTTCTTTGTGGCAACCACCGAGATATTGGAAGACTGCTATCTTGTCTTCCGTAGTCCTTCTTTTCATTAAACTAAACATACCCAGTTCCTGCAGCCGTTTTTCATATGTTTCGGTCCCCTAATCATCTTAATTGCTCTTCTCTTTACTCTTTCTAAAGTCTAAATATCTTTTTTACATCATGGTGACCAAAACTGAATGCAGTCTTCCACGTGTGGCCTTACCAAGGCATTATAAAGTGGTATTAACACTTCATGTGACCTTGATTCTATCCCTCTGTTAATGCAGCCTAGAACCGTGTTGGCTTTTTTTGGCAGCTGCTGCACGCTGCTGGCTCAGATTTAAATGGTTGTCCACTAGGACTCCTAGATCGCTCTCACAGTTACTACTGTGAATTTATCTGGTAGAACTAAGTATAGTGGTACCTCTACCTAAGAACGCCGCTACTTACGAACTTTTCTAGATAAGAACTGGCTGTTCAAGATTTTTTTGCATCTTCTCGAGAACCATTTTCCACTTACAAACTCCGAAACTGTAACTGGAAAAGGCGGGGAGAAGCCTCTGTGGGGCCTCTCTAGGAATCTCCTGGGAGGAAACAGGGCCGGAAAAGGCGGGGAGAAGCCTCCGTGGGGCCTCTCTAGGAATCTCCTGGGAGGAAACAGGACCTCCACCCTCCCTGTGGTTTCCCCAATCGCACACATTATTTGCTTTTACATTGATTCCTATGGGAAAAATTGCTTCTTCTTACAAACCTTTCTACTTAAGAATCTGGTAATGGAATGAATTAAGTTTGTAAGTAGAGGCACCACTGTAATGTGTTTTGTCTGTACGGGCGTGTGCATAATGTGGACACTAGAAAGCCCAGCACAGGCTGTCTACGACCCACAGAAGAGATGCTATTAAGAGGTCCTCTTCTGTTCCGCTTTGGAGTGTTATGCTGCTGACAGACAGATGGAGTCCTGACCCTCTTTACATAATTTTCATACATTTCTTTGGGTAGGAAAGAATAAAAAGCATATTAACCTTTTTCTTGTTCAATTATCCTACATACACACTTCTAATAATAAAATAATTGCATTCAAATGTCAGCCGCTGCAATTGGTGTCTGATTTCATAAAAAGAGATTTCACAGAGGATAGAAAAAAACAAAGACGTTCAAAGGAGATGCAAGAGAACTGTAATTTTGGATTCGTTCAGAAGGAGGAAATGCACCCTTGATTTAAGCTGATCATTTTGTAGTGATTAGCCACAAAAGGATATTTCTTCATTGTCTAGATGGAAGTTTAGGTGAAATCTACCTAGAAGTATGGGACCCCCCCTCTTTTTTGGGGGTGGGGAAGATGGGAGATAGAGAAAACAATCTGGCAATTTGAAAGAAAGGAGTATGTGAAGACAAAAGTCCAGCTAATTCCGGAAATAGGGGTAGAAAATGAATTGGAGTTTTAAGAAACACAAATTCTCCACTCACTCGTTACACATACATACACAGAGAATCAGAGAAATTCAGCAAGACCAGGAAAAACCAAAACAGGACAGCAAGATTATTTGTCTTTTTTAGGCCACAAAGCTTTGTTTAGTGGAAAATATCCACTAAATACAGTGATACCTCGTCTTAAAAACGCCTCGTCATACAAACTTTTTGAGATGCAAACCCGGGGTTTAAGATTTTTTTGCCTCTTCTTACAAACTATTTTCACCTTACAAACCCACCACCGCCACTGGGATGCCCTGCTTCCAGACTTCCGTTGCCAGCGAAGCACCTGTTTTTGTCTGGAGGTGGGGTTTCCCAGCGAGGGGAGCCTCAGTGAAATCACAGCATCGCAAAAACACAGAGGTCTGGAGGTGGGGTTTCGAGGACTTCGGTGTTTTTGCGATGCTGCGATTTCACTGATGCTCCCTAAACCCCACCTCCGGACTTCCGTTGCCAACGAAGCGCTCGTTTTTGCGATGCTGGGATTCCGCTGCTGGGATTCCCCTGCAGCATTGCAAAAACACAGAAGTCCAGAGGTGGGCTTTCCTATGGAGGGAAGCCTCAGGGAATCCCAGCAGTGCAAAAACGGGTGCTTCGGCTGGCAAAAGGGGTGAATTTTGGGTTTGCATGCTTTAATCGCTTTTCCATTGATTCCTATGGGAAACATTGTTTCGTCTTACAAACCTTTCACCTTAAGAACCTCATCCTGGAACCAATTAAGTTTGTAAGACAAGGTATCACTGTATTTAGAAAATATTTGGAAATGTTATTGGGGAAATTCTAACTACTGACACCAGGTACATTTGCATTTCCTTCTGAAACTCTCGGGTGAAAGGAAAAACAGAATATATTTATCTCCAGTGTACTGTAGTCTTGGGGCAATACCAAAGGTGGATTTAATGAAGGAAGTTTCCCTTGAAAACTTAAATATGTTGATGATTTTCATTCCCTTCTAAACCCTAGCCTTCTCAGGGACTAACTTCAATAGCTAACCCTATGAACTATTTTTCCTACAAAATTCATTTCCTAAAAACTTCATAGAAACATAGAAACATAGAAGTCTGACGGCAGAAAAAACCCCTCATGGTCCATCTAGTCTGCCCTTATACTATTTCCTGTGTTTTATCTTAGGATGGATATATGTTTATCCCAGGCATGTTTAAATTAAGTTACTGTGGATTTACCAACCACGTCTGCTGGAAGTTTGTTCCAAGCATCTACTACTCTTTCAGTGAAATAATATTTCCTCACGTTGCTTTTGATCTTTCCCCCAACTAACTTCAGATTGTGTCCCCTTGTTCTTGTGTTCACTTTCCTATTAAAAACACTTCCCTCCTGAACCTTATTTAACCCTTTAACATATTTAAATGTTTCGATCATGTCCCCCCTTTTCCTTCTGTCCTCCAGACTATACAGATTGAGTTCATTAAGTCTTTCCTGATACGTTTTATGCTTAAGACCTTCCACCATTCTTGTAGCCTGTCTTTGGACCCGTTCAATTTTGTCAATATCTTTTTGTAGGTGAGGTCTCCAGAACTGAACACAGTATTCCAAATGTGGTCTCACCAGCGCTCTATATAAGGGGATCACAATCTCCCTCTTCCTGCTTGTTATACCTCTAGCTATGCAGCCAAGCATCCTACTTGCTTTTCCTACTGCCCGACCACACTGCTCACCCATTTTGAGACTGTCAGAAATCACTACCCCTAAATCCTTCTCTTCTGAAGTTTTTGCTAACACAGAACTGCCAATGCATCATTATTACTCTTTTCTAGGGACATCCCAATTCCTAGGATCTGAACTGGCAATGGTTTATGCTCCACAGAACAAAACCAACCTGTAATGCAAATTTGGTTGGTTTTTTTTAGTGAGTGAATTAAATTATCTCTCAACACATTTGTGTTTCAGAAGACTATATTCCATGACATTAGGTAAAGTTGGTTTTACTTAGTCCGATCACCATTTTGAAACAGTGAGCTTCTTCATTTCTTCACCCAGAGAATGGAATTGCATTAGCTTGCTTTGCCATCTATCAGATTGTGTATGAAAAAAAATATAATCTGAACTGGGGGAACGCTTTCAGGTTCCATTCTAGTTGGGTAACTTATGCTCCATTTCACAAAATCGGTGTCCCTTATCTTCAATTTGTACTGCTTCAACATTCACTCCACATTTCACACGTAGACCACTCTTCCTCCTCACACTGAACAAACATGCATTCTTTTTTATAATTTTAGTGAAACACCTGTGTAAATTTAAAGACTAGCCTGACCTCACTGTGAATAAATCAGTGTTTCAAGTGCTTCTTCAGATTATTTCCCACACATCCTGATTAAAGATCAGTAATGAAGATTGACTTCTTTCGGTGAATATGTTCGGAGATTAAGTCCTTTTCTCTTCCAGAGAAGGCAAGGGGAGATGTTTTGTGTGTTCTTTGCGGTCCCTTGGAAAAAATATCTTGCAGTGCGAACATATAATCACAGGGAAGATGCCAGAGAGTGGCAGCTCCCTACAATCCTGTGATCAAAATTCAGGCTTTGGCATCCTGCTTCTATTTACAATAGTCTCTGAGTCCCAAGGCTGCATCGCCATTTGTGACCTTCTCAGCTGGTTTCTAACGGGCAAGCTCAATGAGGCAAGCCAGACTTCCTTAATGACTACATGATTAATTTAACAACCGCAGTGACTTTCTTGAAAAAAAAAATTGCAAAAAAGATTGTAAAATCAGGCAAGATCCACTTAACAACTGCTTTGCTTAGCAAAGGAAATCTGGATCTCAATGGCGGCTATAATTCGAGGACTGCGGGTACCAGGGGTGAGTTCCTCCTGGTTCAGACCAGATCACTTGAACCACTTGCGACCCACTGGTGACGCAAAAATGGTGTCACAGATCCGGTTCGGTTTGGGCTGGTCCGTGCATGCAGCTATCTTTTTTTCAGAATTTTCAGCGATTTTTTATCAGTGTTTCATCCTCTGCTTTGAAAAAAAGCTCTCCTCCCCCCCCCAGTTAATACTAACTATTGTTTTGTCTGAAGCACAGCTGAGCAGCTCCTCAGCTGTGTTTCGGGCTGAACCCACCTTCTGAGCATGTGCGGAAATGAATTTGCATGAAAGGATGCTGCGTGCAAGGAGAGTGAGCACACGCACGCAAAACATCATGATGTGAACTGGTGGTGAGATTAAGTGGAACCCACCCCTGGCTTGTACTCCAAAAGAAGACAAACTCAGCCTAGAAGAAAAGGAGAAAGAGAAAGGCTGATCCCACCCTCTCCCTCCAAAGGAAAAGTCCATTCTTTGGAAAAAGTTTATTGTTTCCAATCTTTCCAAAACAAAATGCCCAGGGGGAAAAAATGAAGTCTTTCAGAAGTTTTTTTTTTTAACCTTCAATTAAATTTGTTGGGGTGGTGTATTTTTTCATTGGTTTCAATGCAAATATACATCTGCAGCATTCAAAGACCGTGACATCTTATACTTTGTGGCACTGCAGGGAAGGAAGGTACTTTTCATTTTATCTCATCACTAGGAATAATAGAAGGAATTAAGGTACCGTATTTTTCGGAGTATAAGACACACCTTAGTTTTTGGGGAGGAAAATAGGGAAATATTCATCTGGCTAGCATCTTTAGTCTGGTCAGCTTCAGCACATTATTTTATTCCCTGGTTAGGGCTTTTAAAAAATCTTATTCAGAGAGAGTAACAATGAAAGAGCTTGTAAGCCAATAAGAGCTGGGAATATTGTTAGCACCTGATTAGGGCTGGAAAGAAACATTTGGAGCAAGTAGAGCAATGAATAAAACCCTGCAAAGACTTAGGGCTTGGAAAACATTCTTCGCAAAGAGTAACAATGAAAGAACCTGCAAGGTAAGAATGGGGAAGTTCATTAGTACCTAGTTAGGGCTGGGGGGGGAAGGTTTCAGAAAAAAACTACATTCACAGTATAAAATGCACCTGAATTTTCAGCCTCTTTTTAGGAAGGAAAAAGGTGCATCTTATACTCCAAAAAACACAGTAGCTTTCAGTCTTACCTTGGATTTGGATGCTGTTTGGCTGGAAAGAAGGATTGCTCAGTGAACCATTCGTCTTCAAATGCACTTCTCCAAATTGCTGGGTGGCTGAAAGCTGTGATGTTCTTTTCTGCATGAAAGGAGGGGGAGGAAGAATTCTCCCAGGGCTTATACAAAAAGGGGGGTTGGGGGGAGAGAAGGAACAGAAGTTGAAAACCTGAGATATTAAGAAAGAATACACTACAAACAGTAGTTAAATGTCTTGCTCAAAAGGTAATATTTATTTAAAGTATTTAATATCTCTGGACCCCTACACGATTAGATAATCATGTTGCTGTCTAACAGACAAGTGGTCAAAATAGGAAGTGCCACATCAATTCCTGCTTCCTGAAGAGTGTTGGTCCTAGAAAATTGTGTGGTGGAGTCCCTCAAGGCAGTGTTCTAGGACCAACACTCTTTGTATTATATATAAACAATCTTTGTGATCATATTATAAGCAACTGCATTCTCTTTGCTGATGATGTTAAACTATTTAACACCACCAACAATGCTGCTACCCTTCAAAAAATTCTTCACCATGTGTTCTACCGGCAGGGGAATCCCAGCAGCGCAAAAACGGGTGCTTCGTTGGCAATGGAAGTCCAGAGGTGGGGTTTCCCAGTGAAGGGAGCCTCAGTGAAATCACACCATCGCAAAAACATGGAAGTCCGGAGGTGGGGTTTCGAGGACTTCGGTGTTTTTGCGATGCTGCAATTTCACTGATGCTCCCTTCGCTGGGAAACCCCACCTCCGGACTTCCGTTGCCAGCGAAGCGCTCGTTTTTGCGATGCTGGGATTCCCCTGCTGGGATTCTCCTGCAGCATCACAAAAACACAGAAGTCCAGAGGTGGGGTTTCCCATGGAGGGGAGCCTCAGGGGAATCCCAGCAGCGCAAAAATGGGTGCTTCAGCTGGTAAAATGGGTGAATATTGGGCTCGCACGCATTAATCGCTTTTCCATTGATTCCTATAGGAAACATCGTTTCGTCTTACAAACTTTTCACCTTATAAACCTCGTCCCGGAACCAATTAAGTTTATAAGACAAGGTATCACTGTACCTTATTCCACCAGACTTGAAATACTGGGATTAGACCATTTACAACTATGTCACCTCCAATCTGATCTAAATGTAGTTCATAAAATCATATACCAAAATGTCCTTCTTGTTAATGACTACTTCACCTTCAACCACAGCAATACACGAGAACGTAATTGATTCACGCTAAATGTAAACCGCTCCAAACTTGACAGCAGAAAATACGACTTCAGCAACAGGATGATCAATACCTGGAATGTATTACCTGACTCTGTGGTTTCTTCCCCAAACCCCCAAAATTTTAACCTTAGACTGTCTACAGTCGACTCTTCCTGTTTCTAAGGGGTCTGTAAGGGGCGCGCATAAGCGCACCACTATGCCTACTATCCCTGTCCTATTGTCCTCTTTTATCATTACTTTTTAAACATGTTAGGTTTATACAAACTACTACTACCCTATATATCAGGGGTAAGCAAAGTTGGCTCTTCTATGACATGTGGACTTCAATTCCCAGAATTCTTGAACTAGCGTGATTGGCTCAAGAATTCTGGGAGTTGAAGTCCACAAGTCATAACAGAGGCAACTTTGCCTACCCCTGCTATACATGTTTGCAAATATAAATAAAAAATTCTCCCAGGATCACAGTGTTCTTATATATTAGTGTAACAGAGAATGGAAACTAGGACCTTTCATTCTATTTAATAAAGGAAATTTTATTGTATAAGGTGTGTGTTTAAAATGGTTGGATATCCAAATATTACATGGGGGGGGAGGAATTGATTGGCCCCATGGGAAAATGCTGAGAAGGAAGAGAAAGTCACACCATTTTCTGTAAAGTAGAGCACAAGGGGAAATGGAGGCTGTGAAGCTTTCCGTATAAACCAATGTTGATTTTGCAAACCTGGCCGAGATGAGTGAAATCCTCAGGAAAAACTCATATATTTCTTCACTGCCAAGAGTAAAGAAATGTCATGGTTTTGATCTTCACCTAGCTTTAGAATAAACATTTTGTCTTCCAGTGCTTCGAAAAAAAGAAGCTAAGATCTGAATTAGCTTGTAAAATTCACAACCATACATCCACTTTAACTGCATTCATACAATCATTTGTTAGCTTTGAGGGATCAGGATACTGCTGTTCCCACAAAGATTGCTTTGCCTAAACTTCTAGAACTTCTATTTAGTCTAATAGTTGATTATTTTCTTTAAAGTAGCTTTGCTTTTTTTATTGTTGCAAAATTTACTTGTGTTCGTGAAGAATAGCTGTAACTGCCACCCAGTAACAGACAAAACAAGATCTTCTAGAAACTATTGTGCAGTTATATCTTTTGATCTAAGAAAGCCTTCCAACTGATTGTAGCACATTTTGTATTGCCAGAGAGTTCTCCTTTCTTACAGACTTTAGTGGGGTTATTTTAATGATTTATGAATTGCTTCATGAATTCCTGGGTTACTCCAGTTGGTGACTATAGCATTTACTTATATTGCCTCTCACAAAAGAGATGCTTGGCCTTATTTCAACCAAGATCTAAGTGCTCCCGAGGGAAGAGCAAATTAAACTTCGCATATACAACAATCAATACAAGCCTTTAACCTCTAAGAAATCGCCACCTGAAATTGTTTCTTTGCCCTACAGTACAGTATATTTTAAAGTACAATTTGCTATTTTAAATGAAGCTGTTCTGACTTCAAAGGATGAAGTCAACTCATATATTGTTCATTTTTTTCATCGCCCAGAGCTTGGCTATGTAGTTGGCAATACCATTACTTTTTTAATTCTTTACACTTTGGTGGCATGAAATAAGCTGGTTGGGTAGTCTCCTAGTTAATCACTATAGGTGGTTTAGAATTGACTGAGATTATTAGCCTATACTTTAGTTTTAAGATACCTACAAAAAGTATAAAAACAACTGAATGGATGGCAATATATGCTCAAGCTATTAACAAGATTACGTCATTTACCCTTTTGTTAATATTACTCAAATTAATTCTGCCAAATCACTCCCAACAATCTGCATAATGGATCCCCCCACCCATTTTATATCATCAAATAAAGACTTTTGCCCCTTAAAGTGTCGCAGAATTTTACTATAATGTAGAAACAGCCAAGGATAGGACTGCTACATGTTTTTAAACCTCACTTAATTGTTTTCAAGACAATAGCACCTGATTATATTATTCTGATTATTTGAAAAAAGTAGAGGCGAGGTTAGTTCACACTAGCTTCTAACTGAACACAGAACAATAAAGTTCAGAAATTTACCAGTTTGAGAAATCCTTTGTCAGAATTTTCACAAGCTTGGCACCGATTTGACTTATTTTCTTCCTCCCTCCTCTTCCTCAGTACATATGTCTTTAGCACTAAAGGTATTTATTCGCAACAAAATGATACGATTGTGTAATTGTAGTATTAGAGAATAATCTCTCTATTGTGAGGAAGACTTGAGCTTATTAGTTTTACGTATTGCCCACAAGATCATATGCTGCAACGTCCTACCGGTCAATGACTACTTCAGCTTCAACCACAACAACACAAGAGCACGTAACAGATTCAAACTTAATATTAACCGCTCCAAACTTAACTGTAAAAAATATGACTTTAACAATTGAGTTGTCGAAGCGTGGAACTCATTACCAGACTCAGTAGTGTCAACCCCTAACCCCCAACATTTCCCCCTTAGACTATCCACGATTGACCTCTCCAGATTCCTAAGAGGTCATTAAGGGGCGTGCATAAGTGCACCGGTGTGCCTTTCGTCCCCTGTCCAATTGTCTTTCCTTTATCTCATATATCATATATATTTTCTTCCTTTCATATATATCTTCTCCTCTATTTTTACATATTATCTTTATATATATATTACTTCATGTCTATTCTCTTCCATATGTATTGTGTATTGGACAAATGAATAAATAAAAAATAAATAAATTATTACTGGAGAGCAGATAACAATTGTTTTCCTTACAGCATCCATCCACTTCAATTCTATTTGACAGCACTTTCCTCTCCCCAACCCCCAAACGACTCCCTAAAAATCAGAAGGGCTATACTCATTCATTCAAAAGGTGTCAAAAGGAGCAGGTATTTATTGCTCAAACCCAGAAATTAAAAAAGAGAGTCTTTTTCATTTTGTTTGTTACCCTCATGATGTGGCATGTGTGACTGTGTGTGTTTGCTTTTGTGCTATGGCAGAAAACTTCAGAATTCTCCCTTTTTGTTTCAACTTCTCCTATTCTTCAAAATTGTTTCTCTTTTCCCAGAAGCCCTCCATTTTGTTAGGCATTTTGGGCAACTATAGTAGCGCAAAAATGACTCTGCTGTGTGTTTTCAAGGCTGAATCTCATGATTTCGATTATTGCAACGCGCTCTACATGGGGCTACCCCTGAACAGAGTTTGGAGACTACAGCTGGCCCAAAATGCAGCCATACGAGCTGTTGTGGGTACACCCACACTACACCAATTATCCGCAGACTGCATTGGCTTCTGATTGGTCTCTGGGCACAATTCAAGGTGTTGAATTGAAGCCCTACATGGCTTAGGTCCAGACTATCTTTGGGACCACTTTCTGTAGTGAACAAAAAAGCTCTACAGAGAATTATTAAAACTGCCCAGAACATCATTGGGCTCCAGTTACCCGCCCTGGATGACATCTTCACATCTCGCTGTTCTAGGAAGGTGCATACCATTCTCAAAGACTCTTCTCATCCTGCTTACAATCTTTTTGAACTGTTGCCTTCTGGCAGAAGATACAGAACAACTAGAACTCAGACCACACGTTTCCTGAATAGTTTTTATCCCAGAGCTGTACTCGCACTTAATAACGAACTAAAGGGTCACAATCGGTGAACTGTTGGACAACATTACTCAGTTTGTCATGTGGATGGTTGAGTTGTTCAGGGTGGGGAATTTGTAGTGGGTGGGACATTTTATTCTATTTTTTATTCTAATTCTTTATTCTATTTTTAAATTTACCTATTCTGATTTTATGTATGGTGGGACTGGTCTCTGGGTGTCATACGACTTTCATTGCCAATGACAATTCGTTGTTTTGACAATGACAATAAATGTATTTATTATTTATTATTTATTATTCTACCACATAGCTCCAGCGACCGATAAGGGCCCACAGAGTTGGTCTTCTCTGGGTCCCGTCAGCTAAACAATGTCGGCTGGCGGGCCTGTGAGGGAGGGTGTTAAATACTCTGTTTATGCCTGAGGTAACTGTTACCAGGGAAAAAATGCTAATAGCCAGCGCCTGATTGGTTAAGGCGCTGACAGCTTGTTTTGGCGGGAGGAAAAATAGTATAAATACAGCCGGTTTTCCATTGCCCAGCTGAGACGCGTTCCAGCTGATTGTCACTTGCAAAAAGAGCTTAAATAAAGAACCGTCTCGTAGCTGTGTCTCAAGACTCTTCACCTGGCGACGAGAGAAGAACGAACCTACGCCTGCTGAAATGGAATCCCTGGCCGTCGGGAGAGCGCCGGAATACTTCGATCCGGAAAAATCTACTTGGGACGCCTACCTCGCGAAATTCGATGTTTTCCTCGAGGCTGCCGGCATGAGAGACGCGATCGACGATCGGAAGAGAGCGATCTTCTTGAATTACTGTGGAGCAGAGATGTTCGACCTCGCGCAGACACTCACCGACCCGGCACCAGCGAATTCGGTTTCCTGGGAGGCTTTGAAAACGAAGCTTTCGGCTCACTTCAAGCCAACAAAGCCGGCGATCGTCTACAGGCACCAATTCTCCAGAATGGGCCAGACTGAATCTGAGAGCATCAACCAATATGCTACGCGCTTGAGAACCGTGCTGTCAAAATGCCGCTTCGAGAACCCGGAAGCACGCCTAATAGATGCCCTTATCTTTGGCATGCGGAATGCAACCGTCAGAAACAAGCTCCTTACTGAGGAAGAACCTTCCCTACAACAAGTCATCAAACTCGCTCAGACAGCAGAAGTGGCTGAGTCTGCAGCAAAAGAGCTGAAACAGAACGACAAGCAAGAAGTCGTAGCCCACATCTCTTCCCCGAATCAACCGGCCGACTCTCCGAATTCAATCAAATCGTCTACCAGCTCTGAAAACGACTGCTGCTTTATCCGACAAGCTTTTCCTCGACCTTTCAAGCAAGCACAACAATCTCTTCCGTGTTCTGGCTGCCGTGGCAACCATTCCCGTCACCGTTGCCCATTCCGAGATTCAAACTGCCACCGTTGTGGTCGCCGAGGGCACATCGCTGAGGCTTGCCGAGCCTCCCTACCGGAGGAAGCCTTCTCAACTCCTCGAGCTCCACGCTTCCAAAATCAACCGCGCGAAAACAAGGGGTTCAAAACTTCTAGTCGCTACAATTACTCCAACTCTAACCGCAACTACTTAGGAGGTAACAGGGGAATTTCCATTAACAACACTGTAACTGCTAACAAATCTAAAATTAACATTTTCTTACTTTTAAATTCTCAACCTTGCCAGATGGAACTAGACACTGGCTCTAGCTATAGTATTATGCCTTGGTCTAAGGTCAAAATGTATATGCCTCATGTTAACATATCTGATTTATTGTATTCTAATGTACTTATTAAGGATTTTCAAGGGAAAATTATACCTGTTTTAGGCATGTTACCTGTTCCAATTGTACACAAAAAATTCGCAGCTACCCTACCTTTATTAGTAGTGTCTGGGCCCACCCACTCACTTTTAGGGTTAGACTGGATGTCTCCCCTTGGAATAGAGATATCTGGCATTCATAAAATATCTAATACTATGGTTCCAGATTTTGTCAAGGAATTTCCTGACGTTTTTAGTCCTGCTTTAGGGTCTTATAAAGGTTCCCCAATTTCTTTCTCCATTGATCCTAGTGTTCCTCCTATCCGACTAAAACCTCGTAGGGTTCCTTTGCCTTTGCTTCCTAAACTTGATGCAGAACTTGATCAGCTCATCCATCAGGGAATTTTGGTCCCTGTAGACCAAGCTCCATGGGAAACCCCTATTGTAACTCCTCTTAAGCAGGATGGCTCCCTGCGAGTCTGTGCAGACTATAAGTCCACTCTGAATAAAGCATTAAAACATCACCCCTACCCAATCCCGGTAGTGCAGCATTTACTCCATTCCCTTGGGGAGGGTAACCTATTTGCAAAGATTGACCTCGCGCAAGCTTACCAGCAGCTTCCCGTAGACGAACCTACCTCTTTAGCCCAGACTATTGTTACCCATAGGGGACCTTTCAGATGCACCCGCTTACAGTTCGGTGTCAGTGTGGCACCGGGAATTTTTCAGAGTTTTATGGAGCGTTTATTGATAGGAATTAAGGGAACCTTGCCTTATTTTGATGATATTCTTATTTCAGGTAGGGATCAGGCCCAGCTAAACTCAAGAATACGGGAGGTGTTAACTAGGCTACAAGACAAGGGCCTTAAGGTTAAACCTGGGAAGTGTGTTTGGGGTACAAAGTGTGTCCAATTTTTGGGATATAATATAGATGGCGAAGGAATCCATCCTACAGGCGATAAAATCAAGGCAATACAAGAGGCCCCAGAGCCAAAAAACAAGACAGAACTGCAGGCTTTCTTAGGCCTCCTTAACTTCTACTCTGTTTTTTTAAAGCAGAAGGCCACAGCGGCAGAACCACTACACCGTCTATTGCAGAAAGAAGTCCCATGGAGTTGGGGGAACAGTGAGAGTAAAGCCTTTTCTCAAATAAAAAACCTTTTAACTTCTAAGAGTGTAGTGGTACAATACAGTACTTCGCTTCCCCTACGCCTTACCTGTGACGCTTCACCTTATGGGGTGGGTAGTGTTTTGGCTCATGTGCTGCCTAATGGCACTGAGGCCCCTATAGCATTTTTCTCTAAAACTCTGTCAAGCGCAGAAAGGAACTATAGTCAACTTGACAGGGAAGCTCTGGCATTGGTAGCAGGTGTTAAAAAGTTCCATCATTATATTTTTGGTAGACATTTTGATTTGATTACAGATCATAAACCGTTATTAGGACTCCTAGCCCCAGACAAACCAACTCCACCATTCATGTCCCCACGATTGATAAGATGGGCCATTTTTTTATCTGCCTATGATTATACCTTAACTCACAGGGGAGGAACTAGCATTAACCATGCGGATGGCCTTAGCAGATGTCCTCTTTCTGAGTTAGTACAAGACCCTGCCCCCTCTGCAGATGTATTGCTCATTGAGCTAGAGGATAAACCCCTGACTACTGCCACGGAGGTGGCAGAACATACCAAACAAGACCCTATCCTCATGAAAATAGTAAATTGTGTGCTACGGGGGTGGGATGCCGAGTGTAATGGGCCAGATATTGTGGAATTCAAAAACAAAAGGTTGGAATTATCAATTGTTAAAGGTTGTTTATTATGGGGTGACCGGGTCATCATTCCCAAAACTTTAAGACAAAAAGTGTTAAAAATGCTGCATGTTGGACATCCGGGTATTGTAAGAATGAAGGGTTTGGCAAGGGGCCATTTTTGGTGGCCAGGACTGGATTCTGAAATTGAGAGATGGGTGGCAAGGTGTGACCCCTGTCAGGAGTCTAGGCCAAGGCTCCCTAAAACCACTCCAATGGATTGGGACCAACCAAAAGGGCCTTGGTCCCGAATTCATATAGATTTTGCTGGCCCCATTCAAACTAAGTATTTCCTAGTAGTGGTTGATGCATTGTCAAAATGGGTTGAGATTATTGTTCTACCAAACATTACTACATGTGCTACCATAAGAGCTCTACGCCATTTGTTTGCCACACATGGCTGCCCAGATGTAATAGTTTCTGACAATGGGCCCCAGCTGACCTCCAGGCAATTTGAAATGTTCCTGGACCAATTAGGGATCAGGCATGCGCTCATATCTCCATTTTCCCCGTGGGCTAATGGATTGGCTGAACGGTATGTGCGTGTTGCCAAGGAGGCTTTAAGAAGGGCTGGCCCAGGAGAGGTGCAAGAGCACTTAGATGAATTCCTATTGGCTCAACATATAACCCCAAATGCCATAAGCCATAGAAGCCCTGCTGAAATCCTCATGGGCAGAAAACTCAGGTCTACTTTGGATAGATTGCACCCCATGTTCTGTACAACTAATGCTATGCCTGTTGATTCCGAGAGACATATGTTTATTGGACAATGTGTATTTGCTAAGAATTTTGACAAAGGCCTTAATTGGCTCAAAGGGACTGTACTGCAGCAAAAAGCTCCAAAGACTTTTGAAATATTGTTGCATGATGGCCGAGTTTGGACTAGGCACATCGACCATCTGCGTAAATGCCCTGAATCCGAACTGAATAGGGCTGCAGGAATTCCGGCAGGAGACAACGCAACACCAGCCGAAATCGAATTGGAAATGGACTCACCACTTCGTTGCAGCTCGCCCAGCCCATCGACCTTCCCTTCGACAGCCGAGAACGATGTGGTGCCCACTTGTGCTGTTCCAGAAATTGGAGCGCAGCTAGGCCCACTGGAGGTTCCCGAAGGAACCAACGATCCAACATCCTTCCTCGCCAACAGCGGAGATCCAAATGAACTGCGCAGGTCAGCCAGGACAATACAAAGACCGCAGCGATTGGCTGACTATGTCACATGGCTCTCTGTGTAATTGTATTTTTTTTATCTGAAAAGGGAGGGGTGTTAAATACTCTGTTTATGCCTGAGGTAACTGTTACCAGGGAAAAAATGCTAATAGCCAGCGCCTGATTGGTTAAGGCGCTGACAGCTTGTTTTGGCGGGAGGAAAAATAGTATAAATACAGCCGGTTTTCCATTGCCCAGCTGAGACGCGTTCCAGCTGATTGTCACTTGCAAAAAGAGCTTAAATAAAGAACCGTCTCGTAGCTGTGTCTCAAGACTCTTCAGAGGGCCTTCTCTGTGGCTGCTCCAACTCTTTGAAACCAGCTACCTCCTGAGATCTGGACTGCCCCTACCCCACTGGCCTTCCAGAAAGCTGTAAAGACCTGGCTGTTCCGGCAGGCTTGAGCCGTTGATCTGATGGTTGCGCCATTGGGATCTGGGCATTAATGACATGTCTGGTTTTAAGCTGTTTTAATTGGTTTTAATTGTTGGTTTTTAAATTGGGTTAGATTGTTTTTAAAGGGTTTTAATGTTCCACCGTATGTTTTGTTCTTTGGTTGTGAGCTGCCCTTGGGAGTTGGGCGGTATACAAATCCAAATGATAAACAAACAAACAAACAAACAAACATTATCTTCTATGTTTGCTTCTGATTCTGTTACAAAAGGAATTAATCTTCTGTGCCTATCCAAGTGGAACAAGCATAGAAAGCCCACCACCAGCAGCAGCACCACCTTAAAAAGACTTCCGTCTCTCTTTCTTGAAGCTTGTCCACATGAAACATGATGTTTTTGAAACTCAATTTTATGTGATATAAAAGATATATTATTGGATTTTTCTCATATGTTTCTTTTCAGTGAAAAACGGTGGCACAAGAGAATAAGAGTTTAAATCTTTTCCCAACACCACTCACTAATTAAACATTTATGGCTGGCTGCTATTCTATGACAGAATAAACAATTAAAATTGTTTCCCAACTCTGCGACAACCAACAAGTTTGGAAAGAAAAAATGGTCAGAATAAAAGGCACCAGAGGGAAAAGGCTTAATGCATCTTTAGTAGTTGGTAGATTTTCTTAAGCATATTGCTTTCCACTGTTTATTTCTTTTACATTTTGGATATACTGAATATTATTTGATGTAGCAATCAAAACAGCATTATAATTTTTGCTGTTTGAACCATTTATCAGTTTGCACTTAGTGGAGGACTAGGTTGATTTAAAATAAAGTTTTAACTCTCTTCCTGGTGTCACATGATAAGAGAAATAGCAATGCAATCACGATATCTAGGACTTTTTGCATTTGTGCAAGTTACATTATGAAATTTAGTTCAGTGTAAATCTGAAAAGATGTTAAATTTTAGCTTGATTTTTAGTTGATCTTGTCTTCTGTATAAAATTTGAAATATTTCCCCCCAGACTTGTAAATCATAACAGCTCTTGTAATACATTCCTTTTGTAGAGTGAGTTTTCCCTTCTTATTTTCTATTACAAACATACAGTGATACCTCATCTTACAAACGCCTCGTCGTACAAACTTTTCGAGATACAAACCCGGGGTTTAAGATTTTTTTGCCTCTTCTTACAAACTATTTTCACCTTACAAACCCACCGCTGCCGCTGGGATGCTCTGCCTCCGGACTTCCGTTGCCAGCGAAGCACCCATTTTTGCACTGCTGGGATTCCCCTAAGGCTCCCCTCCATGGGAAACCCCACCTCTGGACTTCCATGTTTTTGTGATGCTGCAGGGGAATCCCAGCAGGGGAGTCCCAGCAGCACAAAAACGGGCGCTTCGCTGGCAAAGGAAGTCCAGAGGTGGGATTTCCCAGCGAAGGGAGCCTCAGTGAAATCGCAGCATTGCAAAAACACAGAGGTCCGTAGGTGGGGTTTCCCAAGGAGGGGAGCCTCAGGGCAATCCCAGCAGCAAAAAAATGGGTGCTTCGGCTGGCAAAAGGGGTGAATTTTGGGCTTGTACACATTAATCGCTTTTCCATTGATTTTTATGGAAAACATTGTTTCGTCTTACAAACTTTTCACCTTAAGAACCTTGTCCCGGAACCAATTAAGTTTGTAAGACAAGGTATCACTGTATATTGTAAATATTTGAACACAGGATAGCTACATGTAACATGTAAACCACTGAACACTGTATTAGAGACTAGAAAATGCTGCAGAGACCCATCCTGTGGACTCACATTGCAAAAAGTCTTTTCTCTCTCATCCTTGAGAAGCAGAAGCTACTGGTTGGTTTTAGAATAGAACAGAATAGAATTCTTTATTGGCCAAGTGTGATTGGACACACAAGGAATTTGTCTTGGTGCATATGCTTTCAGTGTACATAAAAGAAAAAGATACACCTGTCAAGAATCATGATGTACCACACTTAATGATTATAGGAGTCAAATAAGCAATGAGGAAACAATGTTAATAAAAATCTTAAGGATACAAGCAACAAGTTAAATGGAAGAATTTTATTTTATAAAATAATTCCTTTAGTACCAACAGTCAGTTACTAATGAAAATTATTTTGGAATATGTAATACAGACAATATTTCTTACAATATTTTTCTTGTAAGAAATATTTGATACCTGAGCATTTCTTGCCTTTGAATTTCACTAGAAAATGGGCTACACACTCTTCAAGTAGACTTCAATTGTTTTCTATCTTTGAAACCTTGAGATGATAATCCTTAGGCAATTTATTCTATTCAAAATGCTCAGATGCAAGAAGTGGGAGGGGGAGGGAGGGGGTGCTAGGGAAAATGGCCTCACCTCTCTGTCCCTGGATCCGCTGTTGATGGGTTGTGAGGGCTCTCGTGAATACTGGGCCTTGGTGAAGAGAGGCTCACAGCGTGCGACGGTGTTTCATTGCCCACAGCAGTTCCACTTTGGTTTGAATGAGTGCTGGAGAATATGGTAGCTGTAACCGTACAAAGGCACTCACAGTTAGTATGAAAGGCACCTTTGGATTTGTCATTCAATGGTGCATGATTTTGATTTTCAAAAGTATATCCCATAAATATAATGAGATTCCTTTACCTACAGTTACATGTATGCAGAGGCTAGAGAACTATCTTCATGGGATACTTTTATCTGGATTCCATTTTTTAAAAAGTCTTTAATATAATTTTTAAAAAGGAAAACAAAAATAATAAATATGAAAATAAAAGAAAAAAGCACATTATAGCTAGATGAAATACAATTATACGAGTCACGGTGGCACAGTGTTTAGAGTGCAATATTGCAGGCTACTTCTGCTGCCAGGGCCATTTCAAGGCAGTTAATTTATTCATAGCCGACAACTATATTCTGTATGTATCACATATGGCTATGAATAAATTAACTGCCTTGAAATGGCCCTGGGTTGGGCCTAGAGGCAAAAAGGAGCTGTGACGTTCCTTCAATATACCAGGATGATCTGACATAAAAAACATATAGCCCCTCCCTGGTACATAGCTGAAGGGATCAGGTCTAGTGGCTCAGCTGTTAATTCTCTGCCTTACAAGGCAGAAGCTGCCGGATCAAATCCCAGTAAAGGGTGTGGCTAGCTGATGAGGCCAGAACAAGGCCGAAATGGTGCCATCCTAGTCTCCCTTAATTTTTAAAAAAATTCAGCAAAAAACATGTAATACATACAGAATATAGTTGTCGGCTATGAATAAATTAACTGCCTTGAAATGACCCTGGGTTGGGATTAGAGGCAAAAAGGAGCTGTGACGTTCCTTCAATACACCAGGGTGATATGACATAAAAAACATATATATATATGTATGAATGTATGTATGTATGTATGTATGTATGTATGTATTTATACATATGTAAATAGTAGCAGAACTAAATTTTTAAACAATCATGTCATCCAGTACTTTTATTGTTCAATAAGAGCCAATTTAAAAGCCAAGAAAGTAACATTTCATCAATGCAATATCTTTAAAAAAATTTTTTTGCTACATTTCATTCACGGAGGCACTTCAAATTTTGGGGATTTAGTTTTATAATATATTACTATATTTAAATCTTTAAGAGAAAATATCCCTGAAAAACATTTCTCCATAACAATCCTTGGAGGTTCCTCATCTTGCTCAACTGCTTAAGGAAAACTCAGGGTTCAGGATGTTTTCCTTAATTAATGGGCTTGAAGTTGATTGAGTTCCTCTTGCCATACAGCCATTTGATATGCTTGCCCTTTTTGAAAGCTAACCCTAACCCCAAAAGATCAAAATATCCATTCATTAAGTTCTTTAATTTCCTTCTGCACAGACTTAATTTTATATCTGCGATTATCAGTTTTAAGGATATACAGCACTTATATTACATATAATGAGTAGCTGAAATTATGATACTTGGCTCAATTCCACATAAAAATTTGGAGCTGGAAAAAGTTCAGTTAGAGCAATATCACCAGAAAAACAGTAATTGAATGTAGGGGGGGGGGGGCTTTCCCCTTTCAAGCAGTAGTTACAATATTTCCTCATTGGAGGATATACCAGAATATAGGTAAAAGTTAATTCCCGTGTTACAAGTTATATCTTCTCCACAAAAGTCTGAACTTTGTAGTCAAAGAAGATACAAGTTATTATGCTTACCAATTAGTCTTCTACAATCATGTACAGTTTTAAACTCATAAAAATCAATGGGAATTAACTGAAAGTAACATCCTTCGATCTTGGCTGAAATTCCCACTTTAATTTGGATTCTAGTCTTAAGTAGGACTTAGTGATTAGAGTAGATTTATTAGATTTGTATGCCGCCCCTCTACGGAGACTCGGAGCGGCTCACAACAGCAAAACACAGTACAAATCCAATGATTAAAAAAACAGTTAAAACCCTTAATATAAAAAACAGTCATACATCCCAGACAAACCATACATATTTCCCCATGCCTGATGGCAAAAGTGGGTTTTAAGGAGTTTGCAAAAGGCAAGGAGGGTGGGGGCAGTCCTGATATCCGGGGAGAGTTGATTCCAGAGGGTTGGGGCCACCACAGAGAAGGCTCTTCCCCTGGGTCCCGCCAGATGGCATTGTTTCATCGACGGGACCCAGAGAAGGCAGACTCTGTGGGACCTAACCGGTCGCAGAAGGCGATGATGATGATGATGATGATGATGATGATGATGATGATTATTATTATTATTATTATTAATTGGATTTGTATGCCGCCCCTCTCCGCAGACTCGGAGGTATTCTGGTCCAATGTCATGAAGGGCTTTATAGGTCATAACCAACACTTTGAATTGTGACCAGAAATTGTGGCATGAAATGCTACCTAGGATTCCATAATTCAAGTTCATAATTTTACCATTATGCATTCTCTAAAACTATTAAAGAAGCAAATATTGGAAGGATGCTATTAAAGTGCCGATTTCCGCCTAATGACAACCCCCCATACAATGGCAGAACTAGGAAAAAACTTAGTTTTATCTACAAATTAACATATTTGTAAATGAGTTGTCACATCATAACAGAAATCCAGTGGCATAATTTGAACAGCTGCTTAAATCATAAAATTATACAGTCATAATGCTAAAGTTTTATAAATTTGGTTGAAGAAATGTATTGACAGAAGAGTTATATGTTAAAATGAAATATGGAGTTCATGTTTGGCAGAATTAAAACTTGGATTAAAACTCATTAGTTTTAAGGGGTAAAGTTTATATACGGTAATCTAATAAAGAGATGTCAGTATCAAAGTGCACAAATGCATCCAACTACTAATCTCAAACAAAAGGCATAAAAACTCAAGATAAATACACAAAACAATCCTTGTTTCCCATTTTAGTCCTCCTTCTAGGTTTTCTCTAGTTCACAGTTTTCATACACCTCATCTTGGTCCTTATATCCTCTTGGTAGTCACAAACCTAGCCTCATTCCTCCGTCAGCCTAAGAAGTAAGGAAAATGTCTTTCCCTGGTCCCCAGTTCTCTTTAAAATCTCCCTCAGTTTCTGTGAGTCCTCTTTGCAATAATTAAATAAAAATTGTTCAAGTGAGTCCTTCAAGAATGAGAAAGGCACTATGATATTAATTCTCAGGATAACAAATTCCTGGAAACTGATATTACAAACCACTATGAAAACATAAGATAAACTTTGATTTCCCCTTATATCCATTGCTTATTAAATATTACTAACACAACAAGTCATTTTGACTGGTGGAAAATTGTGATCACTACTGTCACTTGAACAACACAATGTTGTAATCAAACACTTCAGCAAGGAGTGGTTAAAAGAACAATGAAGAATAATAGTAAGGGACATGCTGACAACGTTAATATGAAGGAAGGAAATGGTTTTTCTTTATGTTTGCCCATAAAGACATGGAAAATTTTTCTTTTGTCACTGGAATGTGACTGGTGCCAGTTAGTTCATCATATCAAATCATATCAAAACAACGGAGACTGTTTTGATATGATTTGGCATGAAATAATTGCTGCCACTATTTTGGTAAAGAGATACGTTTTGTATACTTAATCTAGCTAGTTTTACTATGTCATGACAAAGGACCATAAATTGATGCACTGAAGTGCTGGAACAAGCCAAAAGTTCATTGAGAGTCCAACACTGCGTTTGCAATAACAGCCAGCTAAAAAGTATGAAGTCAACATTCCTCCTTTGTAATTTATCTCCTAGCAACAAGCATTATAGGCAAGCTGATGCTGAACTGGGGATGCGGGTTGCCTGATTTTGTCACCATTACTAATATTAATTAATAAGGAGCTCTGGGACACATTTTTGCTTTGTGCATTCTGTTGCACCAGCCTCCTGAATAGTTTATTTCACTCTAGAAAAAAATAGCCTGCTATGTTTTGATTTTCTTTTATCTATCCTACCAGCCTATCAGCATTTCATGTCTCCTGTGCATACTTTCTTAATGGTTTATTTCTAAAAGAACCTTCATAGTTTTAGAGTTCCCCGAGGCTGCAGATACAGTACTGTTATTAGGGTGGGGGTTATGTACAGTTTATTTTGACCCCCCCTCCCAAATTAGACCCCCACTGGGTTAGATGAAAACCTCCACCAGAAAATTCCCTAAGAAGTGAAAAGAAATGCCCATGGGAAAATACCCCCAGTCTTTCCCACTGTCCATTGCTGACTGCTGGTAACGCTTATTGCAGCAGAAGCCTTGTCTCCATTCATAAGATACATTGTTTCAATGACAAATTAAGGTGGAGATACAATGCAACCGCTGACCTCAAAAGCTGGAGAAAGGCAATACAGTGTTCCCTCGATTTTCGCGGGTTCGAACTTCGCGAAACGGCTATACCACGGTTTTTCAAAAATATTAATTAAAAAATACTTTGCGTTTTTTCCCCGTATACCACAGTTTTTCCTGCCCGATGACATCATATGTCATCACCAAACTTTCATCCGCCTTTAATAAATATTTTTTTAAATAAACTTTAATAAATAAACATGGTGAGTAATAATCTTAATGGTTGCTAAGGGGATGGGAAATTGTAATTTAGGAGTTTAAAGTGTTAAGGGAAGGCTTGTGACACTGTTCATAGCCAAAAATAGTGTATTTACTTCCGCATCTCTACTTCGCGGAAATTCGATTTTCGCGGGCGGTCTCGGAACGCATCCCCTGCAAAAATCGAGGGAACACTGTAAACTCAAAATGCTGGGACTGCTCAAAGCGGGTAGGATCGGAGGCAGGAGATTGATCGCAGAAAGCAAACCAGATTAAAAGGCATGAGAATGCAACACTGATGCCCAAAGTTCCTAAATCAAAAGAGGACAATGACCTATGCACCACAGGAAAACCTTTACTGATATGGAAGATAACTAGGAAGGTATTTCCCTTTGTTCCTCGATCATAAAATCATAGATCACATTCACATTTCCTTCACAAACATAGCACAAAGGCCTCAAAATCTTATTAAAATCTTGCTGATGTATCAGTGAATCGCCAGCTGCCCCAAAAACGAACTCCTATTATTGTTTTTGGAATAAAAAGAGAGCAGCTCACCTTGCATCTTGATTTTATGTGGTCTTTTCCCGGCTCAGAAAAAAATAAAAGAACCAGGGAAATTCTCCCAACAGTTATAATGTTTAAATATTTAAGGAATGATACTGCTGCTTCAACTTCAGAAAAAGAGAGGTAAAGGCTGAACTGTGAACTGTGTGAAGAAATATACTGTTTTATCTAGTCTTCATTTATTTCCAATTTCCTTTTAGATGTGACTAAGTTCCTTATTTATTTATTTATTTATTTATTTATTTATTCATTCATTCATTCATTCATTCATTCATTCATTCATTCATTCATTCATTCATTCATTGGATTTCTATGCCGCCCCTCTCCGAGGACTCGGGATAGCTCACAACATATAAAATATACAATACATAATGTACAGATGAGATTGAAAGAGTAATATGGGCAGAAGAGGTTTAACAAGACTTTCCCCCCTTGGTGGATGAGAGGGGTATTCTGATTTACAAGGGAAAGAAATATACCCTGGGTGTGAATAGAACAGGTCCCACAGAGTTGGCCTTCTCTGGGTTCTGTTGACTAAACAGTGCCATTTGGCGGGACCCACGGGAACAGCCTTCTCTGTGGCCGCCCCGGCCCTCTGGAATCAACTCCCCCCGGAGATTCGAATTGCCCCCACTCTTCCTGCCTTCCGCAAGATGTTGAAGACCTGTCTATGTTGCCAGGCATGGGGGGACTATCTCTCCCCCCCCTTTTTTTCTGACTGTAATACATGAGAATGGTGTGATTGTGCAGTAACGATTGTTTTTAATAGTTATGGGTTTTAAACTTAGCTTTTCATCTAATATTGGATTTGTATTCTGTATATTGTATTATTGTTGTTGTGAGCCGCCCCGAGTCTTCAGAGAGGGGCGGCATACAAATTTAATAAGCAATAATTAATTAATAATAATGATGATGATGATGATGATGATGATGCTGTGGCACAGATGATCCACTGGAACTTATGCCGGAACTACCATTTACCAGTGGCAAAGAACTGGTGGGATCATAAGCCTGAAAAAGTGGTCGAAAATGAGCAAGCAAAACTACTGTGGGACTTCCGACTTCAGACTGACCGAATTCTGAAGCATAACACACCAGACATTGTGATCGTGGAGAAAAAGAAAGTATGGATCATCGACATCGCAATCCCAGGAGACAGCAGAATTGAGGAGAAGCAGCTAGAGATATTAGTGAAATATGAAGATCTAAAAATCGAGCTGCAACGACTCTGGCATAAGCCCGTGAAAGTGGTCCCAGTGGTACTTGGCACGCTGGGCGCAGTACCAAAGGATCTCAGCGGACATTTGAAAACCATCGGAAGTGACAAAATCTCCATCTGTCAATTGCAAAAGGCCGCTTTACTGGGCAAACATAATTCGCCGCTACATCACGCAGTCCTAGGTGCTTGGGAAGCGCCCAACGGGTGATGAAATACGAAATCCAGCATAGTGATCTCGTTTGCTGTGTTGTACTGACATAATAATAATAATTTACTACAGGTGTAAATGCCACTTTTGAAGTACAAGAAAGAGAGAGCCTGTACCTGAAAGAGAAGGAAAGAGAAAGAGGGAAATGAATCTGAAATTTCTCCCTCCATTTTTCCTGCCTACTGCATAAATACATGTGAGCATACGTACACACAGAGCTATTGAATGAAAACAAGTTTATTTTTGGGAACTGAAGATACCATGTCTTTATCTCTAAGTGTACATCCACATGTCTACACATGGTGTGTAGGTGTACATGCATATTTGTGAATGTAGATTAGAAAAAGAGAGAAGAGAGACAGAAAAATAATTGCGATAAATATTTAGTAAAAATTATGCAGTCCTTTTGTAATAACTCACATTGGGATGCTTCTCAACTCATACATAATTTGTTAGGGGGGAAAAGCTTTTCTATAAGAGGCTTCATATTTATATATTCCAGAAGAAAAAGAAAAAAATACATTGAGGTGATGGATAATGTTATTGGACTTACAATTAAGAGATGAGAGATAGCATTCTTAAACAGTTGCCAAATTAGTGCTTAAGAACACTTTTCCTCTAAGAACAGAAAGTACTCTGTAATTTAAATATATTTTTCCAAATATAGAATTCCCATCTTTTCTCATCTTAATTACTGGTAATGTTGAAATTCATTGTGCTAAGTATATTATTTGTATACAGTTTTTCAGATTAAAAAATCCCCACACTTCTTCTCTCTTTAACTACATCTATCTATATTTTATAAGCCAAATGTAAAAGTACTATAAAGGTTTCTCTTTCATGTCTGAGGAATTGTAAAACAAATGGAACTATCATTTGAACAGTACTGTTCAAACTGACAGCTACTGAAGTTTAGGAGTGCAAAGGCATATTTTTAGGTATCACTGAATAAATGAAAATTATTTTTTAACATTTTGGAATGCGTTCACTAAATTGAACAGCTTCACAACACTGCAACTAAATATACCAATGTGCTCAGAGATACAGTGATACTTTGTCTTACAAACGTAATTGGTTCCGGGACGAGGTTCTTAAGGTGAAAAGTTTGTAAGACGAAACAATGTTTCCCATAGGAATCAATGGAAAAGCGATTAATGCGTGCAAGCCCAAAATTCACCCCTTTTGCCAGCAGAAGCGCCCATTTTTGCACTGCTGGGATTCCCCTGAGGCTCCCCTCCATGGGAAACCCCACCTCCGGACTTCTGTGTTTTTGCGATGCTGCAGGGGAATCCCAGCATCGCAAAAACGAGCGCTTCTCTGGCAATGGAAGTCCGGAGGTGGGGTTTCCCAGCGAAGGGAGCATCAATGAAATCACAGCATCGCAAAAACACCAAAGTCCTCGAAACCCCACCTCCGGACTTCCGTTGCCAGTGAAGCGCAGCATCACAAAAACACGGAAGTCAGGAGGTGGGTTTTCCCATGGAGGGGAGCCTCAGGGAAATCGCAGCAGTGCAAAAACGGGCGCTTCCCTGGCAACAGAAGTCTGGAGGTGGGGCATCCCATCGGCGGCAGTGGGTTTGTAAGGTGAAAATAGTTTGTAAGAAGAGGCAAAAAAATCTTAAACCCCGGGTTTGTATCTTGAAATGTTTGTATGACGAGGCGTTTGTAAGACGAGATATCACTGTATATCTCTTTTCATATTCCTTGGCCTATTTGATTATTTACGTATGTTGTGGCTGCTGTTATGAATGGGAAGCTATCTTGTTGCAAAGTAATTGATGTCATCTTTGGCATCCTCTATTTCTTTAAATACTTCTGGGCATCAAAGGGTTTTTTTAGAAAATGAAAAGGATGGGAGCATTTTCTGGGAAAGAGGACTGAAAGGGTAGTAGGACAAAATACTGGCTTTGCAACTAATTGGGTCCCTCATGGCAACCATTTTCTGCCCACCTTGAAAATGGTGGATATATTTAAGGCCTAAATTAAATTGCTTTTTCATAATTTGAGTTTCACATTTTCAGCTTTTAAAATAATTGTGCTATTCTCTCTTATGTAGAGCGCATAGTACACCTATGTGGAGTGAAGACTTAGAAGAGTCCCTTCTCCTATTAACTAGAAAAGGAAAGGAGCAATTTGGACCAAAATTTAAAATAAAATAAAATAAAATACTTAAACATATTTTTGTCCTCATTTTTGTCATAGCTAGCTACATATTAAAGATTCATATTTATGGATATGATCTTCCTAGTGATTTTGATGGTGCTAATTCTCATTGGGTAACTCTTAACACTGCTTACTTTTACTTACATGTTCCCTCGATTTTCATAGGTTCGAACATCGCGAACAGCCTATACTACGGTTTTTCAAAAAATATTAATTAAAAAATACTTCGCGGTTTCCCCCCCTATACCACGGCTTTTCCAATCCGATGACATCATATGTCATCGCCAAACTAATAATTTTCGCAAATAAGTAACAAAAAAAAATAATTATTGTTAATAAATAATTATGTTTATAAATATCAGGCTCACTAAGTGCCTTATTCAATGGTGAGTACCAGTAATAATGGTGAGTAAATGGTTGTTAAGGGAATGGGAAATGGTAATTTAGGGGTTTAAAGTGTTAAGGGAAGGCTTGTGATACTGTCCATAGCCAAAAATGTTGTATTTACTTCCGCATCTCTACTTCGCGGAAATTCGACTTTTGCGGGCGGTCTCGGAACCCATCCCCCACGGAAATCGAGGGAACACTGTATTTACTTTGACATAAAGCCAATGAAAAGAACTTATTTCTGACCCGATGTGTGTAGATCTGCTTACATAAAAACTTCATAGACTGATTAATTCAATATCTTTTTAAAATTCCATGATTAAAATGTGTGATACTACTTATCTTACAATTAAAGGATTTCGCCCGCCGCCATTAGAGTAAGCAGTTAATGAAGGGAAAATGTGTTCTGCTTATATTGTGGAAAGAAAAGATTTAAGATATCCTGTCATACATAAATGGATGAAGGTGGTGCGGTGGATATTGCCTATCTGGACTTCAGCAAAGCCTTTGATGCAGTTCCACATAAAGAGCTGATAGATAAATTAGTGAAGATTGGACTTAATCCCTGGATAGTTCAGTGGATTTGCAGCTGGCTGAAGCGTAGACATCAGAGAGTTATTGTTAATGGCGAGTATTCTGAGCAGAGACAGGTTACAAGCGGTGTGCCACAAGGGTCTGTTCTGGGTCCTATTCTTTTTAATATGTTTGTGAGTGACATAGGGGAAGGTTTGGTAGGGAAGGTTTGCCTATTTGCCGATGACTCTAAAGTGTGCAATAGGGTTGATATTCCTGGAGGCATTTGTAATATGGTAAATGATTAAGCGTTACTAGATAAATGGTCAAAGCAATGTAAACTGCAGTTTAATGTTTCCAAATGTAAAATAATGCACTTGGGGAAAAGAAATCCTCAATCTGAGTATTGTATTGGCAGTTCTGTGTTAGCAAAAACTTCAGAAGAGAAGGATTTAGGGATAGTAATTTCTGACAATCTCAAAATGGGTGAGCAGTGTGGTCGGGCGGTAGGAAAAGCAAGTAGGATGCTTGGCTGCACAGCTAGAGGTATAACAAGCAGGAAGAGGGAGATTGTGATCCCACTATATAGAGCGCTGGTGAGACCACATTTGGAATACTGTGTTCAGTTCTGGAGACCTCACCTACAAAAAGATATTGAGAAAAATGAATGGGTCCAAAGACGGGCTACAAGAATGGTGGAAGGTCTTAAGCATAAAACGTATCAGGAAAGACTTAATGAACTCAATCTGTATAGTCTGGAGGACAGAAGGGAAAGGGGGAGACATGATCGAAACATTTAAATATCTCAAAGGGTTAAATAAGGTTCAGGAGGGAAGTCTTTTTAATAGGAAAGTGAACCAAAGACACAATCTGAAGTTAGTTGGGGAAAGATCAAAAGCAACATGAGAAAATATTATTTTACTGAAAGAGTAGTAGATGCTTGGAACAAACTTCCAGCAGACGTGGTCGGTAAATCCAGTAACTGAATTTAAAAATGCCTGGGATAAACATATATCCATCCTAAGATAAAATACAGGAAATAGTATAAGGGCAGACTAGATGGACCATGAGGTCTTTTTCTGCCGTCAGTCTTCTATGTTTCTCTGTTTCTATAAATGCAAATCATGGCAGTCATCTCTATTTCATTTTTAAGCAGACAAAAGAAAAAATAATAATGGGAAACTGTTTCTGAATTAGGAAAGAGGCAGTTCTTTGGCAGGGGAAAGATCTGGTGCTAAGATCTTCACTTTTACCGAACAGATTTTAATTATTATTATTATTATTATTATTATTATTATTATTATTATTATTATTATTTAGATTTGTATGCTGCCCCTCTCCATAGATTCGGACTTAATCCATAGCTCACATTTATTGGCTCTTAATCACAAAAGCAATAAGAGTTCCAATACGTTCATCTGTCTCTCTTAATCAATTGTTCCAGTTGCCAATCACTAAAAATATCTGAAAGCAAATTTAAATGGCATCAGCAAGCCAATAAAACTGTTATGACCTCTTGGAAAGACTGATGGAACTACATTGTGAATTTCACTCTTTTTTGGGCTTCTGCCATAAACCAGCCTCTTGGAATATTGCTGATGCTTTTCCTTCTCAAAAATTAACTCTGAAAATAACTGCAAGACCTATAGAATAAAATTAATCACAAACGTTATAACAGGTTTTGTAATTAAAAGTAAGTGAGAGATGTCTTATTACGAGTTCGCCTGATCTTTTAATACTAATTATCTATTTTTAAAACCATGTTATCTGGGAAATTGATAGGGTTCTGTGAGAGACTAAAAATTTAAAAAAGCCTTTATTCAAATACATTCAATATTCTATCAATAAAAGTTTCCCTCTAATCAAAGCTCAGATAATTTTGTTTTTTTAATTAACATGTTGAAAAGCATTCTCTATTCAAATTAATTTAGATTGATTCCTGGTCTCTTTGCCTATAGAATGGACAAGTCACATTTTACATGTATTGATTTTTCTTTTCACATGGGATTTTATTTCTTATCTTTACTAAGTCTGGGCTGATTGCAAAGGATTAAGGATCTTTTATTTTGTTTTATATATGCAAAATAAGCAATTTGAGCAGGTGCAATTTTCTGACTTCAGAGAGACAGCCCCAGAAGTGGGGAGATGTCCAAATGTTGTTGTGTTGTTGTGATGCAAACTCCAACTCACATAATTTGTGTGCATCTTTCGGCTAGCCATTTTACCATCGTTGGAGCTAGCTGCAGATAGCTATGGATATATATACAATAATCAAATTGTTTATTCCATAAACAGAAGATGCAGTGTGTGTGTGTATGTGTGTGTGTGCATGCACGCATGCGTGTGTGTATGTAGGTTATGGCATATTCGGCTCTTTTTCCATGTAAGGTTGATAAAATCATGGTGATGTTTTGACAAGGTCCCACTCGTCATCTTCAGGCTGGTGCTTTCGGCTTTGTGCTTGGGCGAACACAAAGCTGAAAACACCAGCTTCCTCTCATATTGCTTCCTCTCATATTTGGGGATATCAATGTGATTTTGACAGTAAATCAACCATATGTGTGTGTGTGTGTGTGTGTGTGTGTATAAATCACACACACCACACAACATGTTCTGTGTAAGTACTATAGTCCTCGTCTTATATCCATTAATTTAGTGGCCTTTCAATGTTACAATGTCACTAAAAAGTGACTTATGACCAGTTTTCAAACTTATGACCATTGCAACATCCCTATGATTATGTGATCAAAATTTGGTCACTTGGCAACTGGCATGTATTTGTGATGGTTACAATATCCTGGGGTGATGTGATCATCTTTTGTGACCTTCTGATGAATAAAATCAAGGGGGAAGCCAATTCAATTAACTGAGCAACTGTTGTGATTCATTTAAACACCATCAAGAAAGGTCATAAAATGAGGCAAAAACTCACTTGACAACTGTGTTGTTCAGCAATGGAAATTTTGGGCTCATTTGTGGTTGTAAGTCAAGGACTACTGTATTGTTCCAAAAAGAGAACAAAAGGTAAGATCAAAATCCTCCAAACCATGAGGTTAGATCCTCAAGGGTAGAATTACTTTTACAATCAACACACAATTATTTGACTGCATAGATTTGTTATTTCTCTTTCTTAATTTAATATGTAATAAATGTAACTCATACATAAACAATACACCAAAAGGAAGCTCTCTCAAAATGTCATAGAAAGATATATTAGAGCAATACCGGAAAAAAACCCAAACCATTAATAGACTTTTCTATTTTTGAAAGGTTTGTATGTAAAATAATTAAGCTGCTTGTTTCAATTTTTAAAAATAATCTTACATTTTCACATTATGACACCAATTGTAATTTAGTTTTATCAAACCAATATCTTGGAAAATCTTTTCATTTCAGTTGTGTGTTGTTTTCTTCCCAAGTAATTAAATATTTCCCATAAGAGCTACGTATTTATTTATTTCCTTGATTCATATAGTGGATCTTTATTTCAAGATTAGAGGAATTATTGAAATAGCTACCTAACAAAACCTATAGCCTGATTAATCAGACAGAAGCAATATTCAAGTACAGTATTTCTTTTCTATATACCATGAAATACACATGCTGTGTGATAATGTGTAGCCATGAATAAATGTCTTAGGGATTCCATTCAACTAAACAGCAAAACATAATAGCTTGTATTTAAGTTATGAATTAAATTGATTTTCCAAGGGTCCAATCAAATAAACTCCTAGTGCCACCAATCAAGAAGCATTATGTAGCAAATGCAAATTTCCCCTTATAATAGGTTTATTTAAAAAAAACTGGACTAAATATGGGAAGAAAGGAAGAGTTAAAAATGGGAAACAATGTTTCCTGGCTCCCCTGAACATTTCATTAATTGCATAGTGTAATTTAGCAATAAATGCTTTACTTGAAAGCATCCTCAAAAGCTTGTGAATAAAATATAATGATTTTATCCCGGAATAGTAATTATTGAGAATATTTTGTCAATAATCTCAATATGTTATATTCTAGAATAAAACTGTTTTGAAATAACAGATTTTTTTTTAAAAAAATACAGTACTCAAAAACAAAGAAAATAGGCTATCACATAAAACTTGAAGCAAATCCATTAAATGGCTATTAGTTGTTTATTTTTTAAAGTAGGAGATGATTTATATAGATTCTGTGTTTTGCTACAATGTTAAATCTTCGAGAGATATTATTGTTTATCAAGTATATACCCAGTGAAATTTTGTACAGATTTAAGGGATCCATGAGGAAATCATTAGCTGGGCTAAAATGGCAATTTTCTTCCTTTTTTTTCATATTACACCTTGAAGAATAAATCTATATTAGGTTTGCAGCAAGCGATACCTGACACATCCTTTTTTGCCCACAACACAGGTCTACAAAAAATATTTTTGGTAATCATCGCAGTTGACTTTGTACCCGCCTGCTACCGCACGAATCCCAGCGACCGATAAGGTCCCACAGAGTTGGCCTTCTCCGGGTCCCGTCAACTAAACAATGTCGTTGGGCGGGCCCCAGGGGAAGAGCCTTCTTTGTGGTGGCCCCGGCCCTCTGGAACCAACTCCCCCGGAGATTAGAATTGCCCCCCTCCCTGTCTTTCGTAAACTACTCAAGACTCATTTATACCGCCAGGCATGGGGGAGTTGAGATATTCCTTCCCCCTAGGCCATTACAAATTATGCATGGTATGTCTGTGTGTATGTTTGGTTTTATAATAAGGGTTTTTAGTTGTTTTATTATTGGATTGTCACATGCTGTTTTTATCATTGTTGTTAGCCGCCCCGAGTCTACGGAGAGGGGCGGCATACAAATCCAATAAATAATAATAATAATAATAATAATAATAATAATAATAATAATAATAATTATTATTATTATTACTTTTCTGAATCATTTTTTGTTCTGATTTCAAAATGTATATACTGTAGTTTTTCTGTAGCAGGTATAGTTTCCATGGAGCAGCATCATTATTACAAGTTATAGGAAATATACTGGCGACATTAAGAAAACAAGAACACAGGTCTATAAAAAATATTTTTTATAATCATCGCAGTTGCCGTTGTGCTTTTCTGAATCATTTTTTGGTTCTGATTTCAAAAATGTATATAGTTTTTCTGTAGCAGGTATAGTTTCCATGGAGCAGAATCATTATTACAAGGTATAGGAAATATACTGGCGACATTAAGAAAACAATAACACAGGTCTATAAAAAATATTTTTTATAATCATCGCAGTTGCCGTTGTGCTTTTCTGAATCATTTTTTGGTTCTGATTTCAAAAATGTATATAGTTTTTCTGTAGCAGATATAGTTTCCATGGAGCAGAATCATTATTACAAGGTATAGGAAATATACTGGCGACAAAACAGTAACACAGGTCTATAAAAAATATTTTTTGTAATCATCGCAGTTGACGTTGTGCTTTTCTGAATCATTTTTTTGGTTCTGATTTCAAAAATGTATATAGTTTTTCTGTAGCAGATATAGTTTCCATGGAGCAGAATCATTATTACAAGGTACAGTGGTCCCTCGATCATCGCGAGGGTTCCGTTCCAGGACCCCTCGCGATGATCGATTTGTCGCGAAGTAGAGGTGCGGAAGTAAAAACACCATCTGCGCATGCGCAGATGGTATTTTTATTTCCACCGCAGTAGCGAGGAGCCGAAGATTGGGTTTCCCCGCCGCCTCGCTGCTGCTGCTTGTCCGCGCGCGTGCCGCCCGCCCCCCCCCCGCGCTGTTGCTGGGGCCGCTTCTCAGCTGAGAAGCAGCCCTGGGGTTTCCCCGCGCGCGCGCGCGCGCCGCCCGCCCCCCCGCGCTGTTGCTGGGGCCGCTTCTCAGCTGAGAAGCGGCCCTGGGGTTTCCCCGCGCGCGCGCGCGCGCCGCCCGCCCCCCCCGCGCTGTTGCTGGGGCCGCTTCTCAGCTGAGAAGCGGCCCTGGGGTTTCCCCGCGCGCGCGCGCGCCGCCCGCCCCCCCGCGCTGTTGCTGGGGCCGCTTCTCAGCTGAGAAGCGGCCCTGGGGTTTCCCGCGCGCGCGCGCGCCACCCGCCCCCCCGCGCTGTTGCTGGGGCCGCTTCTCAGCTGAGAAGCGGCCCTGGGGTTTCCCCCGCGCGCAGCGCGCGCCGCCCGCCGCCCCGCGCTGTTGCTGGGGCCGCTTCTCAGCTGAGAAGCAGCCCTGGGGTTTCCCGCGCGCGCGCGCGCGCCGCCCGCCCCCCCCGCGCTGTTGCTGGGGCCGCTTCTCAGCTGAGAAGCGGCCCTGGGGTTTCCCCGCGCGCGCGCGCGCGCCGCCCGCCCCCCCCCGCGCTGTTGCTGGGGCCGCTTCTCAGCTGAGAAGCAGCCCTGGGGTTTCCCCGCGCGCGCGCGCGCCGCCCGCCCCCCCCGCGCTGTTGCTGGGGCCGCTTCTCAGCTGAGAAGCGGCCCTGGGGTTTCCCCGCGCGCGCGTGCCGCCGGCCCCCGGCGCTGTTGCTGGGGCCGCTTCTCAGCTGAGAAGCGGCCCTGGGGTTTCCCCGCGCGTGTGCCGCCCACCCGCCCACGCCGTTGCTCGCGCCTTACCGGGGCAAGAGGGGGAAGACCCAGGGAAGCCTCTGCCCGGCGGGGAAACTCCACCATCTACGCATGCGTGGAAGGGCACGCATGCGCAGATGGTGGAGTTTACTTCCGGGTTGAAAACTCGCGATATAGCGTTTAGCGAAGATCGAGATCGCGAAACTCGAGGGACCACTGTATAGGAAATATACTGGCGACAAAACAGTAACACAGGTCTATAAAAAATATTTTTTATAATCATCGCAGTTGCCGTTGTGCTTTTCTGAATCATTTTTTGGTTCTGATTTCAAAAATGTATATAGTTTTTCTGTAGCAGATATAGTTTCCATGGAGCAGAATCATTATTACAAGGTATAGGAAATATACTGGCGACAAAACAGTAACACAGGTCTATAAAAAATATTTTTTGTAATCATCGCAGTTGACGTTGTGCTTTTCTGAATCATTTTTTTGGTTCTGATTTCAAAAATGTATATAGTTTTTCTGTAGCAGGTATAGTTTCCACGGAGCAGCATCATTAATATAAGGCATAAGAAATATATTGGCAACATTAACAAAACAGTAATCTACACATCGGAAATAAGATAATTTTAAAAATGCTTCTACATCAGATGCTTTATGTGATAGAGCAAAACTAAGCATATTTTTGGAATCAGCACATCAAATTCTATATTGCTTTTGCTGATGACCAGTGTAATTTTCACTTCTTTTCTGGAAGAAGAGCTGGGAAGAGAGTTTTCAAAGTAATGTGATCACATTTCTTTGAATTATTTTGTCTATTACACAATTTCCATGTATTATTATTTTTAAAACTCAACAACAAGGAAAGACAATTACACCATATCCAATGTTTTGGAAATCTTGTTTGACATCCCTGAAACCAAATTGTAACAAATAAAAATAAAATCAAAGACTACGATACCTGGGTAAAGGTCATGGACATGTCCCGGTGACTGTTGAACAGTGCTGGCAGAAACATCCTGGGGAGATGAAGGGACTTGGATAGGCTGGATAGTCAGGCAGTCATTGAGAATGTCTTGGTCAAGTTCTGTAGTGGCACGCAACTGAAAGCAAAGCAGAAGGTCAGGCCAGAACTTTGCCTGGAGCACAAGATGGTCTGCTAGCATCTTTTAAAAATGGATTTATTTCCAGAGCTGCAGCAAAGGGGAAGAGAGTCCAGAAGTTTATCTTTCACCGTGTCATACCTCCCCAAACTTGGCAAGTTTAAGACTTGTGGACTTCAACTCCCAGAATTCTCCAGCCAGCCATGATGGCTGGAGAATCTTGGGAGTTGAAGTCCACAAGTCTTAAACTTACCCAGTTTGAAGACCTCTGCCTTAAGACTTATAGATACTAAGGATTCCACCTTTACAGCCAACAATGCAGAGTCCAAACCTGGAAACATAGGGTTTGCATTGTGACTGAATAACAATGGCTGGTAGTCAGCTGCTAGTTCAGTTTATCCTAACCTCAAATATAATTCATCAGTATTTTCTCCTGTTGGTATGTTATATCTAGGGCAGTGATGGTGAATCTTTTTTTCCCCGGGTGCCAAAAACATGTGCGTGCACATTATTGCGCCTATGCGAGTGCCCACGCCCATAATTCAATGGCTGGGGAGGGTGAAAACTGCCTCCCCTCCCCCATCCCGGAGGCCCTCTGGAAGCCAGAAACAGCGCATTTCCCAACTTCTGGTGGGTCTGGTAGGCCTGTTTTTCACCCAAGGAAGCCTCTGGAGCCTGTGGAGGGTAAAAATGCCCTCCCCCATCCCCCAGGAGGCCCTCCCCAGAAGCCAAAAATGCCCTCCCAGAGCTTCTGTGTGAGCCGAAAATCAGCTGGCCATCGAGCACATGCACGTTGGAGCTGAGTTAGGGCAACAGCTCGCGTGCCAGCAGATATGGCTCCGCGTGCCACCTGTGGCACCTGTGCCATAGGTTCGCCATCACTGATATAGGATATATCTTTCCTAGAACATTCTATAAAGTAAAACAAAAGCAAAGGAAAACAGCATAACTCTTGTTAAACTTTAAAATAATTCTTTGTACTTGGGATTTTGTCTAAGATTATACTAAGTAGCTGTTTTTTAAAAAGTAAAAAGATATACAAAGGATTTTTTTAAGGGGAAAACATTTCTCATTTATCTCCATCCTTCAGCTCAGAATAAGATGCTTCTCGTACTATAACCATGAACTCCATTTTCACCAGCCATTTTCATTGTTTTCATGCATATGTATTTTTGAGGTCAAAGCTGCATATTCTTTTTTATTCAAATTATATTCTGCAGTTAATTTTAATTACGATGAGATATTGTTCAAAAGGGTAGCTTTTCTTAAAAAAAAAAAGTTCAAGGCTATATTATTTACCTTACATATTTACTTCCAACAGGGTTTTGTTTATACTTAAGCTTAGCGGCAATTTATCAATTTTATATATCGTGAAGGCGACTCTTATCTTCTAGAGCCATTAGAAATATTTCGATGAAGGAGAGAAGAGAAAGGAGCGGGGTGGGTGGGAAGTGGTGTGATATTTTATAGAAGCCTTGGGGAGAATCTTTTCAAATAATAACCTGAACTTAAGCAGAAAATAAAGTTTCTTAATATACCGTGAAAAGAAAAAGTATTGGTTTCCTAGCATTTGAAAGACAGCCTAAACCAGTGATGGTGAACCTATGGCACATGTGCAATGGAGCAATATCTCAGGGCACATAAGGCATTGCCCTATGTTCAACTCCAGCACGCATATGGAGTGGCTGTGGGTTTTGCCTCCCAAGGACAACTCCATCTGTCCGTCCATTACCCTGGGGGGGGAATCATTAAACCCCTCAGAGAGGGTTCGTAACTTGGGCGTCCTCCTTGATCCACAGCTCACATTAGAGAAACACCTTTCAGCTGTGGCGAGGGGGGGCCTTTGCCCAGGTTCGCCTGGTGCACCAGTTGCGGCCCTATTTGGACCGGGACTCACTGCTCACAGTCACTCATGCCCTCATCACCTCGAGGCTTGACTACTGTAATGCTCTCTACATGGGGCTACCTTTGAAAAATGTTCGGAAACTTCAGATCGTGCAGAATGCAGCTGTGAGAGCAATCATGGGCTTTCCCAAGGTATGCCCATGTTACACCAACACTCCGCCGTCTGCACTGGTTGCCGATCGGTTTCCGGTCACAATTCAAAGTGTTGGTTATGACCTATGAAGCCCTTCATGGCATCGGACCAAAATATCTCCTGGACCGTCTTCTGCCGCACAAATCCCAGCGATCAGTTAGGTCCCACAAAGTTGGCCTTCTCCGGGTCCCGTCGACTAAACAATGTCGTTTAGCAGGACCCAGGGGAAGAGCCTTCTCTGTGGGGGGCCCGACCCTCTGGAACCAACTCCTCCCAGATATCAGAGTTGCCCCCACCCCCCTTGCCTTTCGTAAGCTCCTTAAAACCCACCTCTGTCATCAGGCATGGGGGAATTGAGATATTCCCTTCCCCCTAGGCTTATAAAATTTATGCATGGTATGTCTGTATGTATGATTGGTTTCTTAAATTGGGGTTTTTTACATTACTTTTAATATTATATTTGTTCATATTGTCTTTTTACTGTTGTTAGCCGCCCCGAGTCTACCGAGAGGGGCGGCATACAAATTTAATAAATAAATAAAATTATAAAAAATTATAAAATTATAGATGTAGGCACTATCACGAGCCAAAAAAGGTCACCATCACTGACCTAAACTCTAATGATAACATTGGTTGGACACCTAAATCTAGTGACTGAATCTTCAGGTCATTGTGATCTATAGACTACAATGGGACAATAGGGTATAGGTAGAGAGTTAAGGATTCAGCCTACTCTTTGTTGTTCTAAGTTCACTTCCCTCTATCTTTTCTTCCCAAATGTTGGTTCTAACCCTCAATAATGCTCATATGCCAGGGTGGCACAGCAGGTAGAGTGCTGTACTGCAGGCCACTGAAGCTGACTGTAGATCTGTAGGTTCAAATCTCATCACCGGCTCAAGGTTGACTCAGCCTTCTATCCTTCCGAGGTGGGTAAAATGAGCCACCAGATTGTGTGGGCAATATGCTGGATCTGTTAAAAAGTGCTATTGCTAACATGTTGTAAGCTGCCCTGAGTCTAAAGAGAAGGGCAGCATTTAAAAAAAAATAATCGAATAAATAAATAAATAATAAATAAATATGCATACCAGGATACTTCAACTTTCAGCGAAATTATGATTGTATTCAGAAGTAATCATCAATGGAGTTAATGTCCAGATAAATGTGCAGAGGATTGGAGTCTATTTAATTTTTGCTTTAGATAGGGTTCTTATTTTAGCAGAATACATTCTATAACTGGAAACAAGAGCCCTTCCCAGGAACAAAGTATCCTAGAAAACAAGGCGCCATCTACACTAATTTATTTTATTTTTTTCTTGACAGTTCTAATTTTTATAAGCTCTTAGAACAATGAATGGAAATTCAATTCCCATCATTTTCTCATTTCATATTTGATTGGATAATCACCCATGATTTAGTAAAGCAAGTAGATGTAATTAGAAGGGAACAACTGCCTTAAATTTCTCAATTTTCGGTTGATTATACTTGAATGGAAAAACAGCTCTAAGTTGGTGTGCAGCATGAACAAACTTCCCAACACAAAAGCTATTAAAACTTTTCTTTTCATTTTTCTTATCACTTATCATTTCTGTTTGCCTTATGGAGACTCAAAATAATATTTATTGTTCAGTAGAAATCAGATGCCACTAAATTATGCTTCTCAATACATACGGCCAGGAGAAAAATACTTGGTATTTGTTCATTCTTGCAGATACCTTTGTTATTAAAGCATGCTAGAAAGAATCAGAGGGCATTTATTACTTTGACTCCTACGTCTTATTATTGTATCATTTAAAAAGTCCTTCTGAAGACTGACATTATAGAGTTAGATAAGCATTATGGAGCCAAATGAGAAGGGTTAAATGCACCCAGGTGATTGTCTTTTCTGATTGCAGAATTAGGCAACAATTAGGCAGAATCAGTGGCATAACATCATATAATATTAATACAGAAATTGAGACTTAAATATTCAAAGTCCACACAATATCCAGAGATGTAAAAATGCATCATTTCTACTTATCATTTTTGCACTACTGGGAAAGAGATAACAAGAATACTTATCTTTAATGTATACTCTTCATAATTTATTTAAAAAATATTAAGGTTTATTCTGATTATGTGCTAAGTTTATATATATTGCTTAAAAAATAAAGGGAACACTCAAATAACACATTCTAGATATGAATGAAATATTCTCATTGAATACTTTGTTCTGTACAAAGTTGAATGTGCACAACAGCATGTGGAATTGATTGTCAATCAGTGTTGCTTCCTAAGTGGACAGATTGGAATACAGCTCATCTGTCTGGAACCCACACCGCATATCAATAATAATAATAATAATAATAATAATAATAATAATAATAATAATAAGATTTGTTCCACTGCTATATTGTTTTTATTACTGTTGTGAGCCACCCCGAGTCTTCGGAGAGGGGCAGCATACAAATCTAATAAATAAATAAAAATAAATAAATAAATAAATAAAATATTATTATTATTATTATTATTATTATTATTATTATTATTTATTAGATTTGTATTCCGCCCCTCTCCGAACACTCGGGGAAGCTCACAACAGTAATAAAAACAATATAGCAGTGGAATAAATCTAATTAGTATTATCATTATTATTATTATTGATATGCGGTGTGGGTTCCAGACAGATGAGCTGCATTCCAATTTGTCCACTTATCTCTGGACACTTTCTAGTCTGCGGAGAGGGGTGGCATACAAATCTTAGAAAGCTTAAAACTATGTCATTTTCGGCATGACCTAAGTATAGCTCATAAAATTATCTGCTACAATGTCCTGTCAATGACTACTTCAACCACAAAAATACACGAGCACACAGCAGCTACAAACTCAAAGTGAACCGCCCAAAACTTGATTGTAGAAAATACAACTTCAGCAACAGAGTGGTTAATGCCTGGAACTCACTGCCTGACTGTGATTTCATCATCAACCCCCAAAAAACTTTACCCCTAGACTGTCCACTGTTGACCTCACCCGATTCCTAAGAGATCAGTAAGGGGCATGCATAACACCACCAACGTGCCACCTGTCCCTGTCCTAATGTTCCCTCTTATCAATACCCATCTTATGTATATAAACAATGTTATATCTACGTATATTACAAATATGAACTTGACAAATAAATACAAATAAAAACATCAGTTCTGCATTGCAATGTATCCTCAAAATCCCTTCCCTTCATTGCACGCTGTTATTGTTTTCATAATTTAGTTCATTTGTCAATTACTACTCATATTTTCCAGTGATCTCAGGTATTTGTTTCCTTTCTGATAATAAAAAGGTAATAGATAATGTGTTATTAGAATAAAATAAGAGATATGCTGTCTCATTTAATCTAAACTCTAATCTAAATCCACAGCCAGTTTGATATTGTGTTAAAATGCAGGGCTAGAAACCAAAAACTGTCTCTTGCACCAATCCACCTGACAGGCATGTTGTAACAAGAAGGTGAGAACATTATATGTCGCCATGGGTTACACTAAACAGAGGCAGGGTATAAATCTAGTAACAGAAATAAAGAATAAAATAAGGAAGCATTATTCCCTATTATTCCCCATTATGAGGAAGATGACAACAGGGGAAGCTGTTGAACAGGTTAAGAGCGCAAAAGCATCCAGGAAATGAAATTCAAAGGGAAGCTTATGTCCTTAATTGGACATTGCATGTAGCCAGTATAACCAGGAGGCATTAACTCTTTTAAGGACATCCAGATTAACAGCTACCCTTATTCATTTTCTTTGAGTGACATCATTCATAGTCACTAAATAACTAATAATATGAGATTCTATTTTATATAGAATGGTATCGGACTAGATTACCTCCGAGACTGCCTTCTACCGCTTGAATCCCAGCATCCGGTCACGTCCCACAGAGTTGGCCTCCTCAGGGTCCCATCAACCAGACAATGACAGTTGGTGGGATCTAGGGGAAGAGCCTTCTCTGTGGGGGCCCCAGCCTGTGGAATCAGCTCCCCCAGGAGATTCGCACTGCCCCCACCCTCCTTGCCTTCCAAAAAAGTTTAAAGACTCATCTATGTTGCCAGGCCTGGGGTCATTAAATCTTCCCCCCTGACCAACAAGTGTTTTAGTGTGTTTCACGGAGTGAATGGTAATGAATGCTTTTAATTACATTAGAACTTTTAGGGTTTTTAATTATATTAATTGGACCTAGATGTACTGTTATGTTTTCTTTGATATGTTGTGAGCCGCCCTGAGTCCCCGGAGAGGGGCGGCATACAAATCCAATTAATAAATAATAAATATTTTGGTCCCCTCTTAACATTTTAGTAATTGTTGAAATCATAAATATTTATAATTTTCCTCCGAGGAAAATGCTTTAGCCCCCACCCCCCCACCCTGCAAATTCATTTCATTTCTAAATCATCTTTTTCAAGGCCAATAAACATTATTCTAACTATATGTACTGATTTATAAACTGTAAAGGGAATATACTGGCAGTTATATTATTTTTCCATTAAATCCTCACATGAAGTTTGTTTGTTCAGAATCTGCATACAGAGTAGACATTTTCATTGATATATCTATCCAGCAAGATCTTCTTCCTGGTTAGTTATTTCTTATCATTTTACTGTATATTCAAATTCACACTTATTTTGCCCCATAAGCATCACTTCATCCTAACTTACAGTACATCATGTTTGTATTTTAATATTCATCCACACAATAAATATTTTTGAGTTTCTTCCCTGGCCCTTTCTTATTTATCCTAAATAATTTAAGATTATCAGCAAACCTGGGCATCTCACTGTGAATTATCTATTATTCATTGTATTTATTATTAATTATATGTATTATCCATTTTTCTAGGTCAGGTTGCAGCTGGCTGCTAATTATTATATGACATAGTGAGTTTTTTACTTGTAATCCTTTGCTTTGTGAAGTCAACTAAGATAACCTACTTTGCTTCTGGGTAATTAGCATGGCTGTCATACAATAAAGAAGCATCAACATGACTTTAAATCTAAGATTTACTTTTGCACAAGACTGGGTGGTTTTGTTTAAGCAGAACAGCATAATATATCAAGAAACATTTTGCATCTACAGTACCCTAAAGGATATTAATACACTGAGTCCACTGGAGAAGGGCAGTGTATAAATGCTAATGATAGATAGATAGATAGATAGATAGATAGATAGATAGATAGATAGATAGATAGATAGATATTGATGACAGTAGTAATTCAGACAGATCAGTAGAGGTCCCAGCACAATTTATTCAGCCTACCTATGGTACAAATTCAATAGCCTCCGAATTGCAATAATTTGAATGACTGTTATAATATTAGTAAGAAAAAGATAGAGGGGAGAAGGCTAATCCTGTGATCATTTACAACATTAATTTTCTTGTTTTAGATTCAGCAGACTCAAAAGAATTGGCTGATTTTGGTCTGAAGTTTGGAATTAAATAGCATGATTACATTCCTTAGTCTCCCCCCCCCCTCCATCACTAATCCTCTTCCGCCAGCATCCTTATCCTTTGCTCCGCACTTTCTGATTTATATTCCACTTTGAGAACAGGAAGTAAAGAGATTAAAGTTGAGAATTAAAACACTTACTCTTTACAACATTTTTGTGAAGAATGGCTTCTTAGTTGCCATGGGCACTGCTCAGTGACCCTTAGCCTTTAAATGCAATTCCTCTTGCATTAATGAAATATTTTGATTGAATGCCATAGAAAACAAATGAGTGGAAATTATTTCTTTTGTTGTTGCTAGTGTCCTTTTTGTAACTTTAACAATGAAATGAGAAATAGTTTTGAAAAAAGGCAATCAAAACTACAAATTAATGTTTCAAAGCCAATTTTGGACTTTGAATCATCTGTATTTTAAAATAAGGAAATAACTTAAGAGTGGTGGTAAGGCAAGTGAGTTGAAGCATCCTGTAACTTAATCTGCCATCATATTTTATATATTGTATCATGCTGAAATTCTGTTATTTTTTCAATGTTTTTTTTAACCTCTCATGTTAAGAAAGGGAGTATTGTAGCCAATATTTTATTGTGTGTTTGTTTGTTTATTGGATTTATATGCCGCCCCTCTCCGAAACTAGACCCAAAATGGCTATTTTTCTGGAAGAGGAGCAGTTTAAAAAAACCTGTAGTTCAGAAATTAAATACAAATCTTTTATGCTTGATTTTAGATAACATTATTGCAATTGATACTTATTGTTAAAAGGATTATGATAAAGGATCAATACAAGTATTTTGCTTATAAAAATTTATACTTTCAAACTACCCAAGCAAACATACATATGAAAGGCCAATTGAAGTATTTTAATGCAGGGAAAAAATCAATTATCTTTTATCCTGAACACCTGCCTGTGAAAATAATGTAAATAAGACTTCATTACCCCTTTGTGATACCTTAAACCAGGGGTGTGATCCTCCCAGTTCTGACTACTTTGCCCGAACCAGTAGTGACCACCTGGTGACATCACAATGACTTCACCAAACTAGATCAGTCAGTGCCAATCCATGCGTACCGCCATTTTTCTTTTAAATCTTTTTTTGGAATTTTCCCACCCAATTTTTTGGGGGGAATGGATTTTTTGCTTGTTTTTGCTACTGCGTATGCGCATAACCAGAGTTTTTGATACTGTACAAGCACATGTGAGAAGCACATGCGGCCATCCAGTGCAAGAGGAAGCAGCAGTGAGGTAAGTTAGAATCCATCCGTCAGTAATGGGCAGCCAAAATTTTTACTGCCACATTGTGGGTGTGGCTTATTTTGTGGGTGTGGCTTAATGGACATGTGATTGGGTAGGAGTGGCTTGCCACATGTGACCCGGTGGGAGTGGTTTGAATGATCATGATTGTTCAAATGAACTGTTAAGTTCTCAACTTACAACCTTAGCAGTGTTGCTCACTTGGGTGACAATTTGCTTCGCGTTTCCTGTGCTCTCCTTCCTGGGTCACCCCCTTGCCTCAGGCTGGGTAGCTAGGCAAACGGGTGCTGCCAGAAGCATAAATGCTGCCAGCGCCGCTTCCACCCACACCTTCTGCTTGCACCTCAGGTGGGAGGTGGAGTCGGGCAGAAGAGAGGGAAGTTCGTCCAAGGCCAGGAAGGAGGAAAGAGGGAAAAAGCAAGGAGCACAGACACAGCAGCAGCAGGGGGGAAAAGGAGAGTCGAGCTGAGACCAGTAATCCAGGAAGTGATAGCCGCCGATCAGCTGGAGCTGCACACACATCTTCATTTCTACTCCGGCCTGCCTGCTGCCAACCCCTGACCCCTGTCCCTGTCACTGTTCCCATAGCTGCTTCCTGGTTTTGCACTTAAACATAGCACGGAAAAAAGAAAGAGGAGAAAGGAAGGGAGAGAGAGAGAGAGAGAGAAAGAAAGAAAAGAGGAAGGAAGCGCCATAAACCCTGGCACTAGAGGTGGCTTCAGAAGACACTTTGAAACAGCACAGCAATTTAGGGCTAAAAGACATCTCGGAAATCATCGAGTCCAACCCCTTGCTGCATCACAAAACCTTACATTTGCCAGAAATGAGAAGGAGTTTACTAGGACAAGGCTGCCACGCAGAGGAAGGCAGAGATAGTCCTTGACTTATGACCACAGTTGAGGCCAAAATTTTGGTTGCTAACCAAGAGTGTTGTTAAGTGAGTTTCATCACATTTTATTCAATCCATGACATCTCCTGGCTGTGACAGTCATGTGCAAACTAGGAAAGCACATCTGAATGCATATGTAATGTTCTAATGTAAAGAAGTTATGGTTAAATGTGTTGTAGAAAGTGGACTCTGAATTTTTTCCACATGCAGTAAGTGCAGATGAATGGGTATAGTTTTAGAAGAGGTGTGTGTGTGTGTGTGTACATACACATACAGTATATATAGTAGATAATGTATATTTTTAATATGTATGTACACATATGGATTAAATAGTATATTTTGGATGTTCCGTAGTAGTATTAGATAGGGAAATTGCATCTCATTTAGGTCTTTGAGGCAAGGCCAGGCACCCTAACTCTAACCCTTGACATGATGACTATAATGACTATTATAATAATAATGCAATTGTTGGAGGACAATTTTTGTCTTCTACAGACCTGGATTTAGGTTGTAGATTATCTTGCACAAGATCAGATAGAATCAGGTTTACTTGAGAAGAACATGGTTATTCGTAGCTCATGCCACAAATTGTACCCCTTTAGTGCAAGATCACAATGCACTAGACAAGAGACTACAATGCTGATGCTCTTTAATCAGACCAACAGACACAGACATATGCTGACTAAGGAAAAATCAACTGTTGGCTACCCTTTGGCTTGTATCCTATGTATAAGGGGCATGCATAAGTGCACCAGACTGTCTTCTGTCCTCTTTCTTAATGTTTCTCTCTTACTAGTAACATGTATAATAAATATTGTTATATCTTTGTGTACCATCAATATGCACTTGACAAAACAAACAAACAAATAAATAAAAATGGCATCAAATTCTTGTTATAATTTCTAATTATAAAATTGGAGTAAATGTTTAACACTGTTTAAATGAAAATGCTGTTAGATGCATCTATAAGGAACAGATATTACCTGCAAACACAAAGTTCATTAGCTTTTCTATAATCTCCTTGGATATGGTATGCACTCATTGTACTAGTTGCAGCTATGCCTGGTATGTGGAGTTCCTTCTACATTTCTACTAAAGGTTCAGCTACATTCCCAGAAGGAAAAGCAAAATGCTATAATGATTCACTAGGATGCTAGCAATATTAGCGTAGCCACATGCTGACACAATTACTGCAAATCAGCTGTACTGGAATCTATAGCCATGTTTATCATTAAGGACTTGCCAAGATTTCCTGAAGTAAGAACATGGAGTTTTGGCATATATCCTTGGATTTCTAATATGTTCGTGGCATTTTGAAGGACAAGCTATATCTTAAATGAGAAAAATAATATTTTATGGGCAAAGGGAAGGTTAAGAAAGCGGATTAGAGGCAGTCAAGCAGGATAAATTAAACAAATCCATGACTAACTGGGTGTAACAGCAAAGGATCTCGTTCTGTTCAGCCGAATGGCTCCCTAGGGCTCGATCTATTACTTCTCTGAGCTTTTTATCACCTTGGAATTTTTATGGTTTTGATGAATTCTCATTTTTATTAAAAAAAAAATTCATTGTCAATTTTCTTCTTTAATTAAAGACATAAATAACTTTTATTCTGACTTTCATTATTCCTTATATTTTTATATTATTATACAAGGAAATATTTCAAAGAATGAAGTATAAAGTAAATGTCACTTTTTAAGACATTGTAAGCATACTGTAACATTAATATTACATATTACAGCTTCAAGATATTTTCACTCTCTTTTGATCACTAACACGAATACTTTTTTCTTTTTGTTCAGCAAATATATTTTGAATGCCAGCCGAAAGATTAAAAGAATGCAAAAGCAAAACAAGAATAAGTATCATAAATAATTGAAGCTAAACGCAGTCTTCTATCCCATTCCATTCCATTCTTTGGTGGATTGAGAGGCTACAGAACAGTAAAAAACTAACATGAGCCTGTAAGGAAAACAATATGCAATATACAGAGCAGAACCACATGTCTAAAGCAATAATAAATAACTATTTAAACATAAGGGATGCATTGTTTTATAACCATAGAGAAGAATTGGAAGCGGATGTTGAAGAGGTTTGTCACGGATTTCTTTTGAAATGAAATGGTATGATGGAATCTGATGTGGCAAAAACAATTGCTTAATTCATGGAGTCTGCCAATGCCTGTTTAAATATTGACTCAAAAATTATGTATAAAATGTTTATCTTTAGGAAAGATGAGTACAAAAATTATACATAGGGGGAAATGAACAAGAATGCATGTATTTGAGGAAATCAGATATACGATATTATTTATATAGACACACACACACAGAGAAAGAGAGAGATATGTACACACAAGAGACATATACATATAGTAGGAAAACAAATTAAAGTATTATATATTTAATATTATATATAATATTATATATATTATAATTTATGTTTGGTTGAATGTGTATGATTGTGTAGTTGGTGATTTTATGACACTGGTAATGTTTATTAATGTTTTTTAATTGATTTTTAAATTTTATCATTAGATTTGTAATGTATTGTATTATTGTTATGTTGTGAGGACAGGCTACAAGAATGGTGGAAGGTCTTAAGCATAAAACGTATCAGGAGAGACTTAATGAACTCAATCTGTATAGTCTGGAGGACAGAAAGAAAAAGGGGGAAATGATCGAAACATTTAAATATATTAAAGGGTTAAATAAGGTCCAGGAGGGAAGTGTTTTTAATAGGAAAGTGAACACAAGAACAAGGGGACACAATCTGAAGTTAGTTGGGGGAAAGATCAAAAGCAACATGAGAAAATATTATTTTACTGAAAGAGTAGTAGATCCTTGGAACAAACTTCCAGCAGACGTGGTAGATAAATCCACAGTAACTGAATTTAAACATGCCTGGGATAAACACATATCCATCCTAAGATAAAATACAGAAAATAGTATAAGGGCAGACTAGATGGACCAGGAGGTCTTTTTCCGCCGTCAGACTTCTATGTTTCTATGTTTCTATGTGAGCCACCCTGAGTCTTCGGAGAGGGGCGGCATACAAATCTAATAAGTTGTTGTTGTTGTTGTTGTTGTTGTTGTTGTTGTTGTTGTTATTATTATTATTATTATTATTAAATGGACAATGGCAGATTTTGGGAGTGTTCTAATTGTAAAATGATGCAAAGGTTTGCTAGTTGCAACATACTAACGCATGCAGGCTAGAAACGTTTCTGCTAGAATGTAAATTCTCTGTTCATCATTATCAGTGTGTAAATGAAAACTGTTTCTGTTGATAGCTGTGTTATTACAGGTGCTTTTCAAAGACATTGAGAACTGCATGCACATAATTCACTTGGCAGAGAAGTCTGTGAAGGTTACCTTTTTTCTGGCCTGCAAATCTTTAGAAGAATGGGCCTTCACATGTTTTCTTAGAGAACTTGGATCTGTGTATCGTTTGGTACAGCCAGGAATCTGACAAGCATAAGGTTTCTAAAAAATGAAAAGAAATAACGAGTCACCAGTTAAACTTGTGCATTCTGAAATGGCAATATTGCAAATATCATTCATAAAACCAGAAAAAGAAAGAGCATGAAGATTTGGGCACAGAAAAAGACAGCTGGCATGGAAGAGAATGAACATTTTAAATTTTATTTGTTACATTCCTTCTCATTCCATATCTTATGGTTTAAATAGGATAACTGGCAGCCTATCTTAGATACTGCAGCAATATCATGCTCAAGTATAATTGGGCAAGTATCAGTCCACATCATGACATAAAAGCTCGATTCAAAACTTTTAGCCACATGTTCCCTTTGTGTGGAAAATTCATTGTCCTAACATGCTGATTAATCTCTTGGGACAAGAGGCTCCAAAAATGGATCACATAGCTATAGGTGTAGCTAAATTCTGCATCAATTGAAAAGTGTTCCAAATTCCATAATAGATTGCATAGATGTAGCTGAAGGTCCAAAGGTTTTGTTCCTGAAGATTTCCAGGAGGCCTGCAGAATATGGGACTATTGGAAATGCTCAACTTATGAGACATGGTTTCTTAGTGGAATAATCATGCTTACATGTTGCATGAGTAAAAGTTTTGAGCCAGACTACTATGTAGTATTTATAAAAAAACAAAGTTCAGTATGGTTGAGTAAGGACAAACCTATAGGACCATGTACCAGTGGAATAAATATCCCATCAGTGTAAAAAGGCAGAGGCAGAAATGACTTATTTTACATTCAGAGTGGCGAAGGGTGTGTGTCTTTAGTTCCGGTCAAAAAGTGGTTATCAGAATGTTGCCTCATTGGCAACAGTGCAACTGAAATTTAACCTGTTTCGTGGAAGTCGTGTGGAATGCATATAAAATCCAGGTGGAGTTTCAATTGCACCGTAGCATTCATCATTTTAGCTTTTATAGTGTGGACATGCATTTAACAAATTGGTCAAATAAATGATTTGCCCTCCCTATTTGTACTTACAATTATGCATCCCTCATATAAAACTTTAGTTTAGTCAGAAAATAGATTTCTTTAGCTCAGGTAAAGAAGTTGTAGTAAAGTCCCAGACATAGAGATACAGAGGAAACCTGCTTCAGAACAGAGAATGAAAGAGAAAGGTTAGTCTGGGATGCGGCAGAAGAAAAAGAAAAAGAAGCTTAAATATATTAAAAATTGTACAACAATTTTTCAGAAAGTATAAAAATATCCACGCACTAATTAAAGCATGATGGCTATAAATAATCAACATTTCTTATTTTTTATTTGTTTTTAAGAACAGATTCCATTTTAAGGTTCAATTTCTAAGAATTGTTTCTACCATCCCAATTATCTTCATGATTAACATTCCCAGTATCCTTAGTTTACAATGTTATTCGGGATTTCCCCGCCCCCGCCTCCCTGTGAATCAGATACTTCCTGCTGATCGTTGGGTTTTATGTATGTACTCACAGCACATATATATCCCTCATAACATAATTTATAGAAAACATGTTCTTCTTGTAATTGCAATTGATGACATATTGTATACTTCACCAGAAAATAATTTGATATCCGAGAAGATGATTTATGACTTTCCTCCTCATAAGAGAATTTAAATGATATATATTACATTGTTTGTTTATTGCTATAGTTAACATTGTTTATTGTACTTAAATAAGTAATTAATTAATATTATGATTATAATTATTATTATTTTTGTCTGAATGTGTTTAGTTTAGTTTAGTTTTGTTTTATTTTTTGTTTATTTTCTTTTTTGTTACGTTTTGTAAAAGTGTATACTGTATATATATTTTAAATCAATAAAAAAATTTCAAAAGAAAGAAAGGAAAATCAAAAAGCCCAACTAACCCCCCCCCCAAAAAAAGCCTTAATCAAAGTCCAGCTAAACACATCATCAGCCTTTTCTTTTTTTACTGAAACCTTTCTAAGTATTACTTTCACAAATATATCTTTGTATGGCTTTTGCAAAAAGCAACACTAGTAAAATCACAGCCAGATCTAATTTGGTCTATTCAGGTAGCCAAAATTTTGATTCCCAAATGAAAATTTCAATACTAATGCAAATGTGCTCCCATGTACAGTATATCAAATAGATATAGCATAAAGCAACTTACTCACTTAGGTCTTGGCATGAAATACACCTCAAGTAATAAGATTTCAAACTTTCAAGTACAGTACTTTTATTATTATGTAGGGTTTAGCACTATCTTTCTCCTAAACATAAGAGCACACTTCATCTTTTGTATCAGGAGCCATTGTCTTCACTCTCAATTTTGCACCACTTCTGGTATGGTAAGTATGAGAGAAAAGACTATATCAGTGATGGCGAACCTTTTTTTCCTTGGGTGCTGAAAGAGTGTGGCTATGCGCTATTGGGCATGCCTGAGTGCCCACATTCATAATTCAATGCCTGGGGAGGGCAAAAACAATTCCTCCCCCCAGATATCCTCTGGAGGCCGGAAACAGCGTGTTTCCCAACTTCTGGTGGGCCCAGTAGGCTTGTGTTTCATCCTCCCCAGGCTTCAAAGGCTTCCCTGCCATAAGTTCACCATCACTGCACTATATCATATTTATTTATAAACATAATTTTTTAGGAGTGAATATATGGATGACCCAATGCAGTCTTTTTCAGCTATCCAAGGCTTCTGTGAGAAACTGAAGGTTCTGCAAGAGGTTGTGAAAAAAAAACCTATTTTATGTTTAATGTACCACGAACTGTAAATACAATTTTTTAATGCAGGGATTTCCTATGACCTGAAAATTATTTCAATGATTCCTTAAGGTTAGGAAAGGCTACCTTAACATAATATATGGAAAGCTTTGTTTATAGGCTGATGGATTTGTGCAAAGCAAATGGGTGAGAGAACTGGGGAGCATTGCCCTATATTACAACAAAACTAATCTGCATCTTATAGTATAAACATTCTGTATACAGTAGGCAGCCTGAGCCTCTTAGACTTAGGAAAGACCTACCACAGGAGTGTCAAACTCAAGGGCCGGGGGGCAGATCTGGCCAGTGGGATACTTAGATCTGGCCCATGGGATCACCCTGGAAACAGTGAAGGACCAGCCCACTGTACTTCTGTCAGTGAAAACTGGCTCACGAGTCACATTTTCAGCTGCCAGGGCCTCCTGCAACCCTCTGTCAGTGAAAATGTAGCTCAGGAGGGCTGCATGCCAAGTTCCGTTTTCATTGCTAAAGGATAATAGGAAGCTGTAGCAACCGAAAATGGAGCTTGGGAGCCTGTTTTTGCTGGCAGAGCACTCAGACCGCCACAGGTGCCCCCATCAAACTGGCCACGCCCACTCTGGCCATTCTCTCCCCGTCCCCCCAAGGTCAAACTCAACCCTGATATGGTCCTCAATGAAATTGAGTTTGACACCCCTGGCCTATCACAATGATCTATTTTCTTATAACAAGAACTTAGTTTCAAAACAAACCTGAACAACATGAACAAACACTTTTCTATAGGGGTTCCATTGTAAATCCCTATTTTATGTGCACTTTAAATAAATAATATGTCTGCAATACCTCAGTCAGGATAGCAAAACATTATCTAAAATCACATGCTTCCCTTACAGTGTCCAGGTGCGTCCTCTGGTGCTTGGCTCGGTCGCTGGAATTACTGAATGCTTTATGACAGCCTTGATGCTGGCAAAGATACGGTTTTTCTCCAGTGTGGCTCCTGACGTGAATCTTCAGGTTTTCTAGTCTAGAAAAGGCCTTCTTGCAGCCTTCAAACTGGGAAACAAAATAAAATTTCTAAGATTGAGGGAAGGGAATTTTCTTCTCTTTGCATATATGTTGCCTACAGTATGTATTCACGTTAACTGTTTAAAGGTTAGTTTTTAGCCATTGAAAATGTTCAATTAATTCATGTCATAAAGAGAATCCCAGCCATGTCTATTGTCCTGGTGTCTACCAATTAATACGTTTATCCATATTTTTCGGAGTATAAGATACACTCCCCCAACAAAAGTGGGTGGAAATGTCTTTGCATCTTATATAGTGAATGCTGATGAAGTTCACCACCCCCTCCATCCCCAAACCTTTGACCGTTTTTGGCCTCTGCACATCGTGTTTTCGGCCTCCACACACTCCATTTTAGACCCATTCCAGGCTGCGGGGATTTCTACGGCACATTGTCATCAATTGCTACTTCTGCGTTCGGCCTGTGCATGCCCCATTTTTGGCCTCCATGCATCACATTTTTGGCTGATTCAAAGCAGCAGGGATCGCTGATGTTGCTACCACGAATCTCTGCCACCTGCAACAGGCCAAAAACATGACAGGTGGAGGCCAAAAACAGCCCATGCAGTAGCCAAAAACATCACACACAGAGGCAGAAGCGCAATGTGCTGTGGCAATCCCTGCACCTGGAACAGGTCTAAAATGGAGTGTACGGAGGCCAAAAACGTGATTCGCAGAGGCCAAAAATGTGATGCGCGAAGGCAAAAAATACGATGTGCAGAGGTGATGATGGATTGTGGTAATCCCCACAGCCTGAAACAGCTGATTGGCCGTATTCCGGGAGGCTGATCCAACCACCAATCAGCTGCTTGGGCTGAATCAGGCTGCAATAATGTGCTGAAGCTGATCAGGCTGTTTGCTATTTTTTGTAAAGATGCTAGCCAGATGAATACCGATGGATGCTGGTAGACAGAGGCAATTTCCCCCCCTAGAATTCCTCCCCAGAAACTGATGTGTGTCTTAAATGGTAAATACTTCAAATGTGCATGATCACTCCTAATTTCTCTACCTACAGCAATTTACTGAGTATTAACGTGTGGGCTTATACTGTTGGGTTTTCAGACAAGCCCTTATGGTGTATGCTAGAATCAATTTTAGGTGTAGTCAAATAATACAGAAATACAATTATATATCTTTTTTTGGAAGTAAGTCCCATTAAATTAATTAGGACTTACTCTCAGATAATTCAGCCAATTTACATCTCTGTGCATATATAACAATTGTATTCTGCAGCAACACAAGATACAATTATGATCTTAAAAAATGAGACAAAACAGAAATACTGTATCATACTTAATTTTTTTGTATAAAGGTGAAATTATGCTTTAGCACCCATAAATCTATATAAAATTAGTTTTGTACACTTGATATTACATATTTCTTTCCTATGTAGAACAAAACATTTCTCCCTTTATTCTTCCCCCCAATACTGAATATTTTTTGGAGTAAGTTTCTTTCCACAAGCATCTGCTACTAAATCCATGACAAGGGGTGTTGGAACATTTTCAAAATATATCATAACAGAGAAAAATATAACATAACATGAATAGTTGCTAAATGAGTTTAAACTAAACTTAAGTTTAGTTTGTTTATTCCGTTTAGAGCTATAATTAGATGAAGAAACAAGAAACTAAGTTTTCTTCAGTGACATTTTCAAACTAAAATGTTAATAACTTATGAGTTATTAGATATAGCTCTGAAGTTAAAGTAATGACTTTTTATGAAATTCATCCTTTTAATACATGTCAACTTTTTGCTGTTAAGACTCTTGCAGAGAAGTAAACCTGAACCATCTAACTTTATGGAAGTATTAACATATAATAATAAAGTTCATCATCATTATTCAAATGTTTTCCTAATTATTATGTTGTATTTGGTATTGTACATTCAAATTGAAGCTGTAATCTTAATTCATAAATGCAATTGTTGAACCACTATGTTCTAGTGTTCTTGCCATCAAGAGTTAAATAATATGAGAAATACAGTATGTTTAAATGGAAAACCATGAGTTAATATGTTAATTTAACCTGAAAAGTTTTGCACATGTAGAGAACCTATGCAAACAGCTGTACATTTATAATTTAAATCAACATGATTTTTTGTTTGTTTTTTTTTTGTATTTGCTGCAAGCTTTCATAAACCTCCCATTTTCAATTACTCTGGATATTACTTCATTGAGAAAAAAACAATATGCTCTCTAGATGCCTTGTCCTAAATGAGGGGAGATATAATTAATTTTATTGTGCACAATATTTTATTTTGAATCCTTCCTTTCTTACCAAATGTCGCTGAAGAAGATTTTATTTACCACTTGCAATAGTTGACCCCACTGGGGGACAATCTTAACCCTTTTCCCTCCAGCTGTTTTTCAGTTAAAAATGATTGTGTGACTGGAGAAAATGTATGGACATGGAAAAGGAGGGTGAGAAGAAACAAATGGATATCTTTTGAGCAGAGAAACTGCTAGGAGGAGTTGAAGACTTTCTTTGGAAGGAAAAAGTACATTTTAGCATCTTGGGATTACACATGAGATATTAGCACTTCTACAACTCTTTTTACGGTCAGGTAATAAAGTATCTTTTAAATAACATCCAAAATATGATTAGGAAGGTAATGCAGGTGGTAAATATGAGCAAAGGTAAAGATAAAAGCTTCCCTGTCCAGGACAAGGTACTAATCTCTTATAAAGACTAATAAAATAACCTGAACTACATTTCAATTTTTCAATAATTTAGTTTGTCCAAGTATTTAATTCAAATGGCTAATTTTGATTATATTAAGTGGCATACTGAGAAAACTTCTCTTAAATTTTTACTTCTTATAATCACAATACTAAATCTTTATTTTGATTTCCATTCTATTTATATAATAATAATAATAATAATAATAATAATAATAATAATATTTATTTATTTATATTTATTATTTAGATTTGTATGCCGCCCCTCTCCGCGAACTCGGGGCGGCTCACAACAAAAATATAAACAATCGTACAAATCCAAATAGATTCAATAAATAATAATAATAATAATAATAATAATAATAATAATAATTTATTAGATTTGTATGCCGCCCCTCTCCAAGGACTCGGGGCGGCTCACAACAATAATAATATACAATAAACAGTGGTACAAATCTAATATTAGTCCCCCCATGCCTGGCGACATAAGTGGGTCTTTAACATCTTGCTGACTCAATATTATTTTTCAAACCATTCATAAAATTTCACCCAAACTTTGTAATTCTCCAAATCCTCCATATCTTTAATTTTATTTATTTATTTATTTATTTATTTTAATTAATTAATTAATTAATTAATTTAGTTAGTTAGTTAGTTAGTTAGTTAGTTAGTTAGTTAGTTAGTCCAATACACAATGAAGGTTTTAGTGGGTATATATCTATATACACATAGTAAAATACATGATGAAGGTTATAGAGGAGATACTCATAGTAAAATATATTTAAGAAATAATAGAAAAGAAGGTATAGTAATAGAACATATCAGTGAAAGAATAGAAGAAGAGATATAGGAATAGAAGAAAGGTATAGGAGATATAGGAGAGCAATAGGACAGGGGACGGAAGGCACTCTAGTGCACTTGTACTCGCCCCTTATCAGTCTATTCATTTCCGCACAGTCCATTATCTTTTTAAGTGCTTCTCTCTCAGTCGGTATTCTATTCAATTTTCAGTTTTGAGCATATGCTATTCTAGCAGCTGTTACTATGTGTTCAATTAAACATGTTTCTTCTTTATTAAATTTCTCTGGCAATATGCACAGTAAAAGTATCTCCGGTTTGAGTTTGAGTTTGTTTCAAAATCTTCCCAATCCATGTTTGAATCTCTGTCCAATATTTTTTGGCTTCCGTGCATGTCACCTCAACCTCGTTTTCAAACTCATCTGGAGAGGCCTTTTTTAAAAAAAAGAAAACTCCGAAAGAGTCTCAAGATCCGGAGCTGCCAGTGTCTGGTAAGATGCACATCTCACAATTTGGGGATGGCAGTTGGGGCAGGGAATGGGATGGGAGGGCCATATGACGTAAATTGGTCCAGACATTTTAGGGACCCCCTCCAATATTTCACCCACACCACAATAGGAGGAACCCAGGTTGGGGTGGGGGTGACATGCGTGACTGCAGAGCACAAGCACGCATATTCAATCCAGGCTCTGTGGTTTCCCATCATTCCCGCTGCACTTAGGAATGTTTTTGGGGGTTACAGCTGGTTCCTCCTCCCCCCTTATCCCGAGTCAGGATCAGGTGAATGTTCCGCTCTCCCTTCTGATCTGCTTGCACAATCTAGCACCATGCCTGCATTTTTCCTATCTCCCACCCATTCCTTCCCGTTGTCTCCCCTCCACTCACTCACCATATTTATAAACATAGGCATGTCCTCTGGGCTGCAATGTTGAATGCTTCGATTCCTTCTAGGAAACTTATGGCTTTTCCTCCACTGGTCTATTTTTGGGACTTTTTCCCCCTCTCTCCCCCACCTTTCGTCTGTCAGAGTCCCAATTTTTTTTACCATTTGGCGTGCTTGGCTAGGTGGAGGGGTCATGTGACTGAGTGTGTGTAAGTTACATCAAGCTGGCCATGCCCACTCAGTCACATGTCCCCTCACCTAGTCACATCCACAGAAACAGTAGTAAAAAAAATTTAGAACCCACCCATCTCTCTCTCTCTGTCTTTCTCTCTCTCTCTCACACACACACAGAGCAAGGACCAATTCAAGAGTGAAATAAAAAAAATCAAGTCAGGCATGCAAAGAATGTAGACATACTGTGTGTATTGCCCTGCTTAACCATCCTCAGACAAGCCAATTGTAAAAAAAAAATTAAAAATTGAGCATCAGTTTATACCCAGTAACATATAGTGTATTTTCCGACAGGCCTGAAATTAGGATTAACTGTAAGTATGCATGGTTTTTAGGACATTATAGATTTTATTGCAATGTTGATTTTATCACCATATTTTATCGCTGTTGTATTTATGACTATTGTTAGCCACTCTGAGTCCTTTTTGGAGTGAGCAGCATATAAATACAAATAATAGATAGATAGATAGATAGATAGATAGATAGATAGATAGATAGATAGATAGATAGATAGATAGATAGATAGATAACTATATCATACCATGCTGTTAAACACCACTGGGAAGTTTTAAATGAAAAGCAATATATGAAATAAATAAATAACACAGTATAATGGTGCTCGTGTAATAATTTAACACATGCATTTAAAACTTTCTCCACTGCTTCATCAAAACAAACAAAATACTGTTTACATCCCTTATATCCATCTAATAGCAATATCATAATTTTGAGCTACTCATGTTTTTAAAGAAAATCCTGGGGGGGGGGGGGTTTAATGATAAAGCAAATCTTCTGAATTTTAAATATTCTGTGTTCATTATATTTAAATACAAGATATTGGGCTCTGTTTCATTCAGAATGCATTTCCCTAACAGTCTAAAATTCATTCTCAGTAGAATGTCTTAAACATAAGTATTATCCCCAAAGAGCTGGCTGTACAATCTCAATCATGATAGATAGGATTTGAATTAATTAAAGCTGGAATCGTTATGAATATTTACCAGGAAAAAATATAGTTTAACTCCAGATAAGCACATTCAGCCAGGTTTTTATCTCTGCAATTGCACTCATGAGCTAATCTACTTTAGGGTGGGGGGAAAAAACTTCCTTTCAGAACAATGATATGTACACCTGATTTTCCATAAATTATGCATCATTTGCACTAGATATAAATTACACATCCATGCATAAATTACGCATCCATACAATGACACACATACATTTCACGTTTCTAGATTGCCCCGTATCCCTCGATGAGGGGCTCAGGGTGATATGCAGAATAATAAAACAGCATATACCCTGGCTTGTGAAAACAATTATCAAATTAATATGTTTGAAACAGGGCTTCAATGAAATTTTGCAAATATAGTTTGATTGACTTAGTGGTTGTTTCTCTGAAGTTGGTTAATATTATAGAAAATTTCTTGGAAAAGAATTTTTTTCTGTATACATCAGCTGCTAATAATTTCAAATCCACGTGGAGCAATCAAAAAGAAAAAAAGGTAATTTAGTGCTCTAGCACAGTGTTTCCCAACCGTGGCAACTTGAAGATATCTGGACTTCAACTCCCAGAAGTCCCCAGCCAGCATTCGCTGTCTGGGGGATTCTGGGAGTTGAAGTCCAAATATCTTCAAGTTGCCAAGGTTGGGAAACCCTGCTCTAGCAAATATTTTATTAGGAAAAACAGCATTGTATCCACACACACATACCATTCTGCTACCTTGTTTTTGGTCTCATTTTTATTTAGAGTTAATATTATTGCCATAAACTTCTAATGATGATACAATGTTACTCTAAAGACTCATTATGTTTAACATTTTATGCAGATACTTATCCTAACACTTTTACATGTGAATAAATCTTACCAATCTCAAGGGGTTTGAAGTAAGCTCTTTTGCGTATCTGATCCTACTGTTGTTCAGTCACTTCTGAGTGTTTGTGAACTTGACAAACAGTATTAAGCCAGGATAGTCTGTCAGTAACTGTTTCTTTGATCTCGTGTTTGCGTTAAGCTCAAGTTTGTGTCATCAGTGTAGTGATTACATCTAGCTCTTGTCTCCTTTTGATCTTGTTTTGATAGCCTTTGATTTTTCGAAGCATGTGGGAAATGATTCCTGCTTTTTTTTATTACATGTTCAAAGTACTTAAGCTTTAGCTTTAGCCCTCATTGTCAGTGCTTCATTGATCAGTCTGATTGAACTTCATCTAGTATTATGTGTCGTATTTGCAGTCCAAAATATTCTCAGCAATTTTCTCCACAACCACAATTCATAAGGCTGCCTTTTTTTATATTTATTTATTTATTTATTTATTTATTTATTACTTAGATTTGTATGCCGCCCCTCTCCGAAGACTCGGGGCGGCTCACAACATGTAAAAAACAAATCATAAGCAATCAGACAATTTAAAATATTTAGATATTTAAAAAAACCCATATGCTAACAGTCACACACACAGACATACCATGCATAAATTAAACGTGCCCAGGGGAGATGTTTCAGTTCCCCCATGCCTGACGGCAAAGGTGGGTTTTAAGGAGTTTACGGAAGGCAGGAAGAGTAGGGGCAGTTCTAATCTCCGGGGGGAGTTGGTTCCAGAGAGTCGGTGCCGCCACAGAGAAGGCTCTTCCCCTGGGGCCCGCCAACCGACATTGTTTAGTTGACGGGACCCGGAGAAGGCCCACTCTGTGGGACCTAATCGGTCGCTGGGATTCGTGCGGCAGGAGACGGTCTCGGAGATATTCTGGTCCGATGCCATGAAGGGCTTTAAAGGTCATAACCAACACTTTGAATTGTGACCGGAAATTGATCGGCAACCAATGCAGACTGCGGAGTGATGGTGAAACATGGGCATACCTGGGTAGGCCCATGACTGCTCTCGCAGCTGCATTTTGCACGATCTGAAGTTTCCGAACACTTTTCAAAGGTAGCCCCATGTAGAGAGCATTACAGTAGTCGAACCTCGAGGTGATGAGGGCATGAGTGACTGTGAGCAATGAGTCCCGGTCCAGATAGGGCCGCAACTGGTGCACCAGGCGAACCTGGGCAAACGCCCCCCTCGCCACAGCTGAAAGATGTTGTTCTAATGTGAGCTGTGGATCGAGGAGGACGCCCAAGTTGCGGACCCTCTCTGAGGGGGTCAATAATTCCCCCCCCAGGGTGATGGACGGACAGATGGAATTGTCCTTGGGAGGCAGAACCCACAGCCACTCCGTCTTATCCGGGTTGAGCTTGAGTCTGTTGACACCCATCCAGGCCCCAACAGCCTCCAGGCACCGGCACATCACTTCCACCGCTTCGTTGACTGGGCATGGGGTGGAGATGTAAAGCTGGGTATCATCCGCATATTGATGATACCTCACCCCATGTCCTTGGATGATCTCGCCCAGCGGTTTCATGTAGATGTTGAATAGCAGGGGGGAGAGGACCGACCCCTGAGGCACCCCACAAGGGAGAAACCTAGGAGTCGACCTCTGGCCCCCCACTAACACCGACTGCGACCGGCCAGAGAGGTAGGAGGAGAACCACTGAAGGACAGTGCCTCCCACTCCCAACCCCTCCAGCCGGTGCAGAAGGATACCATGGTCGATGGTATCGAAAGCCGCTGAGAGGTCAAGGAGCACCAGGACAGAGGATAAACCCCTGTCCCGGGCCCGCCAGAGATCATCCATCAACGCGACCAAAGCGGTTTCCGTGCAGTAACCGGCCCTGAAACCCGACTGCTGGGGACCTAGATAATCGGCTTCTTCCAAGGACCGCTGGAGCTGGAGTGCCACCACCTTCTCGACAACCTTCCCCATAAAGGGAAGGTTGGAGACTGGACGATAGTTGTTAAGTACGGCTGGGTCCAGGGAGGGCTTCTTGAGGAGGGGGCGCACAAGCGCTTCTTTATAGAGTGATGGAAAAACTCCCCTCCCCAAGGAAGCGTTGGTAATCTCCTGGGCCCAGCTCCGTGTCACCTCCCTGCTGGCCGAAACCAACCAGGAGGGACACGGATCCAGTAAACAGGTGGCGGAACTCACAGCTCCGATGGCCTTGTCCACTTCATCAGGTGTCACCAGATCAAACTCTTCCCAGACAGGTGGACAAGTACGTGCCCCAGTCACCTCGACTGACTCATTGTCAGTCGACTCTGTTATACAATTGGAGTCGAGATCGGCCCGGATCCGAGCGACTTTATCAGCGAAAAACGTGTTAAAATCCTCGGCACTACTCTGCAAGGGCTCCCCAACTCCCCCCTGGTTGAGAAGGGAGCGGGTCACCCTAAACAGAGCGGCCGGGCGGGATTCCGCTGATGCAATCAAGGCGGCATGGTACGCGCATCTTGCCGCCTTGAGCGCCACTTTGTAAGTCTTAATAAAAGCTCTTACAAGTGTTCGATCGGATTCAGACCTACTCTTCCTCCATCGCTTCTCTAGACGTCTCTTTTGGCGTTTCAACTCCCGGAGCTCCTCGTTGAACCATGGGGCTCTACGGGGTCTAACGCCTCGGAGAGGTCGCAAAGGCGCAATCCGGTCAAGAGCCCCCGCTGCAGCCGTGTTCCAGGCCTCCGCGAGAGACTCCGCCGAACTGTGGACGAGTGCCTCTGGAATAACCCCAAGCGCCGTCTGAAAGCCCTCTGGGTCCATCAGGCGCCTGGGGCGGAACATCTTCATTGGTTCCGCCTCCCTGCGGGGGAGGATTGGAGCCAGGAAGTCAAGCCGTAGTAGAAAATGGTCTGACCATGACAAAGGCAACACTTCTAAGCCCCTTAGTCTCAGACCATTACTCAATTGCTCGGAAAGGAATACCATGTCAGGTGCGTGCCCTCCCTCGTGAGTCGGACCCTGAACTACTTGAGTCAGGTCCACGGCTGTCATGGTGGCCATGAACTCCTGTGCCAACCCAGAGGTTTCGCCGAGTGACGGCAGATTGAAGTCCCCCAAGACAATAAGTCTGGGGAACTCTACCGCCAACCCGGCTACCTCCTCGAGTAGCACAGGCAGGGCTTTTGACACGCAGCTGGGAGGCAGGTACGTGAGAAACAAGCCCACCTGAACTCCTAAGTCCAACTTCATCAAGAGAGACTCGCAACCCGCTATTTCCGGAGCAATGAGTCTACGCAGGCAAAGGCTCTCCCTGGCTACAATAGCCACTCCTCCCCCCCTCCCCTGGGGTCGCGGTTGATGCCATATCTGAAACCCGGCTGGGCAAATTTCAGAGAGAGGAACACCTCCCTCCGGGCCCAGCCAGGTTTCAGTAATACATGCCAGGTCGGCCTCCTCATCCAGGATCAAATCCCGGATGAGGAGAGCTTTATTAACCACCGACCTGGCATTCAACAGCAGCAACCTGAGCCCAGGGCCAGAGTTACACTCATCACCAGTACCCAAGATTGGGCTCACAGAGCCAGAACAGGGGACCGTTATTAAGCAACGGTCCCTCGTTCCCCTGGAACGGCTAACTCTGTGGCCCCCGCCATATCTGCCTCTCCCCAGCAACACAGGGATATTCCGACCCCCTGCCACCCCAGAGATCGGTGCCCCTCCCTCTCCTGTCTCCCGGGCTTTCTGATGAAATATTTTCACAATTCTATAATATAACATATATTATAATAGCTCTATAAATAATAGTAGTAGTAATAATAATAATAATAATAATAATAATAATAATAATAATAATTTATTAGATTTGTATGCCGCCCCTCTCCGAAGACTCGGGGCAGCTCACAACAATAGTAAAAGACAATATAACAGTATGACAAATCTAATATTAAAAGAAAAAGATATATAAAACCCCATCAATTAAAAAAAACCCATACAACACATACATACCAAACATAAAATATAAAAGCCTGGGGGAGGTGTCTCAGTTCCACCATGCCTAGCGATATAGGTGGGTCTTGAGTAATTTGTGAAAGACAAGGAGGGAGGGGGCTGTTCTAATCTCCGGGGAGGGTTGATTCCAGAGGGCCGGGCCTGCCACAGAGAAGGGTCTTCCCTTGGGGCCCGCCCGATGACATTGTTTGGTTGACGGGACCTGTAGAAGGCCAACTCTGTGGGACCTTATCAGCCGCTGGGATTCGTGCAGTAGAAGGCGGTTCCGGAGGTATTCTGGTACAAAGCTCTAAAAAGCATGGGGCCAGGCTATTTATGGAATCAGCTACAGCCCATCACAGGGGCCTGTCACATTTGATCATGAAGGAAAGGTATGCTGTAGACCAGTGGTTCTCAACCTGGGGGTTGGGACCCATTTGGGGGGGTCAAATGACCATTTCACAGGGGTCGCCTAAGACCATGGGAAAAGACAAATTTTCCATGGTGTTAGGAACTAAAGCTTCTATTCTGTTGCCTTGGAACATATTTTTACAATCTGACCTATCAGGTGTTTACAGTGGGGGGTGTCCCTCTAACCTTCCTGCCAATCAGTTTAAAGCTCTGTTGGGAGAATTGGTTGTAGATTTACGGTTGGGGGTCACCACAATATGAGGAGCTGTATTAAGGGGCCACGGCATTAGAAAGGTTGAGAACCACTGCTAAAGGCCCTTATCAGTCAAAGAATGTCAACTGGCAGGGTATAAGGAAGACAGATTTTTTTTGTCACTGCCACATTATGGAACATCCATTCCTCAGAGGTGAGGCAGACCCTCTCCTTCTTCTGGTTTTCTACAAAGGATCAAAACTTGCTTTTGTAGGGGGGCACACAAAGGATCAGGCAATTCTGGAGATGGCTGGCCCTCCCTCTGTCTTTATTAGTCAATGTTAAATGGTCATCTCAGATTTTTAAAAATGTCTTTGAAATGTTATAATTTCCCATTTTAAAAAAGTGTTTAATTCTAAATTAATTGTAATATTATAATATTACAATTTATATGCTGATTATACTGTACACCACCCCGAGCTCCTCCTTGAGGGAGACTGGTGATCTAGGAACGTAAAATATAAATAAATAAATAAATAAATAACAAGGATAACTATTTTTTTATAATATAAATGTTGATTATATTAAATTTATTATATTATATTATAATTATATTACATTACATTACATTATATTATTTATTTATCTGATTTTTATGCCGCCCTTCTCCGTAGACTCAGGGCAGCTTACAACATGTTAGCAATAACACTTTTTTAACAGAGCCAGCTATTGCACCCACAATTCAGGTCCTCATTTTACCCACCTCAGAAGGATGGAAGGCTGAGTCAACCTTGAGCCGGTGGTGAGATTTGAACCACTGACCTACAGATCTACAGTCAGCTTCAGTGGCCTGCAGTACAGCACTCTACCTGCTGCACCACCCCAGCTCTATTATGACTGTATGACTGTAACTTGTTGCTTGTATCCTTAAGATTTTTATTAATATTTATTTATTTATTTATTTATTTATTACTTAGATTTCTATGCCGCCCCTCTCCGAAGACTCGGGGCGGCTCACAACACGTTTCCTGATTGCTTATTTGACCCCTATGACAATCATTAAGTGTTGCACCTCATGATTCTTGACAAATGTATACAGTGTTCCCTCGATTTTCGCGGGTTCGAACTTCGCGAAACGGCTATACCACGGTTTTTCAAAAATATTAATTAAAAAATACTTTGTGTTTTTCCCCCCTATACCACGGTTTTTCCTGCCCAATGACGTCATATGTCATCCCCAAACTTTTGTCCGCCTTTAATAAATATTTTTTTAAATAAACTTTAATAAATAAACATGGTGACTAATAATCTAAATGGTTGCTAAGGGAATGGGAAATTGTAATTTAGGGGTTTAAAGTGTTAAGGGAAGGCTTGTGACAGTGTTCATAGCCAAAAATAGTGTATTTACTTCCACATCTCTACTTCGCGGAAATTCGATTTTCGCGGGCGGTCTCGGAGCGCATCCCCCACGAAAATCGAGGGAACACTGTATATTTCTTTTATGTATGCTGAAACCATATACACCAAAGATAAATTCCTTGTGTGTCCAATCACACTTGGCCAATAAAGAATTATATTTTATTCTATTGTTTATAAATATAGAGAGTGAAGAAGATGGATATAGTAGGAGCCACTACCCAAGTGGTGAGGAGAAAAACAAAGTTTGAAAGAAATAGAAAGTACTGTATGTGAATGCAGCTCAGACAGATGCCTTTTTAATAGACATGAGTATAAAGGGAGGAGATAGAGCACAATCCCACTTATTCATTCATTCATTCATTCATTCATTCATTCATTCATTCATTCATTCATTCATTCATTTATTCCAATACTGTACATAATACACATTGAAGAGAATAGATATGTAGTAATATAATTAAAGAAACGAATAGAAGAAAAGATATAAAAGTATAGGTGAACAAATTTGAAAGGAAGAAAAGATAAATAAGATAAGGAGAGACAATTGGACAGGGGATGGAAGGCACACTAGTGCACTTATGCACGCCCCTTACTTGCAATATTCTAATATACTCACACTCATTGAAAGTAGTTGTAGCTTACTTCCGTATATTTTCTGGTTACTTTGGACTTAAGATATGTTTTTCCCTTTGTCACTTTGGTAGTGGATCTTGCCTATACCAATCTGTTGTGGTTGGCTCTGGCCCAGCTCCTGCCCCAGGGAATGTGGAGGTGGATGCAGGGGAAACTTCAACATGTCACAGGCCTGTGTTATTGCTGACAGAGTCAGTTCAGAGTTTAGTTTCCTCAGATGAAGAAGAAGGTGGGAGTGACTCGGCAGAGGGGGGCTTGTCACACAGCCCAGGCAGTCAATCTCCCTTATCTTCCATTGATTCGGATGAAGACGTTTTGGACCCACGCAAGCGCAGAATTATGCGTAGAAGAGACCAAGTAAGGACATATTACAGGAGATAAGAGCAGCCACCTGTGTTTGGGTGGGGCTCCAGTAATTAGGGCTGCTGCTATAAATAGCAGCATGTGGGTTTAGCCATTGTGGAAGAGTATCTGATCGCAGTTCGTCAGGAATCCTGGCTTGCTGGTTTCTGGACTTTGTTTGTTGATTTTTCACGCCTTTGAAAACAAAGCAGATCAACGTGTGTGTGTGTGTATGTGTGTGTCTCACTTCATTGGAAGAAGAAGGGGTGTGAAGTTTCTTCACAGCTGCTAGCTAAGTACTTAATGACTGCTTAAAGTTAATTGTACAGACTACCTGGTTGTTTTGGGACGAGTGCTCTTTGCAATACAAAAAGAGTGCTTAATTTATTTTGACTTTGGGGATAAAGAACATTGTTTTGAATTTTCAAACATGTGTGTGTCTGAACTTTGTACCCTTGAATTTTCGGGAGGCTCCTACCAGAGAGCCCGGCAGAACACCAATCAAAGTCATCTTCCTTACTCTTGTTGTAGAATTGACGAGACAGAAGCCAGCACTTTAGATGAAGGAAAGGTTTATTGCGCAGGTTCAGGCACAAGATAACAAAATAAATGGCCTGAACCCCGAATGGGTGTCAGAATCCCTCTTTTATACCCTTGGAGTACACAATAGCTTGGGGGAGCATAAGTTGCCATATATGGTTATAACAGTTTGTGGAAAATAACAGTTTTCGATATATATCATCAGTTGGCATGTGTACATGGGAACATCCTGTTTCTCCCAGCATAAAAAGAGGACCTTTATACCCACACAATAACACATTTCCAGTAAGAGGACCTTTATACCCACACAATAACACATTTCCAGTAAGCAAGTCCCCCCTACACATTTTCCCTACTTCCTTATCGTAGCTGCAGCTGCTGATTATACAGAAAGCAATAATAGCCAAGGTTATAGTGACCTGAACCAAAGCCTTGGGCCTTCATCCAAGTTAACTTTGGTTCACCCATTTACTTTATTCCCCCCTTTGCGACTCTTCTTCCTCAGCAAGGAGAGTCGCATACTCAGTTTCCGCAGTTTCCGCATCCAATGCAGCATATACAGCTTCATTACGATCTTTAGCAAATTCCCACATAGCCATCACCTGAGCAGTAGCTTCACGCTCAGCCAGCAATGATAAGCTATTGAATATAGTCTTAATGAAGAAAGGTAAGATACAAGGTAAAAGTACACAGCCCGCAGCAATCAACCCAATAAATGCCACTATTGCCTGTAATCCAGGCAACTTAGGAAACCAAGTACCGAACATATCTTTTAAATTAATGCCCTTCCATACCTGGTCTGGATTATGGGTCAATTGTCGTATCTCCTTAGTGAGCTGCTTAATTACCTTTCCAGTATCATCTATTTGTAAGCAGCAATTGGAAAGATTAAACTTCCCACAAACTCCTCCCTCCTTCGCCAGGAGGTAATCCAATGCCAATCTATTTTGATACACAGCAGTCCGAAGCTTGGTAGAGGTTTCCGATAGATAATTCAAAGCAAAATCTATCCTCCTTCCAGACAAGTCAAGGACTGCCTGTAGCCTAATGATCCTATTTAACATATAAACCGGTGTCCGGTATCCCCAGGACCCATCCTCCGCCCACGTAGCCTTCCCATATGTACACACAATCCTTTCTGAACTCCAAACCTCACTTTCCTCATATGCAGCCAAGGTCTTACATGGGAACCTCCAGGTATTATCCTGGTTGTCCGTGTTCTCTATATCTCGCCGTCGTCTATCTCGTGGGCCAATGGGTTCATACAGGGGGACACCTAACATTTGGCGAGTCGCTATTGGCAATAAGAAAAATGAAGGTTTAATCCAGCCTAACACACAGGAGCCAGACCAATTACTAGGTAGGGCTTCATAGGCTATCTTGCCACATATCCAATACATATTCTGAGGAGCTACCCATTCTTCTCCCTGACCTACAGACCCAAGGTAGTTAAGATTTGTAGTATCAAATTTCACAGGTTCAGTAGCATTCCCCGGGGAAATCCACTTTTCATAAGCTAAATCCCAAAATCCCAAACAAATCAAATGTCCAACATTCACACTTCCCATTCTCATAAAGCAATTTCTACCCACTAAGTTAGTGGTTAAAGTCCACATGGTTCCTGTCACTCTTTCCCTTTTAGTTATGTTGCCAGTAACAGACAGATTATTAAAAACAAGGGGCTCTGCCTCCAAGGCCTCCCATGGCCATTGTTCCCCCATATTCGTCCCTCCACACACAAAACAATTCCTAACAGTCAGTGTCTTTGCTACTTTCTCAGCCAGTTCAACAAACAAATTTATGGCTGCGTCACTGAGAGGCAGGGGTTTTTCCAGTTTCCTAAGGGAATCATAAACAGACCACCCCAAGGTTCGCACTTCCCCTGCAACCACCTTCCACATTTTAACTGAGAGATAGGTAATAGGATCCCTTCCTAGCCCATTTATGCCAAAGGCAAACGTAGTTCCTGAGGGAATAGAACGATCAACCTCTATCTGTACAATGTTTCCAAAGACTCTCCTAAAAGATATTATATATTTACACCCTTTATAGATCTTCCCCGCCAGACCTCCAGTATAAGCACACACACAGTTATGAATACATACATGATTAGCATCAGCAAAGCATAAAAGCAAGATTAACATAAGTACCCCAAAACCCCTTGACCCCTTCATCCCAGCCTCTCCCGTGCGTTGAAAACCAGCTTCCGGTGTGGTTTAGCAGGGGGGGCTTTGTCTTCACCACTGTGCGATGCAGACCTATTGCCGGTAAGGTCCCTGCAGAGTGGTCTCCCTTTAACACGCAGCCTTTTCCCGATAGCCCAGTTATATTTGTACACAACACATATGCTAAAAGCAAAGCGTGTAGCAATTAATATACCCAAAGCAAAATTTCAATTTCATTGGATGAGCAGTTGGCTGCACGCTCCATTCCTCATCTGCTGCTTTCGTCACTCGAGTCCAATATATCCAAAATTTGGACTCGGCTATCTTAATAGCAAGGGGAGATGTCATAATTACGACATACGGACCCTTCCATCTCCCTTCTGATGGTTCCTGTTTCCAATGTTTCACCCACACCCTATCCCCTGGCTGAAAAGTATGGCACTTGGTTACAAGTCTTGGGGGGGGATTGTTCCAATACATAATTTCGGATATATTTTTTTTTTTCTACATGTTTCTCCAATTCCTGTACCATTTCCATTTTCCATACTCCCCCCTTATGTCCCAATTCAGGCCATCCAGCCAGATCTCTCCTCTGAAGTGTTGGAGGGCGCCCAAACATCAGCTCATAAGGTGAAAGTCGGTGCTGCCTTCTTGGAGCACTCCTTATGGGATAAAGAGCCAATGGTAGAGCGTCCGGCCACCTCAAATGGGATTCCGTACAAATTGTGCCTTTTTCCGAAACACCCTATAACCACACTCCAACAACCATACAAGTAAAGCATTAGTGTTGTCCCAACATGATTCCTCTGATTGTCCTGTAACCAAAACATCATCTACATATTGCAATATTGTATCCCCTTGCTGTCTAGGTACATAATATACCAAATCCTTAGCCAAAGCTGTCCCAAACAACGTCGGTGAATTTTTAAAACCTTGAGGTAAACGAGTCCATGCATACTGCCTCTTAGCCCCCGTCTCTGGATTCTCCCATTCAAAAGCAAACAGCGGCTGGCTAATTGGATGTATTGGGATCGTAAAAAATGCATCTTTCAAATCTATCACTGAAAACCACCTTGCTCTGGGCGGAATCAAATTCAACAATGTATATGGGTTGGGCACTGCCGGGTGAATGGTAACGGTCATACTATTCACAACCCTCAAATCCTGTACTGGCCTATAAGATCCATCGGGTTTTCGTATGGGTAAGATCGGGGTGTTCCACGGGGATTGAATAGGGACTAAAATGCCAGCCTTTAAATACTTTTGGATACAATTATAAATTGCTGCTATTGCTTCCCTAGAACAAGGGCGCTGCCTAATGTTCACAGGAGTGGCAAGCGGTTTCACTTCCACTATAATGGGGGGGTGATGTGAGGCAAAGCCGGGGGGGTTATCTTCAGCCCACAGACCAGGCACCGCAAACCCCCTCCACTTTTCTGACACAGCCTGCTCCACTTCCTTAGCCACCATCAATCTCCACATTGTCTCAGGGCGATGACTAAGCGTTAAAGATTGCCTTCCCTCATTAAACGAAATAGTGGCTCCTAATTTATTCAATAAATCCCTGCCCAGCAATGGCACAGGGCATTCCGGAATATACACAAACTCATGTCTGAGCTCAGAACCATTAAATTCACAGGTGACTGGGTTCAAAATTTGCCTCCCGACTACCCGTCCAGACACCCCCTGAACTTGTATTTCATGGGGCCCTGGAGGGGCAATCTGCGTATTCACTACTGATCGACCAGCCCCTGTATCCACCAAAAACGTAGTCTGATGACCCCCAATATTCATTGTAACCATAGGCTCAGGGGGGGTCTGCTCTAAGCCAGGTCCCCATCACGCAGTCCATCCAGTACCTGCCAAGCCAATTCCTTCAACCTGAGCGGCATTCTCTGGGGCTACTCCGGCCAATCCTGTAGCTCCCCCACCTATAGAATTTCTTTGTGCATTTCCTCCTCTATAGGGGAACCGAGGGGGGCCTCCGAGAGGGGCTCTGCCCCGAAACCCAGTCCTTCCTGGAAACCCTGCCCTTCCTTGTAACGCCACCGCCAACAACTCAGCCTTCTTATGCATCCGTGCATCCTTTTCCTTCTTCTCCACCTTATCCCTATTCACAAACACCTTACGTGCCACTTCTAATAGCTCTATAGTATTCTTCCCCAAGGCTCCTTCTAACTTTTGCAACTTTCTCCCTTATATCTTCATAGCTCTGAGCTATAAACCTCTCGTTCAACATTCTTACATTATCCTCTGCTCTTGGGTTCACTTGCGTATACATTTCAGTCTGAGCATTCACCACTTGCTGATCCATTTGACGCAACGGAGCCATAAAATCTCTCTGCGTCTCCTCTAGTTTTGCCGCTTCCTCCCTGGCTGCCTCAGCCCTCGCAGTCACAGCCCTTGTTTGTATTCGATCAATCGCTCCAGCCCCCCTCTCACGACCTGCTCCATATGCCATTCCTTCACCACCCCCTTCCCTTTTGGCGGGCCCCACAGCCTCTCCTTCCTCATCATCTGATAATGCAGCAGCCGCTGCCATCTGTGCGTTATCTACCGGGGGTGACACTTGTGCGTATGGTGGGGGCCTGATTATTTCCTCCTCAGCCTGTCCCAACACCTTCTTCTTAGAGTCTGACACCTTCGATTCTTGCCTTTTCACAATTCCCTTCGCAGTTCCTCCTTTACTCAGCGTATTCTTAGCCTTTTCCTTCCGTGGTCTAGCCACACACAAACGTACCATTTCAGCCTGACATTGCAAAAGCTCCCCTGACTTTTCTGCCACCGCATTTTCTCATGCCTCTATATATTGCAACTGATTGGGGTACTGTTCCTCATTTACAACTATCTTTCCCCACACATCATCTATAATTTGGTCTTTAAACGTTCCCTCCGGTGGCCACCCCACCCCCAAATGAGGCCATTGTTGTTGGCATAAAAAACGCAGCCTCTCCTTAGTTGCCCTAGGACGGGGGGGGGGGGCTTGTAATCACTATGATTGAAATAAGTATCAAAACCCTTCAGCATGCATTCCAGTGGGGTACTGGGAACGCTTCCTCCACCACCCATTCTACCCTAACCACACTACCTCCGGCCCACAGTGCTGGACTTTCCAACAGTCACTGAAGGGAACCGCGAAGGTTTAACCACCCACACAACCTACACAGACTTCGTTAGGACAATCGCCCCGAGTCCAGGGGGGTGATCAGACCCCCTCTTCGATCTCCAAATGAGACCGGTACCACTTGAATTTACAAATACTCGCCTGCAGACGTCTTCCCAAACCTTCCTGGCCAGGATACCAATCCGTTCAGACCTCCTTTCCTTCCCTCAAGGGATCTTGGGCTCACCGTCAGCTCCGTCGGTCCCAGCGGGGTGTCACTGCAGTCTCCCGGAGGCTTGCTCCCCCGTGGCGCCTGGAGAATGTTCAGCAGTGGCCCCCGGATGGGCCCGAGGGGTCAGGCTACCCTCAGCGAAATATCGCCTCGCTTACTGTCCCATCTGGGTCGCCAGAAAATGTTGTAGAATTGACGAGACAGAAGCCAGCACTTTAGATGAAGGAAAGGTTTATTGCGCAGGTTCAGGCACAAGATAACAAAATAAATGGCCTGAACCCCGAATGGGTGTCAGAATCCCTCTTTTATACCCTTGGAGTACACAATAGCTTGGGGGAGCATAAGTTGCCATATATGGTTATAACAGTTTGTGGAAAATAACAGTTTTCGATATATATCATCAGTTGGCATGTGTACATGGGAACATCCTGTTTCTCCCAGCATAAAAAGAGGACCTTTATACCCACACAATAACACATTTCCAGTAAGAGGACCTTTATACCCACACAATAACACATTTCCAGTAAGCAAGTCCCCCCTACACATTTTCCCTACTTCCTTATCGTAGCTGCAGCTGCTGATTATACAGAAAGCAATAATAGCCAAGGTTATAGTGACCTGAACCAAAGCCTTGGGCCTTCATCCAAGTTAACTTTGGTTCACCCATTTACTTTACTCTCTACAATTATACTATCACTCAGAACAAATAAAGTTAGCTATATTTATGCTGGGACATAATTGACCACCCATCTCACATGTGTAACTATAGGCAACTGACAATAAAAGACAAACACCTAATATAAAAGTAAAAACACATAGGAGCCAAACAACATAAAAACAACCACCAGCAAACGCAAGAGAGGAACTGCAGTCTCAAGTATAAAAGTCTGAGTCCTTTTCAGGGACTTGTGAAAAGCTATTAGGGTTGGGGCAAGTTTACCAATACCCAAAAGCAATGGAAGGCAATGTGGATTGAAAGCAATGGTGTCCCATGTGCCAAGTAAACCATGCCATTGATTGCCTGCACTGTTGCATTCTACACCAGCTGACGCTTCCAAATACCCAACAAGTGAAACCTCCTGTATTGCATTATAATAGTCCAATAAAGTGCTATGTACAAGCATAAGTACCTTGACTTTGTCTTGGTAGGTAATGAGCTACCAATGAAAGTTCTCTCGGCAGTTCTCAAAATACAACACTCATCATCTACGATGCCCTATCCAAAGCCACTTTCAATTCCCTAAAGATCATTAAGAGTCATAGCTAACAAACACATTCTTTATGCACATTGAGGCATCTGATGTCACGTAGGTTACCTAAATTATACAATTTGTATTATGATGTTATGATACAGATATCATCATTGAATGTTCTTATTTAAAAGCTATCCCATGAAGCGCTGTCATTATTGTTGGACTATGCACTATTTGGGGGAACTTTATTTTAATCTGCAGTCCTGCGCACATTTAAATTGTTGTCTCGTGAAAAGCAATAGGCATTTTTTGTAGGTAATTAGGCAGAGTGCATTATATTTAAAAATGAAACTATTTTTGTTTAGTAATAAAGCAAGGAAAGGAAAACAGCAATTTCTCCTTTTTGATCACAATAATGTAGCCCTTTCAAAAGATATGAAATGTATTAACAAGCACTATATGACCAAAAGCATAATTTGCCTAATGGAAGAGACAGTCCTTAAAATAAATGGTTATGTTTTAATGTCTTCAATGTGTTTAGATAAATTAACACTGATTTTAATTACAACTTGAAGAGTTCTTACTAAAATGAAACATTGGTTTTAGCGTAATTGGCTGTTGTTTATTATCGGTGACATTGGTTTAAATGACTGGCATAGAAAATCAGAGTGCAAACAGATAGAAATATCTCCTCTAATATGAAATCTGTCTACTCAGACAGGAGAAATTAAAGACTAGCTTAGAAACTTCGCTAAATAAATTAGCAACCAAGTATGGTACATTCTTATGCTTTTACATTTCTTTAGATTGTTTCTTTAGATTGATCAGTCTGTGAAAAGGAGGAAAGCAATGAATTAACATTGGAGGATTATGGCAGTATTGCCCAACACATAACAAAACTAGCTTTCATCTTACAACATGAAAATACAGAATATCATATGCCTCCCTTTGGAAATCTGATCAAGTACCCTCTTTCTTTACAATAATTACGAAAATTAATGAATGTGCTGAAATGTCTAAAATAGCAATGGAAGCACAAAACAAAAAAGATTCAGAATACTACGAAGTATGGGAACATTGGCATAAATGGGTTTCTCAGAAAAAATACAAAAAACTTTTACTGTAAAATTCATACTCTATCACACCCCAAAGTACCTTCCAACACTCAAATTAATATTAAAATAAATTAGAAAAGAAGCACCAAAAACTAATTAAATTTGCAACAAGAAAATATATTAAATCTCTTTTTATCTGTCTTCTAACCAACCCAATACACACTATAAACGTATTAACTACCTTTAGAATAACTAATCTTTATATACACCCATTATATCACCTATATACTCCCCACACTACAACTAAACAAAAGTCGTCCATAAAAACGTCTGCACTAAATGCAGATTCTTCTCTCTCTCTCTTTCCTTTTTTTTCTTTCCTCCTCCTTTTCACTGCTAGAACTTTAATGCCTATATATACTAAGAAATACGACATTTGAGTTATAAACATATATACATATTAAGATTAGGAAAGTAAGAGTTATTACATTCCCTTTAAGACACCTGTGTATTACAACTCACATGTATTACAATTCTATCATAAATGTTTTGTTTTTGAATTCTCCCTCCCCTTCCTACTCTACCCCACCCCCAACCCTTCGTTCTGTCCCCCTTCCCCCCAATCCCTTTCCTTGTTTTTAATTATATTTGTAAATAAATAAAGTATATTTTCAAAAAAAAAAGAAAAAAAAAGAAAATACACAATAGGCAGACTGAGTCTGTTAAGAGTTATAAGAGAAAATAAGATAGTAAAGGGATTTAACTGGGAGTGAGGTAGGTTACAGCTGTACGGTAATCTGCTTCACTGATAAAATTGTATTCTTATTTATCATACAACTCATTTTAAACAATTATGATCTATTCCTTGACTGTTTAAAATGTTTTATTTGTTTTAAATAGTATACATAAAAACTATGATCTGGCATCAGGAAGACTAGGCTCTCCATGAATACAAATTCTGCAATGTCTCTCAAAGTTTAAGAGGTATAACCAAAGTTCATTTTGCTACAAATTGAGAAGCAAATGTTTAGATTAGGGTTTATATTCTCTCTAAGATTAAATTGGGCATCGATAAGAGAATAGGAGGTATTTTTCAAGATGATTTTTAGCATAAGCATTAAAAAAGAACAATATTTTAATTTAGTTTAAATTTTACTGACAAAGCATATGCCTAAAAAATGAAACAATGTAAAATAAAAAGCTATACAGTTCATGTGGAAATTAAGAAAAAAGGCATTTAAATCACAGAAGATAGAATGAATCAATCAATAAATAAATAAATAAATAAATCTACCAATAGCATAATAATACAATTCAAATTTTGAAATTTAAAATTTTGAGATTTCCCCTTATTTTTACAGAAACAATATTATAGTATTATACTAATTTTTACAATTTAATTTTCAAGCAATGAATTAAAGTTAGATAATACAGAATATTATTGTCCAACCATGCCTCAGAGCCAATTCAAATAGAGCTGATAAATTTCATTTAGTTTAGTTGTTCCTAAACTAATAAATTCTAAACTTCTTCAATATAATGGAATACTCATTAATGTACTTAAACTCAATTCCCCTCCTCCTCCTCCAACTAATAGGAAACTACTTCTGGACAGTTCCAAAGTATTTATAGTAATGTTCCTGCACATTTACTACATATTCAACAGTTTAAAAATGCCCCACTTATTCAACCTCATTGAGCAGAACGCACACTACGAAGTTGGTTTTTAGGGGATATGAAATGTACTTAGCATTTCTTTAAACCTGAAATCACTTTTTCTGTAACACTGGATATTTTCTATGTTCCAGATTCCTTGAATATTATTGTCATTTAATTTTTTTAAAAAAAGTTTGTTATAATAATATAAATGTAAAAAAATATCCAAGTATACAATGTATATGTTAAAGAATGTGCAGAATCCTTGAGTTATCAAGGTCATGCACAGACCCCATTCAGGAAAAGGACAGCGCGCTAAGGGGGAAATACGCCGCCTGCACCGCGGGGACTCGTCTAGCTAGCTAGGCTAGAACACACTAACTCTAAGTAGGGAAGAAATCAAGTCGCTTCCACTCTCCAGCGCCGTCAATGGTGTTAAGAGTTTTTTCCCACCTTGGATTTTGAAATGCGGTAGTGGCCGGTGGAGATGGGGAACCGAAAGAGAAGAGGCGCTAAAGATCATGTGAAAATGGCTTCGGAGGGGACTCGCCGCATTGCCCCTCTATGGTCCTCATTCTTGCTGGGCGGAACTCGGAAACTTTGCCTCGTAATGGCATTTGCTTCCTCAGAAGAACGGACAAAACCCCATCCCGGCAGAGAAGGATTCAAGAAGCCCTGCGCCGGGGACACGCGAGAAAGGGGAGCCAGTTGGGGAAAGCGGAGGGTGTTTGAATGCAAACTTTCTCTGCCACATGGTCCCTGTTTCTCCCCCCACCCAAATAGTGCGGTTTTATTTCTTTCCTAATGGGTTTGCACGCATTATTTGCTTTTACATTGATTCCTATGGAAACAATTTCTTCTTCTTATGAACTTTTCTATTTAAGAACCTGGTCATGGAACAAATTAAGTTCATAAGTAGAGGTACATCAAACTATTATCAAACATCCAGAGCTTACTACATCAGTTACAGTTACAGTGAATCAGCAGAAAAAACAAAGATCGGAAGAGAGAATCATGGCTTTCTGGCTCCCTCTTATGGCAATTTGCAACACTACCTCTTAAAGCTGTAGTACTTCAATACATGCAAGCATTCAATGTTAGCTTGTTTATATATTGCAACCCCAACCCTCTTGTACATAATACTAACAGTGTACAATTAAAATATTGTACATGTTGTATAAATTGGGATAATTATATGATGTATACAATTAAATGGAATAAAAAATTAAAAAATATTTTTAAAGTTTCATTCCTTATTAGCTGAGTAAGGACAGTAACCCCTTTTTCAGACTATTCACCTGCCAAAAAGTGCTTTCCTCACCATTTCTAAATAAGAATAATTCTAAAATTGCAGTTCCTTACAAAATGTAATTTCAGATTATAATTTCTTTCACAATAAGGCCCAGATCTAAGAACATTCCAATTAAGGCCAAGAACCTGCCAAGACTCTGAAAGTATCAAATAATCTCAAATTAAGACCCAATTAAACTAATGTAGCACTATACTAATGCTTTAAAATCAGGAAAATAATCTGTAAGTATGTGTTAAACAAGCTATTTCATAGATCAGATCAATGTAATTATATCAGTCTATTTTAGAGCCACTTTTCTAAGGTGACTATGTAAATACAGTTATAAATATTAAATTAACTCCACCCACATGATTTGTAGAGTCATGTTTTTAGGTGAGATGACATCATAGGGAAGCGTTGATTCTGCCCCTTATATGATGTATGAGCAAGGAAAAGGCTTTCCAATCACTATCACATTCTGAAAACATCCTGAGGCTCTGTACTCCAATAGTTCAATTTACTCTGTAGGCCAGAGGTCTTCAAACTTAGCAACTTTAAGACTTGTGGACTTCAACTCCTAGAATTCTCCAGACAGCTGTGCTGGCTGGAGAATTCTGGGAGTTGAAGTCCACAAGTCTTAAAGTTGCCAAGTTTGAAGACCCCTGCTGTAGGCTAATCCATTCATCTTCCAAAGAAACACTGATCTGTTTATAAAACACAAATATAAAACATTCAGTACAACAGTAATAATCTCAAAGATAAATTATCTCAGATAAGATAAATTATCTCAAACGTATTTTAACAAAGCAACTGTTGAGGTTTCAGCAGCGTAGACTCAACAGCATTCCAACTTTTTCTTTTTAACTTTAATCCGATTCTTTTCATTAGCTTGTAAATTAGAGGTATGAAAGGCAAAATAAATAATATAGAGCAGATGGTTTGATGCGGAGAAAGAGTGAAGGTCAAGACTGAATGCTTAAGAGGTGTGCATCTGGCTGATGGCCAGGAATTTCCTACCTCTGGTGTAAGATAAATAAAGAAGTTTATTATTTTCTCTTTGATGCTACAATGTAAATCAATTCCTGAAAGAAATAGTTAATTGCATCATAGCCCTTATGAATTTTTTTACAATTGAGAATTTATGTTCAGTGTTCTGAAAATGAATTTTTATATCTTTCAGAGGATGATGGTATATACTTTATTAAACAACATTTATAATTACAATCCTTAAAAAAACCATATATTTTTTCCTGAGAAGGAATTCAACACTAAACAGGTGGCTCTCTACATGATGCTATTATTTGATTCAACTGTATTAGCATTTCACATCTTTTGCTTTTATGTAATAATCCAATATGGAAAACATTCTGCATTTTCTTCAGAGACAGTCTCACATTCATTAAAATGTTTCAGTTTAAAGAGATTGAATTAATATAGCCTAATAGTTAGAATCTAGGCAGTTATTTTTAATTCTTTTATGCTTAAAGTGAAGTGCAATGAAACAGGATATTTGATTTGAGAAAAAGATGGCCAGAAAAAACAGTTGTATTAAAAGAAAATGCAAGGAAGTTTTATTTCAATGTTCAATTGGTATTTCAGTTAGTGTGAATCCCAGAAGTTTCTACTTTTCACTCAAGTAAATCATATGCAAATGTGTTGCAAGATTTTAATATGTACTTTGTTGCTTAGTAAACATTTTCTATTCTTCTTTTACGTAGCTGCATCAGCTTTTTCCAATTAGGTTTTTTTCTTCAGAAAAGAATAATTACTTATAGTTTATGAGTAACAATATAATCTAGAAATAAACTAGAGGTCCTTTTCAAATATCAGACTGTAATTTGCTATTATGTGCAAAAAACAAACTGAAAAAGGAAACTTTTATTTGGTTTAAATTTGTTCAGCAACAGATGAAAGTTTTCATTATTTGGAAGAGCATCTTAAACTCATGATAAATGAAACAAGATTCTGGTATATTATAAGCTTCTTTTTTTATCTAGAAATTTAAAATAATTACATTTTCTTTAGCAGTAGCACTGATTCATGATAAGGCGCCTAACTCCATGTTCTCATGAAATGAAATAGAGAAAAAAACCATTTCCTTGTAAGGAGCAGAGAAATTAATCATTGCTCACAATTAACTCTATAAAACGGAAAAGGTTTCATTATCACAATTCTATCCCTTTAAAAATGACAGAAAATCAGTATTGCTTTAAAAATAATAATATTGTAAATTTTTCTGCTGCTTATATCTATTTTTCTTATATATTCTAAAGCTATAACAGTAGGTTACGAATTAATAGAATAAAAGTATACCTGCTATCTTTCACATATAGATGATTTACTTTTAAGATATCATGTCATCAGTTTTAAAATTTAAGTTTAAAAGAACATTTTCACTAGCGTGCAAAACCCCCTGACAATTTTTAAACAATCATAAGTGTAAATGCTATTCTAAATACTAGTCAACTTCTTCTTTACAATCTGCTTAACTTTATCCCATAATCATTAATTGAAAGCTTTGATTGTTCTTCTCAATGTCTTGTCAGATAAAACTGGCTTTGGGGGAAAAAAAGGCTGTGGATACTTTTGTATGCTTAAAAATTGCTGGTTGTAACCTTCCACCTCTGATGAATGGTAAAATTGACTTGCCAAAGAGAATTTGGGGTTTTTAACACATTCTCTGTTTGGCTGAGCTAACCAATTATCCTGTACTTGCTATCAATGTGGCAGACTTTTCTTCCTGAGGTCATTAAGCTTGTCAAAACCAATTTGTCACCACAACTGCTGACCCTTATTGCCTCTGACAGCAGCACAAATTCAAGCTAAACAGTTGCACAAGAAGGATGTAAATGACAGATCAATGTCTCCTAGTATGTTTTCATGTATGGTGTTCAGTGGGCTTCTAACCTTATAAAAGGGAGGCAACTGTATCAATGAAGTTACTTGGGTCAAAAAAAATATGACATGAAGCAGTCTTAGGAGAGGCGTACTAGTTGCCAGGTATATTTTAATTTCAGTGACCTGATTTCATTCCCGGCTCTTGGAATCACACACACACACACACACACACACACACACACACACACACACACACCAGGATGGTTCAGAGATCTTTTTTTTTTAAGTGATGAAAGAATCACTATGCCCATAATTCAGATTTCATCAAACCCCCCCACCCCCATGCACAAGCAGTAGCTTTAAAATAATTCAAACACATCAAATGTATTCACTGATACTCATTTGTAGTGCCTGAATTTGCTGTTAAAGACATGCTGTGGAAATCTATAGAGATTTTCAATCATCTAGGTCAGTGATGGCGAACCTTTTTCTCCTTGGGTGCTGAAAGAGCATGGGAGCATGCTATCGCGGATGCAAGAGAGCCCACACCCATAATTCAATGCCTGGTGAGGGCAAAAACATCTTCCCCAATCCCCCCGGAAGCCCCCTGGAGGCCGGGACAGCCTGTTTCCCAACTTTTGGTGGGTCCAATTCTGCTCGTATTTTGCCCTCTTCAGGCTCCAAAGGCTTCCCTGAAGTTGGGGGAGGGTAAAAACACCATCCCCCATCCCCTTCAAAGGCTCTCTGGAAGCCAAAAACGCCCTCCCAGAGCCTCTGTGCAAGCCAAAAATCAGCTGGCTGGCACACACATGGACATTGGAACTGAGCCAGGGCAACAGCTCCCGTGCCAGCAGATATGGCTCTGTGTGCCACCTGTGGCACCTGTGCCATAGGTTCGCCATGATTGATCCAGGTCACGGTTGTCCCAAAGCTGCTGAAAAACAGAAGAAGCTTCTTGGATGAGGAGTGAAACATATTCAAGGGAAAAAAACCCAAGAAAGTACAGTGTGCTTTTCTACAGCACTTCTGCAATATGCTTTTGAAGAAAATACATTGAAATATATTTATTCTCCAGAAAATGTACCCTCTAAAATATAGGATAACCTGGTCAGTGTGTTTGTATGACTTTCTTTCTTTCTTTCTTTCTTTCTTTCTTTCTTTCTCTCCCCCCTCTCTCTCTTTCTCTCTCTTTCTTTCTCTCTTTCTTTCTTTCTTTCTTTCCTTTCTCCCATCCCTCCCTCCCACATTTATTATTTTTACAAATAACACAAGGTGGCGAACATATCAAACACACCTTCCTTCCTGTTTTCCCCACAACTACCCCATGAGGTGAGTTGGGCTTGGAAGAAAGTGACTGGACCAAGGTCTCTTTCTGTCAACCACAATGAATCTCTGAAAAGTAGTGAGTACATCATATACTCATGGCTCTCTGTAATATTACTGAAGATAATTGGCATTTCCTTTTGATGAAGAATGATGAGGATGGCATTGCTTTTGAGACAATGAGAAATGATCCGTGTTAGCACCCAACTATTCAGCATAGCACTCAACCACATTGCTTAGTAATGCCTCATCAGACTACAGCCAAAGCTTGTTCTTGGTCTGCCAAGATGTTTTCAAAAACATTTGATGAGTTCATTGTTTATCTATTTTGGTAATCTTTTAACGTTTTGGAATACTTGCTAAGAAACAATTGAAAAGCAAAGGAAGAAATGTGCGTAGGGGGAAAGAACACAAAACTGTACTGTGTGGAACTCCCAAAGATTATGCTCCATCTTAATTGTCTCCTTCTGTCTTTTATCTTCCATGACACAAAGTTTTTCTTTTTCTTTCTTCTACTCAACAACACAGACTGCCAAACATTTTGGCAAGCTCCAAGTTAATAAAATCCAGTTTCACAAGTTAAAGGCAGGAATGGAAATTTAAACCTATTTCTTTCCCAGTTATATATAAGAGTTGCTATATACTAAATCAAATTAAATGTTGAAATACCGAATCTATTAAAAACACAGAATCTGAGACTCTTGCTCACTCAATGAAGGAGTCCCTTTCCCCTTCACCTTCATGCACCTTCCCATGTATTCCCAATTTAAATAGTCTATGACCTGGTAATTAGGATCCAATCCTAACTACCATGTCATATTGGGGTTGATAGGGTTGCCAAAAGGGCAGTTAAATGGTCCATTTTAAGAGTGAAGGCTTTGTATGTTTTATTTGTTTAGGAACTTTTGAGAAATAATATTTATTTATAGAATGCATCCAAACAAGCTAAAGTTGGAATCCAACAGGCTGTGAATGCAAAGACACTTTTTATTTATTAATTATTATTTAGGTTTTTGTCTTTGTACATCAAAGCATTTAGCTGCATGAAGCAAATTTTGCTTGTATAACAAAATTTCAACATCCTGGTGTCAGGCCTGAAAGCCATCTTTTGCATTGGACCTTCAGGCCTGCCACATTTGCTCTTGTGGGAAACTGGGCGAGGGGACTGTATGGAGCAGGGGTGATAGATAGTCATAACAACCTTCCTTTCTCAGAGTCAAGGACATCTTGCCCCGCACCTGGAGGGGTGTGACTGGGAGGCATTAGGAAGGTGCTTTGATTGAACCATGTGCGTGCTGGGCTGGGACTTTATTTTGGGTGGGGAAAACCTGGAATAATAATAATAATAATAATAATAATAATAATAATAATAATAATAATAATAATAATAATAAACACCAGACATTGTGATCATGGAGAAAAATAATGTATGGATCATCGACATTGCAATCCCAGGAGACAGCAGAATTGAGGAGAAGCAGCTAGAGAAATTAGTGAAATACGAAGATCTAAAAACCAAGCTGCAACGACTCTGGCATAAGCCCGTGAAAGTGGTCCCAGTGGTACTTGGCACGCTGGGCACAGTGCCAAAGGATCTCAGCGGACATTTGAAAACCATTGGAATTGATAAAATCACGCAGTCCTAGGTGCTTGGGAAGCACCCGACTGGTGATGAAATACGAAATCCAGCATAGTGATCTCGTTTGCTGTGTTGTACTGACATAATAATAATAATAATAATAATAATAATAATAATAATAATATTATTATAAAAACAAATATAACAGTGAACAAATCTAATATTAAAAGAAAAAGATACATAAAACCCCAGCTATTAAAACCATACAACACATACATACCAAACATAAAATATAAAAGCCTGGGGGAGGTGTCTTTCAGATTTGGGTTTTCTAGATGTGCCAATATGACAACTCTAATAAAATGGAACTCTGAGAAACTTCAAGCCTCAGAGTCTTCTTTCATTGGGGGTGTTACTTGGAACCCTGACATCTGGTCCAAAACATCTGCAAATTTCAAAATTGTGTATCTCATCCTTGATTAAACTTTATGTTCAACTTTCATGTTTATTTAATAACTATTAATGATTTTCATTTAGCATGCATGATTCATTTATGTCTGGTACTCAATATAATTGAAGCAGTAGGCAGATTAATATCTTGAATATTAATAGTTTTTATTTGATAATTCATATAAAGAACGGACATTCAATTTTATAAAGGAAATAATGGACTTAATTCAAGTAAAAATAATGGGGCTGATTGTTCAAAGACTACATTAATGGAAGTACTGTACATTCCTTTATTCATTTACAGTTACAGTCTACTAAACTAAGCTTAGGTGTTTTCTAAACTGCTTCCAAAATGCCAAAAATGAAGGTTAAAATAAAATAATAATAAGCTTATATATACATTATGGATAATTGTTCTAATTGTGGCAAGATTTTAGATGTAGAGAAAATATTTCGTCGAAATACTGTAGATATCATTATGAATGTGATCTAGTTCAGATGTAGAGGAAACTTTGGCTTAACTGAGATTCAGGCTCTTCTCTTTCCCTTTTTTCTTCCTTTCAGGGAGTGTTTTTCTGATGAGGCTGATCTATCAGGTCAACCTTGTCTAGTAAAATATGGGACAGAGCATACTGTTGTGGTCCGCCTAGCAACAGAATCGGACAGTGAGGAGGTTGGGGAGGGAAATGGGCCAGTCCTGGAGTCTGGGGAAGGCTTGGATGAAAGCTCTGTGTGAGAGGCAGAGAGGGGACCAAGGCCATCTGGCAGTTATCAGCTGCCTCCAGAGTCAGATATCATCCAGAGCCTGTTCCCAGCATGCACAGAGCTGCCAGAAGACAAGAACAACTAAGAAAACAGGGACAACTTGGGAGTAAGGACACACCTTGGAGATGATTGACCCCTCCCATGGGAAATAAAAGAGGAATGAATGGGATATGGGCTTTTGCAGGAAGCAATTTGTTCATTCGTTCGTTTCAAGAGTGGAAAGTTCCATTTGTGACTCTAATAGACTCTGTGCCAAGCTTTGCCTTGCCCTGCATTTGGAAATTAGTTATCCAGCAGCATTCCAAGTGAGATAAGGTTGGTGTTGATAAATATCTCTTTGAAAGACTGTTTGCCAAGCCTTCTGGACTGTAAATGAAAGGAATTCACAGTCGTGAAAATAAAAGAGGTTTTGCCATGCTTTCTAAAGAAGCCTACGTCAGAACACATACTGCTTTCACTTTCACTTTTCAGCCCCAATCCGTGAGCCTTCGCAGAAAGTTGCTTCTGCGACAAACTATTTTGTGTTAAATTTAGATGTAGGTTTTCTTCCTTTTGAAGAGATAACCAAAATGGCATGGCAAGGGTACAAACAAATGGTTACAAAACAGAGTTCTACTTTTTTTTTTAATGCTTGTCACAACATCTCTTGGATATCTATCTGTAAAATGATGTATTAAGGACAAAGAAGATGAATCTATGGTTTCTGTTTTGGTTTAAATAGAAACTTGAGTTTACCATTCCATTCCAAAAAACCCCACTCACTGACACAAAGGCATTATTCAGATATAAAAACAAAACATAATGTATTGATATGTGTTCAGTTGTAATAGTTTAAGTTTAAGTTTAATTGGATTTATATGCCGCCCCTCTCTGAGGACTCAGGGCAGCTCACAGTATGTATAGAAGACATAACAATACAATAGATCCAATTAATACAATTAAAACAATCTTTTAAAAATTCTAAAATACTTTTATTTATTTATTTATTTATTATTTGGATTTGTATGCCGCCCCTCTCTGAAGACTCGGGGCGGCTCACAACAAGTGAAAAACAATCCAATACATAATCCAATTAATTAAAATATTAAAAGTTTTAAAAAAACCCTGTACTAACATACACACACACAAGCATACCATGTATAAATTCAGCGGACCCAGGGGGAGATGTTTAGTTTCCCCATGCCTGACGGCAAAGGTGGGTTTTGAGAAGTTTACGGAAGGCAGGAAGAGTAGGGGCAGTTCTGATCTCCGGGGGGAGTTGGTTCCAGAGAGTCGGTGCCGCCACAGAGAAGGCTCTCCCCCTGGGGCCCGCCAACTGACATTGTTTAGTTGACGGGACCCGGAGGAGGCCCACTCTGTTTAAAACATTCATTAACATTCACCCAATAAATTACGCTAAAAAGCACTCGTTGGTCAGGGGATGATCTAATGACCCCAATAAAATGATTAATTGAAACTCCAGCTATAACTTCCATCTCCTCACAACGACAGTGAAGATAAACGGAGATAAGATAAACGTATCCCCTACAGCTGTGATGACGAACCTGTGGCACATGAAGCCATATTGGAGGGCACGTGAGACTTTTTCATGTTTTAGCTCCAGCCCGCATGCATGCACAACCAGCTGATTTTCGGGCTTCTGGCCACTTCAGATAAACTTTTGCCCCAGAGGCAAAATAAATCCCCCAACGGACAAAACCGAAGTTCGGAAAAACGCACTTCCATTTTGCCATTGTGCTGGGGTTTTTTGCACTCTGGAGGGTTCAGAGAAGCTTCCTGAAGCCCCAGAGTGCAAAAAAAGCACAACGGCAAACAGGAAGTGTGTTTTTCTGAACTTCCGGTTTTCCCATTTGGGCATTTTTTTTCATCTACCAGTAGTGATCCAGAGAGCCTCACTGGTATGAACCCACTGAATTTTCAGTGATTTTTTTCGGGCATCTCTGCGTGGAAGAAGCCCTCAGCTGTGCTTTAGACTAAGAATAAAGATTGGCATTAAGACCAGGGGGTGCAGGAGGGCTTCTTCCAACACGGAGACGCTGGGGGGGGGGGGGAATTGTCTAAAATTCAGTGGGTTCATACCAGTGGGAACCCACCACTGTCTACCAGGCTTCAGGCTGGTGTGCATGCACGGGGGCAGCGCAGGGGCGTACGCATGCGTGGGGGGGAAAGGAAGGGACCAGAATATCTCCGGGACCGCCTTCTGCCGCACGAATCCCAGCAACCTGTTAGGTCCCACAGAGTTGGCCTTCTCTGGGCCCCATTGACTAAACAATGTCGTCTAATGGGACCCAAGGGAAGAGCCTTCTCTGTGACGGCCCCGACCCTCTGGAACCAGCACCCCCCCAGAGATTAGGGTTGCCCCTACCCTCCTTGCCTTTCGTAAACTTCTTAAAACTCACCTCTGCCATCAGGCATGGGGGAATTGAGACATCTTCCCCAGGCCTATATAATTTATGTATGGTATGTTTGTGTGTATGTCTTGTTTTTAAATAAGGGTTTTTTAGATATTTTTAAAATATATTAGATTCGTTATTGTACATTGTTTTTATTATTGCTGTGAGCCGCCCCAAGTCTACGGAGAGGGGCGGCATACAAATCTAATAAATAATAATAATTTTTAAAGGGGTGTGGACATGTGCGGTCATGCGAGCACACCCACACAACCTCTTTTGGCACGCGAGCCAAAAAAGGGTTCGCCATCACCGCCCTATAATCTTACCAGAAAATCCTGTGAATTGTTTCAAATAAACATGCAAACATGATATGCCATTATTTGAGTTGTATTGCATTTTTCTAAACACTTTCCTCAACTCTTAGTGGAAATTCTATCAATGAGGAATAACATTTTGAAAAAAATAGCTTTTTTAGAAAGTTCTTTTCCTTGAACAACTGAGTAATTGATTTTCCATGAACTAATTTTGCATGATATATGAAACAACTGATAATTATGAAAGACTGGTTACCTGAAATCTACTTTTTATCAGGAATGCATGTCTCATCCAAAAAATATTGTTCTGCTCAGAATACATTACATTAATGTAGTTCATGAAAGGAAATGACATTTTTATAATACATGGCAGATTAGCTACTCTAAGGAACTTATTTAGTACAAGCAAATCTTTTGGAGAAACCATTTTTTCCAGTAATAGAAATCTTAGAACACTTAGGAAGGAATTCTTTTAAAAAGCTGTTAAAATAATGATCTGAAAAGGTTTTATTAATACCTGTGAAGTATATAAAAGCTACAACTAAATGAAAGCTTACATTCCACATTTGTAGTATTATAAAGTAGAACAAAGCTATAGAAAAGTGAAAGGAAAATTTACTGAGGCAATTTCAGATTCTCCAGATGAAATTAAATTACCCACTAGCATTAATTCCATTCAATTAAGTGAATAGAAGTGATGGATCAGGAGCATTAGGAACAACTAATTTGAAAATTGAAAATAGGCAAAGTTAATGTTCTCTAAAAAGAAAACAAAATATTTGAAAGTCTTTAACATTTTGCTTACATTAAAAGGGAACATTATCAAGTCACTTCAATGTGGGTTTTAGATTGTTTTGTGTTGATTTTAAGGGGTTTTATATTGTACTGTATTTTATATTTAAGGGGTATTTATATCATTGTATTTGGTTGTAAGCCACCCATAATCCTCTGGGAGTGGGGCAGCATATAAATCCAAATAATAAATCCAAATAATAAATAAACTTCTAGAAACATAGAAGATTGACAGCAGAAAAAGACCTCATAGTCCATCTAGTCTGCCTTTATACTATTTCCTGTATCTTATCTTAGGATGGATATATGTTTATCCCAGACATGTTTAAATTCAGTTACTGTGGATTTACCACCACATCTGGTGGAAGTTTGTTCCAAGGATCTATCTTTCAGTCAAATAATATTTTCTCACGTTGCTTCTGATCTTTCCTCCAACTAACCTCAGATTGTGACCCCTTGTCCTTGTGTTCAATTTCCTATTAAGAACACTTCCCTTCTGAACCTTATTTAACCCTTTAACATATTTAAATTTTTCGATCATGTCCCCCCTTTTCCTTCTGTCCTCCAGACTATACAGATTGAGTTCATTAAGACTTTCCTGATACGTTTTATGCTTAAGACCTTCCACCATTCTTGTAGCCCGTCTTTGGACCCGTTCAATTTTATCAATATCTTTTTGTAGGTGAGGTCTCCAGAACTGAACACAGTATTCCAAATGTGGTCTCACCAGTGCTCTTCAACAAAGGCTAAACAGCCTATGTGTAACATTGAAAATTATATGACTGGAGTAATTAGTAAGTATGCAATTAATTACAAGGAGTGTTATTCCTAAAATATATTTGAGATCTTCCAAGCTGCAGAAATTCCACTATTTGGCATCTTTATGGGCAGGAAGGGAGCTTATCATTAAAATGGTTCTTTGCTTTTCTTTAAATGTGCAAGATTTTGGTTTGAAGAAGGGAGGAAATCAAAGATTTTGCAAAAGTAAAATGGCTTCAGGGGCATTATTAAGACTCCTCCAATTCACAGGTTTTAAGAAATATCAGAGTAGCAAGTTAAAGAGAAAAGACCAGAAAGCTGCATTATATAAGAGCAGTTGCTACTCTGTATTCTGTTAGCTGTACTTATATATTCAGTTCACTGTACTCTCATTGCTTGTTTCAAATTTGCTTCAGCCAGTTGCATTAGGCGATTCAATTCAAGAATAAAGAGCAGTTTTCACTCTTCCTAATTTGTGAAGTCACACAGCATTATATCAGTCATTATGCTTCATACACCTATTGTGTAATATACTAATAATATTGTTTAATATACTAATTGTGTAATGTACTAATATTAAATTACTTATTCTGTACCTCCCCCAGTCAAAATTGTGCTGAAACAATTACAATAGGACACAATATTCCAAATGGGAATGTGCCGTTACTGTTTTGTTCACAACACCTTTCTAGTTCCTGATGACAACTTCGTACTCTTGTACAGTTCCTTTTAATGGAACAAATGTGATACTTGCACCATTAAAAATTGTCATGTCAATTGGACCTTATTTCATTGGCTTAGAATGATAACTGTTGACTGAAGCAAAACTCTCTCAAATTGGCTCTGGTTATGTGTTCAGTATTATAACAGCACATTTTAATTCCTTTTGTTATTCTTGCTGTTGCCATGCTTTTATATTTATTTGCAGATGGTGAAAAGAAAAAAATAACAAGACATTTCCAAACTAGATTTTTTTTTCCTCAGGAGTTGCTCTGCCTCTAACAATTTGTGGTAGTGCAGATTGAGTTATACAAAAAACCACATATACTGTAACAAAAGTACACCATTTAAAAAATACATGAACAGATAAAAACAATTGTACAGGTGATCCTCAATTTAATAACCATTCTTTTAGCAACTGTTCAACATTAAAATAGCTGGTGTCCGCACTTATACCACGTATACAATTATTAGGCAAGTGAGTATTTTGACCATATCATCCTTTGTATGCATATTTTCCACCTCCAAGCTGTATAAACTTAAATGCTTAGTGGAGACAAGTGTATCAGGTGATGTGTATTTGTGTAATGAGGGAGGTATACAGATCAACACCCTATATCAGTTATGGCGAATCTATGGCACGGGTGCTGTAGGTGGCACATGGAGCCATATCTGCTGGCACACGAGCTGTTGTCCTAGATCAGCTCCAACATGCATGTGTGTGTCAGCCAGCTGATTTTTGGCTCACACGGATGCTCTGGGAGGGTGTTTTTGGCTTCCAGAGAGGCCCTTGGAGGATGGGATAGGGCGTTTTTACCCTCCCCGGCTCCAGGGAAGCCTTTGGAACCCCGGGAAGGTTGAGTCCTTTGGGATTGGGTGGCATAGAAGTCAAATAAAATAAATAAATAAACAAACAAACGAATAAACAAATCACTGTTGTTAGCCGCCCCGAGTCTACGGAGAGGGGCGGCGTACAAATCCAATAAATAATAATAAATAATAATAAAACATGAGCCTAGTGGGCCCACCATTTCCGGCCTTCAGGGGGCGGGGGAAGCTGTTTTTGCCCTCCCCAGGCATTGAATTATGGGTATGGGCACTCGTGCATGTGCGATAGCATGCGGCCATGCTCTTTCGGCACCCGAGGGGGAAAAAGGTTCACCATCATTGCCCTATATCAAAGGTGTGCAGAATTATTAGGCAGCTCCTTTTCCTCAGGCAAAATGATTAAAAAAATAGATTTAACTGACTCTGAAAAGTCAAAATTGTAAGTCTTTAAAAGGGATGTAGCACTCTTGAAATTTCGAAGATATTGGGGTGTGATCACAGAACCATCAAACGTTTTGTTGCAAATAGTCAACAGTTATTATTGAAGATTATGGTTGTTATTATCATTATTATTGAAGATGAACTAGTTGGACCTTTTCAGGTCGAAGATGGACTCAAAATAAACTCCCAAACCTACTGCCAGTTTTTAGAAGACAATTTCTTCAAGCAATGATAAAAGAAAAAGTCTGCATCTTTCACGAAGACCATGATTTTCATGCAGGATAATGCTCCATCACCAAAGTACTCCAATGCATAGCTAGCCAGTCAAGGCCATAAAGATGAAAGAATAATGATCCGTCCCTATTCCTCATCTGACCTAAATCATATTGAGAATGGGAGATTTATGGTGAAGGAAAACAGTACAACTTTCTGAACAGTGTCGGGACTCGGGAGGCTATGGGTCAGAGGTCTCCAAACTCGACAACTTTAAGACTTGTGGACTTCAACTCCCAGAATTCTCCAGCCAGCATAGCTGGCTGGAGAATTCTGGGAGTTGAAGTCCACAAGTCTTAAAGTTGCCTTCTTTGGGGACCCCTGCTATGAGTGCTGCTGCACAAAGAGTTGATCATCAATATACCGACAGAAACTGACAGACTCCATGAATGGAAGGCTTGTTATTAAAAAGAAAAGAGCCTATATTGGTCACTGATTTTCTTCTGAACTGTCAGAATTATTTATTTGTAAATTTTGAGTTGTTTATTATTCTCACTTTAACAGATGAAAATAAATGAGCGAGATAGGAAAATTTTCATTTTTCATTTAGTTGCATAATAATTCTGCACACTAGTAATTGCCCAATAATTGCCCAGTAATTGCACACATAGATATTCTCCTAAGAAAGCCATAACCTCACTTTAACCTATTCAGGTTTGAGATTTATTAACATTTTGGATTGACCGAAAGCACTGTAGTTGTTCAATAATAAAAGTAATCCTCAAAAATACAGCTTGCCTAATAATTGTGCACAAAATATATGATCGTCGCAGCATACCCACACATGATCAAAATTTGGATGCTAGGCAATCAATGTATATCTACAATGGCTATGGGGTCTCGGGGTCATGCGATCACCATTTGCAACTTTCCCAGTCAAGGTCCAGTAAGAAAAATCAATAGTGGAAGCTGGATTTGCTTAACAATCACCTGATTCACTTAATAACTGCAGTGATTTACTTTAAATGTTGTTCTTTCTTTCTTTATATGAGATTGATACTATATTAGACAATAAAAACTGCTCTCTTCTTTTCTGTTTTTTTAGGTTATTTGTTGTCACTTTGGTTGTTCAAAATCACTGTAATGATTATGACTATGAATCACTTACCCTGAACATATTTAAATATTTGAAGAGATGGTTACCTTGAATCTAATGTATAATGAGCTGCAGTAAGACCTGCTGTTTTGTTTTGTTTTTAAACCTTGTTTTTAGGTTCCACAGACTATTCCACAGACTTTATCTCTCAAGCTTTAAAGAAGTAGCTTGTTGTTTTGAATGGTGAACAATCTGCTTATTTTTGGTATATATATTCCCATCTCCCCTTCAAAATACTAAATGCTCCAAAACAGTGACATTATATAAACCAAAAATGTTATTGATCTTTCTTTTGACTTACACTTGCTTGCCAAAGTTCTGTAGCTTAGAGAAAGTGGAACCAAACTCTGCTTTTGTTATTCATCTTTTAAATATAATCAAGTCAATGCAATTAAATAATCATACAAAGCTTTACACATAGATTTAGAGCCTAAATCTGGAAAATGTGAGATGGGAAGGATAAGATATAAGGAAAACACTATATAAAATGGAACTATGAATGTCTATCTTCTCTTATTCTATTTATCTTAAAACAAAAAACAATAACTTATTAGACCCAAATCAGCATGGCTTTACTGAAGGCAAATCATGTCAGACTAATCTCATTGATTTCTTTGACTATGTCACAAAGGTGTTGGATGAAGGTGGTGCCGTGGATATTGCCTACCTGGACTTCAGCAAAGCCTTTGATACGGTTCCACATAAAGAGCTGATAGATAAATTAGTGAAGATTGGACTTAATCCCTGGATAGTTCAATGGATTTGCAGCTGGCTGAAGCGTAGACATCAGAGAGTTATTGTTAATGGCGAGTATTCTGAGCAGAGTCAGGTTACAAGCGGTGTGCCACAAGGATCTGTTCTGGGTCCTATTCTTTTTAATATATTTGTGAGTGACATAGGGGAAGGTTTGGTAGGGAAGGTTTGCCTATTTGCCGATGACTCTAAAGTGTGCAATAGGGTTGATATTCCTGGAGGCGTCTGTAATATGGTAAATGATTTAGCTTTACTAGATAAATGGTCTAAGCAATGGAAACTGCAGTTTAATGTTTCCAAATGTAAAATAATGCACTTGGGGAAAAGGAATCCTCAATCTGAGTATTGTATTGGCAGTTCAGTGTTGGCAAATACTGAAAAAGAAAAGGATTTAGGGGTAGTGATTTCTGACAGTCTCAAAATGGGTGAACAGTGCAGTCAGGCGGTAGGGAAAGCAAGTAGGATGCTTGGCTGCATAGCTAGAGGTATAACAAGCAGGAAGAGGGAGATTATGATCCCACTATATAGAATGCTGGTGAGACCACATTTGGAATACTGTGTTCAGTTCTGGAGACCTCACCTACAAAAAGATATTGACAAAATTGAACGGGTCCAAAGACGGGCTACAAGAATGGTGGAAGGTCTTAAGCATAAAACGTATCAGGAAAGACTTAATGAACTCAATCTGTATAGTCTGGAGGACAGAAGGAAAAGGGGGGACATGATCGAAACATTTAAATATATTAAAGGGTTAAATAAGGTCCAGGAGGGAAGTGTTTTTAATAGGAAAGTGAACACAAGAACAAGGGGACACAATCTGAAGTTAGTTGGGGGAAAGATCAAAAGCAACATGAGAAAATATTATTTTACTGAAAGAGTAGTAGATCCTTGGAACAAACTTCCAGCAGATGTGGTAGATAAATCCACAGTAACTGAATTTAAACATGCCTGGGATAAACATATATCCATCCTAAGATAAAATACAGAAAATAGTATAAGGGCAGACTAGATGGACCATGAGGTCTTTTTCTGCCGTCAGACTTCTATGTTTCTATGTTTCTATCTGATCTGTACATGTGCTAATACAGAGAGAAAAACAATATATTCTACATACATGTGCCTTTTGTTAATTCTATCTGAATTCCAAAAAATCCTAAACATTTAGTTCTCCACAGTTCTTTTCAGATATTACTAAATCTGGAGAATTTAACATGTGAGCTTGTACACCATGCCTTCTACATTTCTTCAAGATGCCATGGTCCTTAGGAAAACCAGACAGGGAATTCCTGGAAGTTTGGCATCCAGAGGAATCAGCCATCAATAAACACATAGAAAGCAAATACATTTATGCATGATTCATGCAATAATTTTTTAAAAAGCTAAGAAGGAAACAAAAAGACCAGGACACATTCTCCTCAGCAACCAAACCCCAGATAAGCAGGATTATCACCAGACAAACGATCAAGCAGAAAATAATACCCTAATCAAGGAACTCCCAAGGAGAAAACCATCCACCAACATTAGCAGTCTAAGCTACTATATTTAAACAGGGAGAAAACCCTACACTCTCACACACTGATGATGCTATGCAATCAGGTAATAAAACATCTGAAAGCAACCAAACAAATTCAGAGAGTACCAAGGACCTTACAAACTGAATTTTTGATGCCAACATCTTTGCTGTTTGCCTAATAATGTCTGTTTTTAAAGCCTGAATAATGATGAAAACTACCAGCAAGCAAAGTAGATTGCCAGCTGGATGTTTGCTTGTTTGTTTGTTTTATTCTACTTCTATGCCTCCCAATCCCGAAGGACTCAGGGCGCCTTACAACAATACAAAAATACAATTTACAATAAAAAGATGTCAAATATCAATATTAAAACGATAACCCCAGTTTTTAAAAAACTACCACTCAAACAATCCATTTCAACACATCATCATCATCATCATCATCATCATTATTATTAATTAGATTTGTATGCCACCCTTCTCCGAAGACTCGGAGTGGCTCACAACAATACACAATACAAATCCAATGATTAAAAACAGAACAGTTAAAACCCTTAATTTAAAAACAATCATACAACCCAAACAAAGCATACATAAAACGGGACAGCCGAGGGGAATCAATTTCCCCATGCCTGGCGGCAGAGGTGGGTTTTTAGGAGTTTGCAAAAGGCAAGGAGGGTGGGGGCAGTCCTGATCTTGGGGGGGAGTTGATTCCAGAGGACCGGGACCGCCACAGAGAAGGCTCTTCCCCTGGGTCCCGTCAGACGGCATTGTTTTGTCGACAGGACCCAGAGAAGGCCAACTCTGTGGGACCTAATCGGTCGCTGGGATTTGTGCGGCAGAAGGCGGTCCCTAAGGTATTCTGGTCCTGCATACCATTCAATACAATTTGGCCATGAAAGATGTAAATTCATGGCCCCCAGGTCTGGAGGCAAAGCCAGGTCTTCATAGCCTTTCGAAAGGCCAGAAGGGTGGGAGCAGTACGAACATCCGAGGGGGTGGGGAGTTAGTTCCATAGAGCTGGGGCAGCTACAGAGAAGGCCCTCCCCCGTGGCCCCAACAACCTGCATGTTGCCATCATCGCACCCAACCCTAAGTACTCTTAGCATTACATTATGTGAAAACAATTTGGGCATTCAGGTGGAGTAGGGTGAAATATTTGGGGCTATAATTATGGGATCCCAGTTTAAATTCAAACTTAGCAAAGAAGTCACCAAGTCCCTTTAATCCAGATACTGTCTCTCAGCAAAACATATCCCAAGGTTGTTGTGAGGAAACATAGGATCCTTCACCTTTCACTCCTGAAAGAAAGGAAGTAAATAGATCTCTAACAAGAAAACATGTCTTTTTCTTGTTCTTAACATAGTGATAAATAATTGCAGAATTCTCTTATTCTCCAGCCAACATGCCATATTTCTAGAAGTTAAAGAGTAATTTGCTCATTTTCGTGACATTTAATATTTTAATGAATCAAGATTATGAAATCTGGGAATGCTCCAAGATTTTCAATACTAAATCATGGAGATAGAAGAATAATCCATTGAGCAAGGGCATTCTTTCTGGAATGAGCAATACCCAGTCATTTTTTAAGTTAGGCATTTCAAAAGTGTTATCCCTTAAATGATTGTTTCATCTCATGCTTTTTCAAAAAGAATTGCACAACGTGTCACCACATAATAAAAATTCTTCCTATTGACACACATGAAAACCTCTCATTATATGAATCACGGCTGTTCCAGCTCTTTCAACACCGTTGTCGTTTACCAAATTAACTAAATTGGAAAAACTGTCTGCAAAATTACAATGGCTGCATTAAAAAGTGGTAGGAAAGCATCTCACACGTTACCTTAGGTGACACTATAGGGTTTTCAAAAGTCTTCACAAACTGAACCAATTAACTTTCAATATAAGCACTATTCTGAAAGAAATACTAAGAATACAATTTCACTGAGGGACAAGCTAATGCCATTTATCTTCTTTTTTGGGGGGGGGTTACTCTTTGTATTACCTCTTACAATACTTTGTAATACAAAGTATTACCTCCTCATAAAGGGATGCAGGTGTAGTGGTTAAAGCATCAGGCTAGAAATCAGGAGATTGCAAATTCTACTCTCATGGTAGTTTTGAAGGCAGCTGGATGACTCTGAGGCAGCTGTTCTCTTAGCCTTAAGAAGGCAATGGTAAACCGTTCCAATAATCTTGCCAGGAAAACTGCAGGGATTTGTCCAGGCAGTCACAATATATAAAATTCTCTTTTAATTTCTATGGGTAGTAGGTGTGTGTGTGTGTGTGTGTGTGTGTATATATATATATACACACACACATATATATATAGTTTGTTTATTTATTTATTTATCAGATTTGTATGCTGCCCCTTTCCGTAGACTCGGGGCGGCACACAACATAATAAAATAATTCATAACAAATCTAATAATTTACAATTTAAAATTTAAAGTAGTTAAGAAAACCCCATTTTTAAGCAGACATATCTACAAACATACCATACATAAATTATATAGGCCCGGGGGAGATATCTCAATTCCCCCATGCCTGACGACAAAGATGGGTTTTGAGGAATTTACGAAAGGCAAGGAGGGTAGGGGCAGTTCTAATTTCGGGGGGGAGCTGGTTCCAGAGAGTCGGGGCCGCCACAGAGAAGGCTTTTCTCCTGGGTCCCGCCAAACGGCATTGTTTAGTTGACGGGACCCAGAGAAGGCCAACTCTATGGAACCTAATCAGTCGCTGGGAAGGCGGTCCCGGAGATATTCTGGCCCGATGCCATGAAGGGCTTTATAGGTCATAACCAACACTTTGAATTGTGACCGGATACTGATCGGCAACCAATGCAGACTGCGGAGTGTTGGTGTAACATGGGCATTTTTTGAAAAGCCCATGACTGCTCTCGCAGCTGCATTCTGCATGATCTGAAGTTTCCGAACATTTTTCAAAGGTAGCCCCATGTAGAGAGCGTTACAGTAGTCAAGCCTCAAGGTGGTGAGGGCATGAGTGACTGTGAGCAATGAGTCCCGGTCCAAATAGGGCCGCAACTGAAGAACAGTGCCTCCCACTCCCAACCCCTCCAGCCGGCGCAGAAGGATACCATGGTCGATGGTATCGAAAGCCGCTGAGAGGTCAAGAAGCACCATATTCCTAAATCTCAAGCTCTCAACCAGAAGTCAAGGAATTTGAGTGTTTAGCACAGTATCTTAGCTATTCCTAGCACCACACTCTTCTGGATGGAGAGCTCAGTTGTCATTCCTGGGACATGTTGGGGTCTTAGATGTAATAGTCAGGAGTGCTTCTACCACCACTGGGAAAACCTTGGTCTTTACTTTCGATATCCTCTTCAGTTCCTCCTTCAAGTCTGCTACTTCTCCAACTACAGTGATCCCTCGATTAGCGCGGGGGTTACGTTCCAAGACCTCCCGCGCTAATTGATTTTCCGTGTTATAGTGGTGCGGAAGTAAAAACACCATCTGCGCATGCGCACCCTTTTTTTTCCATGGCCGCACATGCGCAGATGGTGGAGTTTGCGTGTGGGCAGCGGGGAAGACACAGGGAAGGTTCCTTTGGCCGCCCAACAGCTGATCTGCTCCGCAGCGCGGAAGCAGCGAGGAGCCGAAGATGGAGTTTCCCCGTTGGGCGGCCAAAGGAACCTTCCCTGGGTCTTCCTGCTGCCCAGGCAAAGGGGAAACCCCAAGAGAGCCAAAAGAGCACCGGGCCGGTTGGTTCCCAACCAAAAGAGTTTACCCCGATTGTCCTCGGTGGGGGAAAACAGCGCGTCGCCAGGCTCCCCATCTTCAAGAGAGGCGCGACGGCTAGCCAGGATCCACGCAGGGGAGAAAAGGCGCGTGCTCCCAGCCACTGCGCCCCGCTTGGAGAGCAGCGGCGAGCAGAGCACAGAAGACGACGAGGCTTTCGAGGGCTCCAAGGCGGGCGGCGGCACGTCCTTCGAGCACGCCGGCAGCGACCCCAAGCTGAAGGCGGCCACCACACACACACACGCCGCCGCCGCCATCCACCCCGCTGGGTTCCCCGCTTGCTACCTCTTCGCCTTCTCCCGCCTCCGAGGCCGACCAGCCCAAGCCGCAACAGACACACACACACATACACGCACTCCCTCTCTCGCACTCACACAGACGCACTCAGACAGAAAAGAAAAAAAAATCCCCAAAAGAGAGGGACAAGAGGCAGGCACAAAGCGGGGGCACAAGGGGAGCTGCCCGGCAGAGGTTGCTTTTTTTCTTCTCGTGGGCAAGTGGAGGGGGGGAGAGAGAAGGAAAGAGAGAGAAGGAAAGAAAGAGATGAGAGAGGGAGGAAGAGAGTGTGAGAGAGGAAGAAAGAGAGAGAGAAATGATAGAAAAAAGGGGAGAAAAAAAGAGAAATGAGAAAATGATTGAAGCAGAGAATGACAGGAAAGAAAGAGAAAGAGACAGAGAAGTGACTCTCGGTGATGACGTATGACATCATCGGGTGGGAAAAACCATGGTATAGCAAAAAAACCGTGGAGTATTTTTTAATTAATATTTTTTGAAAAACCGTGTTGTAGCGTTTCGCACTAATCGAGACCGTGCTAATCGAGGGATCACTGTACTCGTATTCCTTCTTCCCGATATTGCTGGCACTTAGGTCACTAGGTATGAGTACTCCAATATCCTTGACAGAATGAGGGTAATCTACAAGGTCATGTCTGCCAAGCTTGTATTTTATGTTTTGATTCTTTTTGCCAATGTGTAAGACAGAGCATTTGTTTGTTGAGATTTGAAGCTCCCAGTTGTTTGACCATTCTGATACATGGTCGGTCTTTTTGAAGGGTAGCAGTGTTGTTAAATAGTTTAACATCGTTGGCGAAGAGAATGCAGCTGCACATAAAGGGGCATGCATAATTCCCCCAGCAGGCCTACCGTCCCTGTCCTAAGTTTCCCTCTTATTAGTACCAGTATCATGTATTTCTTTGCTATTTCTTTGTACAATACACATTAGATAGAGAGAGAGAGAGAGAGAGAGAGAGAGACAGACAGACAGACAGACAGACAGACAGACAAATGATCACAAAGGTCATTTATGTTGAGTATGTAGTGTTGGTCGTAGAACGCTGCCTTGAGGGACACCACCATAGACAGGTGCAGGATTTGATAGGGTATTTTAACCACTTGTCTGTTTGACAGGAACACAGTTATCCAATCATGTCTAGAGATGCCATAAGATTTTAGTTTCAGAAGTAGTTTGTCAAGTACCAATGAATTAAAGGCTTTACAAAATATGTAAATTGCGTCTATTGTTTTAGTATGATTGAGTTGAGTAGTCCATAAGTTTTTGCAGAGTAGGAGTTGCAGATTAAAGAACGCTTGAGCTGAACCAGTCACTCTTTGATTCCCTCCAATAAACTCCTGCCTGGTGGCTAGCCTTTTGAGATTTTTTTTAAAATAAGTTTTTATTCACAAATAGAAAAACAATACAATTCAAAAAGAATAGTAAACGACTATTGCAAACATGTAAAGATGAACAGAGAGAAAAAGAGAAAAGATAGAATAAAAAGAAAATAGAAAAAGAAAGGAAAATGGTTACATCATTTCCATTTTGTTTGCATTCCTGATGAATCAAAAAGCAAACTCTATATATCTCCTTGTTGCTTTATCTAATCCATATATCAATTGTTTACATTTTATTGTGTTATTTATGATTATCAATTATATCCATATATTATTTACTTGTTTATTAGTTATTTCTTCTGGTTTCAAGCCATCCATACAGATTTTCCCAAATTGTGTAAAAATCTTTCTCTTGTTTATTTTGTAGTTCAAAAGTGAGCCTGGACATTTCAGCGCAATCCATAAGTTTCTTTATAATCATATTATCTGTTGGGAGGTTATTATCTTTCCACATTTGTGCATAGGCTAATCTCGCTGCAGGTATTATATGGATGATCAGGTAGTAATTTGATTTTACGTATTGCCCTCTAACAAGCCCTAGAAGATAGGTCTCTGGTTTTAATTCTAAAACGAATTGCAGATTATTTCTAATGTTTGCAGAGGATTTTTTCCCAGTCGGGAATGAACCAGGAATTTTCTTCCAACAATTGTAATCTATTTGCACACACTAGAGAGACACACAGAGAGAGAGAGGGAGGGAGGGAGGGAGGGAGAGAACAACAGAATCTTGCAACCTATGATACTCCTCTCACATTCTTTGGGAACAATTATAGGAACAGCTCTGCTTCTACCACACAATCTCAGTTTTTAGAAATTTTCTCTCAAATCCAGTCAGGAAGAAAAGGAAATAGGATAGAAGATGGGTAGTGGTTGGAGCAGTGATCCCCCCCCCTAAATATTAAAGACCAATGTATTATTTTTATACCTCCTCCTTCCTTTTCCTCCCCAGGTCCAGAGAAAAGTGAGGAAACTCTTATCACAGCTCAACTCAATTCAGTGATTAAGTTGCTGAGAAGAAAATGTACATATGAAAGATTTAAAGTTGAATATCTCTATAGCAACTTTAGAAAATGATATTAAAAGGCCATCCTGGGTTGTTGGGGTTTTTTTGAAAAAAATCTGATCTGTCATGCTTTACATTAGATTGCTTTACTATAAAGGTAATTATATACTTACATATACTTCTGAATATATATGAACTTCTAATGTCATATCATTTTCCTAGTCTGCAATTATGTTGTCAAAATGATTATTCTAAAGCATTGTTCTTTCAAAGCATTGTTTCATAATTTAAATAAAAATATGCCAGGAAAAAATGGTGAAATCTTGGAATTTATACTATTTTGCAGAATTTATTTACTCTCTACAGGGAAAAATATATTAATGTTACACACAATTAAGAACGTGAGAGGATTCCTAAATCATAGTGGCCAAATGGATTACTTTTATACTTTCTCCTTCCTTTTCTTCCCTATTTAGTCTGTTTAATTAACTTAATTCACCTTCTTAAACTACCACATGAATTATAATAGTTTTTCTTTAGATTTGAACATCCAAGTATAATGTGATGCAATTTGGCTTGCTTCTAGAGTTATAAAGTGCAACAAAGCAGAGTGTTTGATAATCATTAACCTCTAGCGGTTTTTCTAGAAATCTATTCGTGTTTTGCAACATCATGAGCTTAGACTGAGTCAGAACAGAAACATGTAATGGTTTTCTTAAATTGGCTATTACCTATGGTGTAACTCTTTCCTACTTTGCAAACTCCTGAGAAATAAATCAATACCAGAGATTAAAAATGCTTTCCAAATATTTGTTTAAAGATGATTACTCTGCACATTTTAAAGAAATCAGATATTTTTAAACTCACAAAGGACAGTGAATAGAGGTATTCCTCAACTTACATCAGCTTGTTTAGTGACCATTCAAAGTTACAACGGCACTGAAAAGAGTGACATGTTTTTTGTTCACATTTAAGACCATTGCATCATCTTTGTGGTTATGTGATCAAAATTCAGACGCTTGGCAACTGGTGTGTATTTATGACGGTCGCAGTGTCCTAGGGTCATGGGGTTTACTTTTTGTGACTTTCTGACAAGCAAGATCAATAAAGAAGCCAGATTCACTTGACAACTGTGCTACTGATTTAAGAACTGCAGTGATTCATTTAACAACTATGGCCAGAAAGACTGCAAAAAGAGGCAAAACTCATTTAACTGCCTCATTTAGCTACAAAATTTTGGGCTCAATAGTGGTCATTAAGTCAAGGACTACCTGTATTAACCCATCAGAACGTTTAGAATCCTTCTTTTTAGAACTTTTGTTATTCACTCACTGTCTCTTGAGACAAGTCATATAAGAGCCTAGTACAGGGATGGGGAATCTTTTTTCCTCGGGTGCTGAAAGACCGTACATGTACACTATTGTGCATGCGCAAGTGCCCATACCCATAATTAAATGCCTGGGGAGGGCAAAAACAGCTTGCCACCCTCCCAGAGACCCTCTGCAGGCCGGAAACGTCCTGTTTCCCAACTTCTAGTGGACTCGGTAGACTTGTGTTTCGCCCTACCCAGGCTCCAGAGGCTTCCCTGGAGCTGGGGGAGGATAAAAATGCCCTCCCCTATCCTCCTGGAGGCTCTCTAGAAGCCAAAAATGCCCTCCCAAAACCTCTGTGTGAGCCAAAAATCAGCTGGCCGGCACACACATGCACATTGCAGCTGAGCTAGGGCAGCAGATATGACTCCGCGTGCCACCTGTGACACCCGTGCCATAGGTTCGCCATCACTGGCCTAGTACATTTAAAACCATTTCTATCATCACAGCCATTGCCTTTCCTGCTATTTTATCATCCCAAAGAGTAATTTATGCATACAGGAAAGACAGGGATAGTTCAGTTTGAATGTTTGCATATTTCTTTATCAATGCAATGAATATAAATAAAGTATTTTCATTCATTCATTCATTCATTCATTCATTCATTTATTTATTTATTTATTGGATTTGTTGGATTTGTATGCCACCCCTCTCTGTAGACTCAGGGCGGCTAACAACAGTAATAAAAAACAGCATGTAAATCCAATACTAAAACAACTTAAAAACCCTTATTGTAAAACCAAGCATACAAACAAACAAACATACCATCCATAAATTGTAAAGGCCTAGGGGAAAAGAATATCTCAGTTCCCCCATGCCTGACGGCAGAGGTGGGTTTTAAGGAGCTTACAAAAGGCAAGGAGGGTGGGGGCAGTTCTCATCTCCGGGGGGAGTTGGTGCCAGAGGGCCGGGGCAGGCACAGAGAAGGCTCTTCCCCTGGGCCCCGCCAAACAACATTGTTTAGTTGACAGGACCCGGAGAAGGCCCACTCTGTGGGACCTAACTGGTCGCTGGGATTCATTATCACTTTTCCTGTGACATAGAACTGAGGTGATGGTTATTACCTTTGAAGCCCTACATGGCTTAGGACCAGATTATGCACGGGACTGCATTCTGCCACATACCTCCCAACGACCGGTCAGGGCCCACAGTCGGTCTTCTCATGGTTCCTTCAGCCAGGCAATGCCAACTGGTGGGACCACGTGGGAGGGTCTTCTCTGTGGTGGCTGTGGGCTTTATGGAATCAACTCCCCTCTGAGGTTCATATGATTCCCACCCGCCTGGCCTTCCGAAAAGCAGTAAAAACATGGCTTTTCCGGCAAGCCTGGAGCCGGTGAACGGTTTCATCTTGTCCCGGCTGAATGGATGAATGTTTTAATTAAGGGTTCTTAAAATTGTTTTATTGTTTTTTATAATAATAATAATAACAACAACAACAACAACAATAATAATTTATTAGATTTGTATGCCGCCCCTCTCCGAAGACTCAGGGCAGCTCACAACAATAATAAAAAACAATATTATACCAAAACAAATCTAATATTAAAAAATAAGCATATAAAACCCTATCATATTTAAAAACCAAACAACACATACATACCAAACATAAAATATAAAGAACCTGGGGGAAAGGTGTCTCAACTCCCCCATGCCTGGCGGTATAGTGGGTCTTGAGTAGTTTACGAAAGACAAGGAGGGTGGGGGCAGTTCTAATCTCCGTGGGGAGTTGATTCCAGAGGGCCGGGGCCGCCACAGAGAAGGCTCTTCCCCTAGGGCCCGCCAAATGACATTGTTTAATCGACGGGACCCAGAGAAGGCCAACTCTGTGGGACCTTATCGGTCGCTGGGATTCATGCGGTAGCAGGAGGTTCCGGAGGTATTCTGGTCCAATGCCATGTAGGGCTTTAAAGGTTATAACCAACACTTTGTGACCGGAAACTGATCGGCAGCCAATGCAGGCCACGGAATGTTGTAGAAACGTGAGCAAATCTGGGAAGCCCCACGATGGCTCTCGTGGCCACGTTCTGCACGATCTGAAGTTTCCGAACACTTTTCAAAGGTATCCCCATGTAGAGAGCGTTGCAGTAATCGAACCTCAAGGTGATGAGGGCATGAGCAACTGTGAGCAATGACTCCCTGTCCAAGTAGGGCCGCAACTGGTGCACCAGGTGCTGTTCATATATTGTTGTTAGCTGCCCAAAGTCCATAAGGAGTTGGGCAGCCTGCAAATCACATTCATAATTTCACATCCATTTGTCACAGTATCATCTAATCTTGCATCTTTTCTCTCTCTTAAGTTCTACTGTTGTCATGTCTTATTTAAATAGGAATTAAAGTGATTTAGTGATACTCCTGTTTTCAGATTCTGCAACACGCTTCAGAAATTGAAAAATACATGCCAAATGAGCATATTATTCATGTAAAAGAATGAATGCAGCAAAGAAAGGTAAGTATAACACATATTTCCAAGGTGACATTCCAGAAAAGGCCCCCAGATTAGTGGCATAAGAAATGCTTTGCATTCAGAAGCTCTTGGGTAAACCCTTGAAATCTCAGATATTCTCCTCCTTTCGTCTTCTCCCACTGCTTGCAAGAGAAGTGAAGGAAACGTGAAAATCATTGTGATGCAAATATGCAATCATCTGGATAGGCTTTAGTGGAACACATCTAGCTTTGTAAAATAAAAATTAAAAAACTGGGAGATCTAATTTCTATAGATGTAATTCTTTAAACTGGACTGGACTGAACTTCATTATGCAATATTACTCTCCTTGTGATACCACTCGCCACTAAATTGGCAGACTATTATGTATTGTCAATTAAAGAACTTTTAGCTTACATAGTTTTTCTAAATCAAATGGCAATTTGTGCAAGTCAGCAGCTTCAACTGCCTTATAAATAATTTCCTAATTCGTCTTATATTTACTCCCGCTCTGGATGCATGCCATGGGAAACATCGATCAAAATGCATTTTCCCACAGTAAAATTTGCTGATGTCACTTTGGACCTTTTTGTAGAAACACCTTAAAAGGTCACTGATCTTATGTTTTTACCAACACTACGGATCCTATTGATTTTCAGTTCCCCTTTTAAAGTAGCCAAATCTCAAATGTCAAACACAACTATATCCAGTTTAATCATAACCAGCTCCTAATGTGATACTTTGAACATCTGTTCTCTCGTTGTGTTAGTCTATGATAGCAATAAAGATGGGGTTTGGTTTTTTTATTTGATTTGATAATTAGGGTTCATACGAACTAATAATATGAAACAAATTGCAAAGTGTTTTCTGGCATCAGTAATATAGGATTTGTTGATAAGGGATTTCGGACAAAAGAGAAAACTCTTGACCAGTTTTGGTTCACCTATAGTGTAAATAAAATTATAAAATTAATATTAACAATGCCATTATTAGGAGATGGTCACTGAATAAGAAATAGTACAGTATCTCAAAATCTTTATTGAATAAAATTAAGATGTTTTAAATGTCTACTTGTGTTGTAACTACTTATAAATTATGCTACATTTTTACATGAATCTTGCTACCTATCTGCTTATATATTAGGGCAATATAAACCATTGTATCAAACTATGTAAACCATGTGCTGTATGTATTTTAGGTAGAGCTTTATTTCCTTCAGGAACTCAAGGTACATTCACACTATATATGGCCCTTCCTCCTCTAATTTCTACTTCAGCAAACTCACCATTTGGAGTTTATGAAAAAATGATGGTAATGGTTTTGTTTCTTTTCTATACTACTTTTCTTCTTAAAAGAGGTCAGACTGATATATAAAGCAACAAAATATTATGCAATAAAAACAATTAAATGTGCACTCAGCAATCCAACATAATCACACATTTTGAAATAAGATAATACACAATAATTGAAACTAATTTCAATTATTTCGATTATCTAGGCCCTCAACTGTCAGGATTCAGGCCCGGCTACAGCATGGAAACTGTTTAGGTTGCGCTGATGGATGATCTCTGGCGGGCCCGGGACAGGGGCTTGTCTTCTGTCCTGGTGCTTCTTGACTTCTCAGCGGCTTTTGATACCATCGACCATGGTATCCTTCTGAACCGGCTGGAGAGGTTGGGAGTGGGAGGCACTGTTCTTCAGTAGTTCTCCTCCTACCTCTCCATTTGGTCGCAGTCGGTGTTAGTGGGGAGTCAGAGGTCGACATCTAGGTCTCTCCCTTGTGGGGTGCCTCAGGGGTCAGTCTCCTCCCCCCTGCTATTTAATATCTATATGAAACTGCTGGGTATGATCATCCAAGAGCATGGGGTGAGGTATCATCAGTATGTTGATGATACCCAGTTATACATCTCCCCATGTCCAGTCAGCAAAGCAGTGGAAGTGATGTGCCGGTGCCTGGAGGCTGTTGGGGTCTGGATGGGTGTCAACAAGCACAAACTCAACCCTGACAAGACGGAGTGGCTGTGGGTTTTGCCTCCCAAGGACAATTCTATCTGTCCGTCCATTACCCTGGAGGGGAATTATTGACCCCTTTGTAGAGGGTCCGCAACTTGGTCATCCTCCTAGATCCACAGCTAACATTGGAACATCATCTTTCGGCTGTGGCGAGGAGGGCGTTTGCACAGGTTCGCCTGATGCACCAGTTGCGGCCCTATTTGGACAGGGAGTCATTGCTTACAGTCGCTCACGCCCTCATCACCTTGAGGTTCGACTACTGTGATGCTCTCTATGTGGGGCTACCTTTGAAAAGTGTTCAGAAACTCCAGATCATGCAGAATGCGGCCGCGAGAGCTATCATGGGGTTACCTAGATTTGCCCACGTCTCTCCAACACTTTGTGGCCTGCACTGGCTGCCAATTAGTTTCCGGTCGCAATTCAAAGTGTTGGTAATGACCTATAAAGCCCTACATGGCATCGGACCAGAATACCTCCGGAACCGTCTTCTGCCGCACGAATCCCAGCCTCTGTCATTGTTGAAATTTCACTTCCCCCTAGGCTTATAGAATTTATACATGGTATGCTTATATGTATGAGTGGTTCTTTAAATTGGGGTTTTTTAGATTATTTTTAATATTAGATTTGTTTACATTGTCTTTTCGTTGTTGTTAGCCGCCGCGAGTCTTCAGAGAGGGGCGGCATACAAATCTAATAAATAAATAAAATAAATAAATAAATAAGGTCCCACAGAGTTGGCCTTCTCTGGGTCCTGTCGACTAAACAATATCGTCTGGCGTGCCCCAGGGGAAGAGCCTTCTCTATGGCAGCCCCAGCCCTCTGGAATCAACTCCCCCCAGAGATCTGAACTGCCCCCACCCTCCTTGTCTTTCATAAATTGCTTAAGATCCACCTGTATCACCAGGCATGGGGGAATTGAGACACCTCCCCCAGGCTTACATAGTTTATGTATGGTATGCCTGTGTTGTATGGGTTTTAATGATGGGTTTTTTAGATGTTTTTTAAATATTAGATTTGTTACATTGTTACATTGTTACTATTCTTGTTGTGAGCCACCCCAAGTCTGCAGAGAGAGGCGGCATACAAATCTAATAAATTATTATTATTATTATTATTATTATTATTATTAATTTCATTTTGCATAAGCCACATAAACAGCCATGAAAACCTGGATGTTGTCCTATAAATGTGTATGGGATGTGCATATTCTCGTTTGTTTAAAAACATTTTAAAGCCTATCCTTGTGGATTTGGTTGAAGCTATCTGCACCTCCGAGTAAGATGTCCCATAAGTGAGGCCTTATAAATTTTGAAAGAAAGGAGAAACCTCATGTCCAAACCAGATGAATTTATTTTGGCAAGGCATTGCCTGATATAACTGGTGCTATGTCACGAAGAACTTTAAGTTATGTCATATTTGAATCAAGCCAAATGCAACAACTTGAGTAACAGTATACCCCTATCAGTAGTCTTGCCTCTGATCCTGTTCAAGTTGCAACTTCTGGATTATCTCCAAAGGCTGTTCTAGATAGAATGTGTTACAATACTGACTCAGACTGATGATGATCAGGACATATTTATCACCTAGACATTCTGGTATGACAGGATTTCAGAAGGAGCTGAGAGTCCATGAAGACCTTTAAGTCATGAACTAACTCTTTTGTTGTAGGCATATGACCCAGTCAAGAATTTCTACAGGAAATAGTGACTTAACAATATTAGATAAACTTTTATTGGGACACTACAAAAGCTTCCTATCTTGTCCCAAATTGCTTCTAAAATCACCCCTCCAGCCACTTCCTATGCCACCCAAATCGAGGTCCTAATGAAAGCAAATGGAGTGAAGAAAGGCAGCAAGGAGAAACTAGGCATTTTGAAAGGAGAGATGAGTTTGGAAGACTTTGGAAGTGATTTGGGGTGGCTTAGGAAGCTTTTGGAGGGGCGATTTTGGGGGGAATTTGGGGCAAGATAGGAAGCTTTTGGAGGGGCAATTTTGGGGAGAATTTGGGGTAATATAGGAAGCTTTTGGAGTGGTGATTTTGGGGGGAATTTGGAGCAGTGTAGGAAGCTTTTGGAGGGGTGATTTTAGCAGTGAGATGGGGCAATGGAAGCAGCAGGCTAGGGGGGATTTTGGCAGCAGGATGGGGCGACTGCAGGGAGCAGAAGAAGTGGAGGGCTAGAGGGGAAAGTGGCAGGGAAATGGGGTAGTTCCAGCGTTCCCCGCCTCAAGTGCAAGCAATACTTGCCGGTGTCTTCATCCCCCAGCGCGTTTTGCGGAAGGGCCAGGGGACACGGCCCTCGGAGTAGCCGCCATCTTGGGAAAGGCCGAGATCTCGCGAGATTTGGCGAGATCTCAGCCAACTTCGGGTGGCTTGGGCCTACCCGATGATGAGTCCAGGGAGGAGCCTGCCAGCCCTATAAAAGGGCTGGGCAGGCTTGAAAACCTCCTTTCGCTCCGGACTCATCAAAAAGCGAACACCCACCCGCCCTCCCTATCTTGCAGTGTGCTACTGAGGGTCACCCTAGGGGCAGAATAGGAATTTTTGGCGGTCTCGGCATTTGCCACGATCGTTTTTTCGTCTATTCCACACTGTGGAGATGGATAAGCGGTTAGGGGGTGCTTCACCCCTGTTTAGGCTAATTGGCTTACCTTTGGTCATTTGGGTAGGCAGGTTAGGGGCGGAAAACTGGGTGGTGGTTTAGCAACTGTGTGTTCTCCGTTGGGCATCTTTGGGGATGATTGACAGGTTCTCTCCAAAGGCTTGTGGTGTGAGCGACCTGAGCAATTGGGGGGAACCTGTCTTTGGGTCCTGCCCATTTACTTCCCCTTGTAGGGGTTAGCAGGCGGGACCTCCCACATGCAAATGCATGGCAGTGACTCAGGTGAGGGCGTGGTCCCTCACCTGGATCAGCATGGAGCTATGGCCATAAGTTGCCCCGAAAGTTTTGCTGACGTCATTTTCCGCCCCAGAAGCAATTGTTTGACCCTGCGGGTCCTTGTTAGGGTTATAGTTAATTATGCTAATTTATGCTAATTTATTTAAATAAATTATGCAAATTAATAAAAATGACCCCGTTTTAAATCCAGCTCTTGTGTCCTTGTCGTTACTCCGCCTCTTCTGCAAAAAGGGGCGGGGAATTCCGGCAGGGAATTCCCATGCAAGCAAATGGGAAATCCCGGCGGTGACAGTCACAAGGAAGGGGAATCCCTTTGGCAGTCAGAGAGCGCAGGTGCAGTAAGAGAGCCCACAGACCTGAGCTCAGGTTCATAAGATGGAAAGGGTTTTTAAGATGAGGCAAAGAAATCTTAAACCCCAGGTTCGTATCTCAAAAAGTTTGTATGACGAGGGATTCATAAGACGAGGTATCACTGTATATACATTCTCTCACCAGTGAAGAAAAACTCTGGATTCCACTCTTTACCAGTCTCCATCTTTCATTGTCCCCTTCCTGTCAATTCCTTCAAAAATGAAAGATTTTTACAGTTTCACTTAATGCAATTGACTATTTTTGTTCTCAGACACAGTAAAAAGGAATCATTAAGAAAGATGAACCCAAAGGCTAAGCTTTCCATTCATTTCTCCAAGTAAACATTTTCTGGTGTTATTTTCATGTTCCATAGATTTTTCAGATGCTGTGGTGTATATGCAAAGTAATTTATATTTACATTTGCACAACAAAATATAAGATTTTGGTTTTTCGAATTGGAATGTGCATTTTCCAATCCCTTCCCTTTTTTTTGTTTGCTCTCCCACAACCTTCTCTCTCTGTGGACTCAAGAGCTGTAATTAATACCTTCTTGGCTCTTAAAATATGTTAAGCAATTAAAACTGGCCTACTCATCATAATCAGGGTATGGCTAACCTTAAAAACTTTATTCATTATTCATGTGGAAAAAACACAAAACTAATTTTAGATGTCATTCATATGGTAATATGTCTTTACTGTTAGAGACAGGAGCTTAATGTGAAGAAGTGTTCTGTAGAAAAATAGGCAGTTTCTCATTAGAGTTTTCTTGTGTCACACAGACATGGAAAAAATCAATTACTTTCATGATTCTTTTAAAAAAGAAGCATGTAAAAGGAACAGCCATTTTAACAATTTATTTAATGATATTTTGTTACTGCCTGCAGAAATCCTTCTGTGTTTGGTTTTAGGCTATTTTTCTTTTTCTAACACGTAATCTTTGTCTAATTTTCTCTTATTCCATCTGAAGCTTGTTCCTTGCTCCAACCTTTCATATCTATTGTCTTCAAACCTCCTGCTGTGTATCTGGAGTAATCTAATAGCTTGCTTTTTATTATGAAACACAATTTTATTTATTATCTGACAGTTCTGAGAGAATGTCATCCAAGATATTTAGATATCCTAGCAAGCCAAAACAGAAGTGGAAATATTAATACACTGAAATCTTCACCACAGATGTAGTTCAATGTAACAGATAGCCAAATGCTTCAACATTTATATATATTTTATATATATATATATATATATATAAAAGCATAAACTCCATGATGAATGCCTCCATTTCTTTCATCACTTCAACTTCCCTGAATAGATTTTGAAGCACTTCACAAATATCACCTCGAGGCTCGACTACTGTAACGCTCTCTACATTGGGCTACCTCTGAAAAGTGTTCAGAAACTTCAGATCGTGCAGAATGCAGCTACGAGAGCAATCATGGGCTTCCCCAGGTATGCCCATGTTACACCAACACTCCGCAGTCTGCATTGGTTGCCGATCAGTTTCCGGTCACAATTCAAAGTGTTGGTTATGACCTATAAAGCCCTTCATGGCATTGGACCAGAATATCTCCGGGATCGCCTTCTGCCGCACGAATCCCAGCGAACGGTTAGGTCCCACAGAGTTGGCCTTCTCCGGGTCCCATCGACTAAATAATGTCATTTGGCGGGACCCAGGGGAAGAGCCTTCTCTGTGGCAACCCCGGCCCTCTGGAACCAACTCCCCCCAGAGATCACAATTGCCCCCACCCTCCTTGCCTTTCGTAAACTTCTCAAAACCCACCTCTGCCGTCAGGCATGGGAGAATTGAAATATCTTCCCCAGGCCTATATAATTTATGTATGGTGTGTTGTGTGCATGTTTTTTAAATTATGGGTTTTTAACTTCGTATTATTAGATTTGTATTGTACATTGTTTCTATCACTGCTGTGAGCCGCCCCGGGTCTATGGAGAGGGGCGGCATACAAATTTAATAAATAATTAAAATTTAAACCTACAAGAACTGAGAAAATAATTTTTATAAAAGATCCAGAAGAAGTAACGTTATTCAGGGAATTGTAAATAAAGTCAGAAATAACATTTCTATATCCTCAGTGGTAACTTCAGAAACGGACACATAAACTCATTATTCTCACAAAACAATAATAGGTGGTTCCTTCAATGCACATGAAGGTAGATATAGGGGGGAAAAACCCATTTTTTGAATTATTTCATTTTTTGAAAAAGACCATTCTAATAATAATAGCAAGATTTATAGACTGCTTCATAGTGCTTTATAGTCCTCTCCAAGCAGTTTATAGAATCAGCATATTGCCCCTAATAATCTGGACCCTCATTTTACTGACCTTGGAAGTAATAATAATTTATTAGATTTGTATGCCGCCCCTCTCCGCAGATGCTGCGATTTCGCTGAGGTTTCCCTCGCTGGGAAACCCCACCTCCGGACTTCCGTTGCCAGCTGAAGCACCCGTTTTCACGCTGGTGGGATGCCCCTGCAGAATTGCAAAATCCGGAGGTGGGGTTTCCCATGGAGGGGAGCCTCAGGGGAATCCCACCAGCGTGAAAACGGGCACTTCAGCTGGTAATGGCCTCATTACTAGTGACAATTCAGCAAGAAATGGGTCCTTTTCTTGTATTACCCTTACATCAGGTGTAATAACAATATCCAGCATTAAGCATCTATTGTCCCGTTGGACACATTCCTTTAGTCAATCATTGTAATTAGCTACTTGGCACACAATAGCCACGGCTATAACAATTACTATGAATTCCATTATTTAAAAGCACTGGCATGTCTTTGTTATACATTCAGCTGTACTGGGGCAATCACAATACCTTCTCTCTTTTTTAATGGATAAACTGTTTGCATAGCTAAAATTGCCATGAGATTTTTAAAAGTAATTAATCACCCTTAAAATAAACGGGCTGATTTAGGCATTCTTATAACCAACGTGATGGATATTTACCCACCATTCAATGAAAGCAAGTACAGTAATGCAAATAATGTTATTGACTTTGGCATAAGCCAGAGCAGCAGTACTGTGCACAGACTCAAAAAAGGCCTTGTATTATTTTTTTCTCTACTATGGACAAAAATATTAAAGAAATAATACATAACAACATCTTATTACTATGATAGCAAATCTTGAATAGCTTTCTGGGCAAGATCCAAAGCTCTTTGGCAAGCAGACTGAAAAGGTTTTCGTTTCCATCTCAAGCAGTAGGTAGCAGCACCAGAAGATGCTTGTGAAACGAACAATTTGAAAGGTCTAACTAGGCAAAGATGCTATCCAGCCAGTTTGAACCAACTTGTGTCAAAAACTCTTGTTGTTTTTTAATTACAGGTAATCCTAAAGATACAAATTATAATTGCAAAATTGCAGGTGTGCTGAAAATGACAGGAGGCAGCAACATGAGCCGGGAACATATGACCTGGCCTCCTTCCATAACATGTCCAGAGAGGTTCAAAAAATAAGTGTGCAGTGGGTGACAGGCAGTAATGAGCAGCCAAAATTTTTACTGCCACACTGTGGGTGTGGCTTATTTAATGGGTGTGGCTTGATGGTCATGTGACTGGGTAGGAGTGGCTTGCTGGCCATGTGACCAGGTGGGAGTGACTTGAACGATCATCATCGTTCAAGTGAATTGTTAAGAACGTGACTTACAACCTCACCAGTGTCGCTGTCTGGGGTGACAATTTGCTTTGCATTTCCCGCGCTCTCCTTCCTGGGTCACCCCCGGCCTCAGGCTGGCTTGCTAGGCGAATGGATGCCGATAAGCTGTTGAGAAAAGAGGCAGGAGGAAATGAGCCCCCTGCAACTCCTGCCGGTGCTGGTCTCCATGCCACTTTCCGAGGAGGAGGAGGAGGATGGGAAGGGGGGTAGTCAACTGGAACTGGGCACACAGCTTCATTTCCGCTGGTGGAACTGCATTCCACCCCGTCCTGCCTGCTGCCCACCCCTGATGACAGGTGTGTGGGGAGTAAGGCAAAAGCTTGCAGAATCCTAGTGGGGCGAGCAGGAGGGGGCGAGAGGCAGAGGAGCTGGCACTGTGGTGCCCCTGCAATTTGACCATAATGGCGAATTATTACAGGAGCATTGCAGTGGCTGTAACATTGAAACAGGGTCGTAAGTAGTTTTTGGGGACTCTATCATAACTTCAAACAGCCTTTAAGTGACAAGCCGTATCTCCACATACGACCACAATTGAGCGCAAAATTTACATTGTTAAGTGAGACATTTGTTAAGGGAGTTTTGTCCCATTTTATGACCTTTCCTACCACAGTTGTTAAGTGAATTTGGATTCTCCACTGATTTTGCTTGCCAAAAGATTGCAAAAGATGATCACATGACCTTGGGTTGGGGCACAGCAATGGTGATAAGTATGTGTCGGTTGCCAAGCATCAGAATTTTGATCACATGATCGTGGAGAAACTTGTAAGTGTGAAAAACAATCATGTCACTCTTTCAGTGATGTAACTTTGAATGGTTGCTAAATTAATTGTTGTAAATTGAGGATTACCTGTATTCTCATCAACTATGGGAAACATGCTGTCAGCCCATCAAGTAAGACCTAACTAAGAATCAAATCAAGAAAAAAATATTTTATTGATAACAATGTAGACATTCTGAGCAGAATACCTATGTAAGCAGTAGAGGACAAAATCAAAGTTCTGAATTCATTCATTTTGAATCTGGAGGAATTAAAGGAAGTACGCAAAACTGAATCACAACAATCACAACTATCTAAGAATCAAATCAAGAAAAAAATATTTTATTGATAACAATGTAGATATTCTGAGCAGAATACCTATGTAAGCAGTAGAGGACAAAATCAAAGTTCTGAATTCATTCATTTTGAATCTGGAGGAATTAAAGGAAGTACGCAAAACTGAATCACAACAATCACAACTGAAAAATTGGAAAGATAAATGCCTGCTGCAATTCTGTCATGTTATGAATATGTTGGGCTTGGACAGCACTTGCTCCTATATATTTCTGCAGTTTATTGTTTCTGTTATCTTGAAGCTCATTTTCTGTATTGGGTCATTTTCTGTATTGTGTCCTTTTGTATTTTGACTTAATCTTTACTTAATAAAAGCAAAGTTACTTTAATATTTATATAATATCGACTGGATCCTAATCATTCCTTTTTGTTCTCTGATTATTCCATGGGTTCCTGACCTCTTACTGTCGAATGTTTGGATGTTTGCAACAGATACAGAAACCCTATTCTTTTTTGTCTTTTTCTATTTAAATTTAAACAATCCTACTTTAGAATAAAATGTTCTACACATTTTGGCGTCATAGGAAAAAAAGCCTGCCCTGCCTTTATTTTTCAAAAAAGATAATGGTATCTGGAAACTATTCATTTTAAAAGAAGTAACAAACATTGTTTTGCCTATTCGTGCAAATATTATTTATGCCCATTAATTTTAGCAGTGTCTTTTGTGAACTTCATTATCCTGGCATTCCATGCTTCATGAGAAACTGAGTAGATATCGTCAGGCTTTGAGCTAAATCTATACAGATCTATACAATCTGTATTCTTTTTCAAGAGAGTTATAAATAAGCGAACAACTCTGGCTGCAGTAACAGAATGTTCTCAAATGCACATATAAAACAAGCACCAGCATGTAACAGAGCTACCAGAGCAGAACTTGGGAGTTCACAAGACTAAAACTTGGGCATATGAATGGCCCAAAGTATTAGAGGGTGGCAGGGGAGAGATAATGTAATGTAGACAAGCCTTTTATGCTTTCACAAAAGAAAATCAGCTTTGTCCTTCTATTATTAGCATGAATCCTAATTAGCATTAACTGATCTTTCATTGTTGGTTCAGATAAGTTTGTTTGCTTAGTGGTTTGTTCTTAATACATTCTTCAATGCAACTAGGAAAACAGTAGACAAGAGAATTATTACCATATTGGTCCCACAAAAGGAAAAGACAGATTAGATAAAAATAATAATATTTCCTGTACAAAATAGATTTGTCAGTTGAAAGCTTATAGGGAGAAAAAGTGGCTTTTATAATACACACAAAAAGATGCATAATTTTAAACTGATGGAATAATTGAAATCACCACTTTAGGAAGAAAGAAAGCCACAATACAACAACAAAGAGAAGTGGGGGAAATGTTTTTAAGGGAGCATTAAGGGGCAAACCACACATTTCCGCCATAGTATAAGATGCATCACACCTATTTCTTATCAGAAAAAGAAAGTGACTGTATACAGTAGACAATTATCTCATTCCTCTGCACTAGCATGTTTTTTGGGCTGTCTTTTGCCCCCCAAATGCTTGCTGCTAAAAGTACAGTAGCACTTTAGCAATGACCTGTACCAGATGTTTTATTGAATTATGATTAACATTATCAAGGAACTAAATAACATAAATCCAAAGAAAAAATATACAGCAAGCACACAAAAATTTAAAGTCTGCAAAGAGAAATTCACTATGCACATGCAAAGTTATCATTTATATAAAATATTTCAATTGCTATTGACATAAATTACAAAATCCATCCAACTTTGATAAGACCTCTAGTTCCTAATTCTGATATTTCATTATTTTAACATAATGGTTGTTTTCTAATGTAGCCTTTTAATATGTCTTAATTGGTCGGTACATTAGAGTCTTCCAGCGTTGTGCAATTATCATTCTAGCTGGTAAAATTAAATGGAGAATAAGTTCCTTTAACTATATTTATGCTTGAGATTTAATCATGTAAATAAGTGCAGTCAGCCAACTTTATTGGCCAATATTGGAAGGTAATAATAATGTTAAAATAATGAAATATCGGCATGCCCAGAGAGCGGGGGAGAAGAGACGGCAAGGAGAGCCCCATCTTGCTCCAGGCATCTCGTTTATCTGTTGCCAAACCCCTCCCCACCCGGCACTCCCTCTCGACGGCCAAGATCAGCAGGCCAGATTCGGGGAGCTGAATGCATTGCTGCCACCCGGAAAGAGAACAACATCAGAAAGGGGCTCTCTCACAGCACCTCCTCTCTCTCTTATTCTCCTGAGTGACAGCCGTGTGTCCAGCTTACTGTATCTGGCCTGCTAATCTCTGGACACACGGCTGCCACTCGGGAGAAGAAGAAGAAGAGAGAGAAGAGGCGCTGTGAGAGACGCCATTACTCAGGTTATCTTCTCGGGTGGCGGCAGCTTGTTCAGAACTTTTTCTTTACATTGGAGTTTCACTGCAAAGACCGGCCGAGAGAGAGTAGTGGTGGAGAGAAGCGAGATGCTAGTGAGATGCATATCTCGCAGTCCACCCCTCCCCATCCCCTGCCCCATCTGCCACCCCCAAATTGTGCCTGAACATCTTTACCAGCTTCACCACTTTCTTGGCCAGTCTTTTCATGGAAACTCCTTGCAATGTAAAGAAAAACATCTCGTGGGTGCAAGAAGTTGTTAATTGCTTGCACTCATGAGATGTTTTGCTTTACATTTCAAAGAGTTTCCCTGCAAAGACTGGCCAAGAAAGAGAAGTGGTGAGCTGCCAGACTCTGGTAAGATGTTCGGGCACAATTTGGGTGTGGGATGGGGCAGGGGATGCCTACCAGTGCGGTCCAGAGAGACAATTTTGACACAATTTTTAGTGATATTTTTTTCCAGTGTCTCCTGAGAAGGAGCTTCTCGGCTGTGCTTCCGATGAAGAATACTTCAGCTTCAACCACAACAACACAAGAGCACACAACAGATTTAAATTTAATATTAACCGCTCCAAACTTGACTGTAAAAAATACGACTTCAGTAACCGAGTTGTTGAAGCATGGAACTCATTACCGGACTCCATAGTGTCATCCCCAAATCCCCAACACTTTACCCTTAGATTATCTACGCTTAACCTATCCAGATTCCTAAGAGGTCAGTAAGGGGCGAGTACAAGTGCACTAGAGTGCCTTCCGTCCCCTGTCCTATTGCTCTCCTATATCTCCTATACCTTTCTTTTATTCCTATATCTCTTCTTCTATTCTTTCATTGATATGTTCTATTACTATATCTTCTTTTCTATTCTTTCACGAAGATGCCGGCGAAAAATTGCTGAAAATCAGGACATGTATTTGTTTCAGGGAAATGTTATAGCTGTATGTCCATTTTTCTCAGTGCAACTCTAATTTTGAATGAATGGACGTAAGCCAAGGACTATCTGTACTTTAATCCACACCTAGGATAATGAAGTCATGATTGATTGTAAAATTGTTTGCACAATGACTTACCTAAATGGAATAAAAGTACTAAATATGACATTTTTACAAGAACAAAAATAACATACAGAAAGGTTTTGAATTGCACAATTCTGCCATTGAATTTTAAAACAATGTTAGAGAATACAGAGGTTTTTTCCCCCTTCATTTCTTACTGGAGTCTCTTGGCCCTTAGCTTCCCATCTTGCAATAAGTAAGTATGACTAGTTCCAGCCAATGTAATTCTACATTGTAATTCAGTAAACAGGAGAAGGAAGAGCCAATATACAGTATTATGCAGTAAGGAAATGTCCAAAAATTCAAAAGAATAAGAAAGTAAGATCCTACATTAGCCAAAAAAAAAAAAAAGTTTAATCCATTTATTTTACTTCTGTTATTTAAACAAACTAGGTTATTTTGTTTATGTGTGAGGCAATCTTATAAAGAGCATGCACCTATTGATCAAAAAGATTTGTGCAACTATGCTTTCTCTTTCTCTTTCTCTTTCTTGGAAGTGAAGGGGGAAAACAACATAATTATACATGGTAGTTTTCCACATTTTTCACCATCCTATCCAAATTTATTTATTTATTTATTTTATTTATTGGATTTGTATGCCGCCCCTCTCCGCGGACTCGGGGCGGCTAACAACAATAGTAAAAAAACAATATGTAACAATCCAATTTAATAAAGCAACTAAAAACCCTTATTATAAAACCAAACATACACACAAACATACCATGCATAACTTGTATTGGCCTAGGGGAAGGAATATCTTAACTCCCCCATGCCTGGCGACAAAGGTGGGTCTTGAGTAGTTTGTGAAAGACAAGGAGGGTGGGGACTGTTCTAATCTCTGGGGGGAGTTGATTCCAGAGGGTCGGGGCCGCCACAGAGAAGGCTCTTCCCCTGGGCCTCGCCAAACGACATTGTTTGGTCGACGGGACCCGGAGAAGGCCAACTCTGTGGGACCAAATCCTTTCCTGAAGCAAGTTGATTGTGCAATAACAGGCACATTCTTTGAAAGCTAATTTTATGGCAAATGATAAGGTCAGTAATTTAATAAAACCACATACAAGTATATATAAAATACCTCCTTCTCGCCTCCTACATGTGCTAGACAATTTAAAAAGTATTTTATTTTAGAATAGGATCGAATAACAGAGTGGGAAGGGACTTTGGAGATCTTCTAGTCTAACCTCTTGCTTAGGCAGGAAACCATATACCATTTCAGATAAATGGTTATCCAACATCTTCTTAAAAACTTCCAGTGTTGGAGCATTCACAACTTCTGGAGACAAACTGTTCCACGGATTAATTGCCCTGTTAGGAAATTTCTCCTTAGTTCTAAGTTGTAATATGTGTGTGTACATATAACACTCCTCCACAAAGACCAGATCATTCTTTTTCCTAATTTGCCAATTTCACCCAGCAACTTTTTAAACTGAAACAGATTTTCAAGCACCCATAAACAGAAGATAATTTGTTTCACTGTACTCTAGTTTAAAACACGTTTCTCCTGATCATTTCCATTTGTTTATTCGTTTTCCTGAATTAATATAAGCAAACCTCATTTTCCTTTTTGTTGGGACGTTTTCATAAGAAAACACCAGCATAGCATTTTTAAAAGATTTGCAGAACTTTTGAGTGTGAACAACACCATCTTAAACTTACCGTACATTTGTTTGGCTTCTCTCCCGAATGCACTCTCATATGGATAAGCAATTTGTAACGGGCGTTAAATGGTTTGTATCTTCGAGGGCACCCGGCCCAGAAACAAGTGAAATCTTCCCCTTTCCTCTGGTCTATGTGAATTTTTTCTATATGCCGCACCAGCTCTTCTTGCTGATCGTAGGTAGCACTGCAGTCTATCCAACGACAGCAGTGCTTGCCACTGAAGTCATCGAGTTCACTGTCGTCATCTAAAAAACACTTCTGGATAGATGCAGGCAAGGAAAGTGGACGGGGATGGTTGATGAGCGTATGCTGATGCGCGTGATAGGGAGGTGGTGGACCAGCGGGAGGAGGGACCACGGGGTGAGCCAGTGAAGAAGCGAAGGGAACGCTATTTGCATTCCCAGAAAAAACATCCCCCTGTCCGCCCTTCCCAAGGCCCATAGGCTGACTCTCTACTAGACAGGTACTTTGTTGAACCATCATATTATTTGTGATCAACGGCTGTAGATTGCTTTGCTCCAACTGTTGCATGCGCTGGTATTCGCCGTTTCCATTTTCACTGTAGTCCGGAGGGATAGCATTGCAATTAGCCACAAGAAGCCTTTTTTGAGGATTTGGTATAGAGCAACTCTGAGGAATGCAGCTTCCCTTTATTCCTAAGAAATGCCCATAAACCTCAGGTTGAGGAGAGATGTTGCAGGGAGATGTCCTCGAACCATTTATATACGCAACTAGGGAAGTAGGGGAGGTGCGGATGATCGTGTTGAAGTCAATCCCAATGCCATCAGACAGCGGGGACAAAGAGAGCGCCCTCTTTTTCGTGGAATGAGATCTAGCTGAGGAATGGTGAGGGCTAGAATAAGGGGGATGGCTGTTTTCCATGCTGAGCAAGTAAGATGGCAACGAAGTGGAAAAATTGTTGGCCATGGATATCCCAGACGTAGCATTTGTGACATCACTGAATTGGCTGCTGGTTTGTGAACCCGAGTTGGAGGGAAGAGAAGGATAAATTCTATAACCATGAAACCACTCTTGTTTGACACTCTGTAATGACTGGCTTTCAGAAAGGCTCAAAGTTGTGGACGCCAAAGATTCCCGTGATATGAGGGATCTGTGTAAAGATCAGAAAAGAAAGAACAATGTAATCTTAGCAATTGAATCCTAGATCTTGGTAATTACTGACAGCCTTTGACTTAGAACAATTAATTTAGTGACCATTCGAAGTTAGAATGACATTGAAAAAAGCAACTTACGCCCATTTTTCATGCTTATGGCCGCGTGATCAAAAATTCAGATGCTTGGCAATTAGCTCATATTTATGATGGTTGCAGTGTCCTGGGATTATGTGATCACCTTTTGCAATCTTCTGGCAAGCCAAGTCAATGGTAAATAATTACTTAACAACCATGTCACCAACTTAACAACTACAGTGATTCATTTAACAAATGTGGCATGAAAGATCACAAAGTGGGACAAAATTTACTTAACAAATGTCTCGCCTAGCAATGGAAATTTTGGTCACAGGTCAAGGACTATCTGTATATGGAACAGTTGGCATACACAGCTGAGATACTTATTTTTGATAATCAGATTTTAAAACTTAAATCTTAATCTTTGCATATTCAAATGAGCACCGTTGTCACAGCTGTGACATATCCAGTACGGTGTCACCATAAAAATTTAGCCTTTTAGTTCTATGTACATCTCAAAAGCATCTTCTGAAGAACATTAGGCCCTCAAGAAAGTAAAGTAAATAGTCCATCAAGCCTTTTATCTGCAGTTCCCTGTTCTTTATGTATTGCTGAGACTAATTTCCAATGTCAGCAGCAGCAGCAGCAGTATCATATACAGTGGTACCTCATGATACGAACTTAATTGGTTCCAGGAGGAGGTTCGTAAGGTGAAAAGTTCGTAAGACGAAACAATGTTTCCCATAGGAATCAATGTAAAAGCAAATAATGGTGCAAATCCTTCAGGAAATTCCCAAACTTTAGAAGGGCGGTGAACAGAGGGCAGGGAGGAGCAGCTAAAGGGGGCGGGTGGAAGAAGCAAGACTAGGCTAAAGGGTGAGTGGGAAGGAAGAAAGGCAAGGGGGCGCCCCTCCCTTTTCTTTCTTCAAAAGACACCATTTCAGTGCCTCTGCAAGCACGTTGTTCTCTGCAAAATCTTTCCTCCTCCAAGCCGCCCCTCCCTTTTCTTTCTTCAAAAGACACTCTTTCAGTGCCTGCAAACACGCTGTTCTCCTAGTTATTTAAATGCAGTCATTTCTCCCTCCAAGCCGCCCCTCCCTTTTCTTTCTTCAAAAGACACCCTTTCAGTGCCTGTGCAAGCACGCTGTTCTCCTACTTTTTTAAATGCAAACTTTCCCCCTCCAAGCCCCCCCTCCCTTTTCTTTCTTCAAAAAAGGGGGGGAAAAGAAACCCCTTCATCCCAGCAGCAGCGGCTTGGGTTCGTAAGGTGAAAATAGTTCGGAAGAAGAGGCAAAAAAATCTTAAACACCGGGTTCGTATCTTGAAAAGTTCGTTAGAAGAGGCGTTCGTAAGATGAGGTACCAGTGTAAAAAAAAAGAAGTAAAGAAGTAAAAAAAGAAGATTCTGCCAAAAAAGAAGTAAAAAAAAAAAGATTCTGCCAATTTGGTTATAAATTCATTCATTACACGGGCTATCTACATCAACCACAGATATTTATCATAAGAGATTAAATATCACTGTACCCTATATAATATTTCATTAATAAATCAATCAGGGTACTACATTTATTTACAAGAAATTTAACACTTGGTACATTTCACTCAAGTTTATTTAATGTTTTTCTTTCATTTATTTAAAGCTTACCAACATTACTGTAGCCCATAATTCTAATATCATGGAAGTAAACTCAGAGGAATCAATGGCATGTACAAAACTAATTATTGATCCATTCAAAATGCTGTAAAGATGAGAATGTGGTGGCCACATTGATTCTTGACTGCAATACAAATGTTAAGTGGTATGTGTACCAGGAAAGATCATTCCAAACTGAATAACATAAAACACTCTTCTGATGGTGCCGATATATGATATGACAAGCCTTGCTATATTATTGAAGAAAATAAAAACAGAACGCAAGACCTTGTATCGGATGGCATATCTGGATTTGACATATTCATAGCCCTCTGTAAACTAGGACTGATTTGGTTGCATGCTCTCGACACCTGCTGAGCCGAAGGAGATAGGGATCCCAGTCTCTGAACCACCATTGGGCTGCTGGTGATTATCAAATTGTTGCAGCTATTTTTTCCAACAGACTTGCATTGAGATCCGCAGACAAACGCTCCTAGAAATAAAGAAGTCAGATAAACAATTATATCATCTTTTTAAACAGGTCGGTTAATTAATCTCTAGTATGTTTCCCCTGCATCCATGCAACATTAAGGAAAAATGTTTTCATTAAATGTGGGCATACCATATGTTAAGAGTCCTCCTCTGAAGGACATGGGCTATTCAAAAATTTGAAAAGCTAATGAATAAATAAATAAAGTCGCAGTTCATCAATTACATTAGTGAGGAGAGCACATTATGTAGATCATTTTAATGAAAATAAATGCAGGGTTGCAACTTATTTTGCTTTGCACTACACTTATTCCAGTTCATGTAGTGAAGGTATCAGTGCTTGGTACAATAGGCACAGATCTAAGTATCTTTCTCCATAGGCCAATGGATGATTTCATCCAGGAACCTCATGTGACTTAGTCCTGTGGCAATGTAATGTTCATCTATGTAACTTCTTTCCCCTTCCTCACCGCAATTAGCTTTATTTATTTATTTATTTTGTCCAATACACAATGAGGGTTTCAGTGGGTATATATATATATACACATAGTAAAATACATGATGAAGGTTATAGAGGAGATACTCATAGTAAAATATATCTAAGAAAGAATAGAAAAGAAGATATAGTAATAGAACATATCAATGAAAGAATAGAAGAAGAGATATAGGAATAGAAGAAAGGTATACGAGATATAGGAGAGCAATAGGACAGGGGACGGAAGGCACTCTAGTGCACTTGTACTCGCCCCTTACTGACCTCTTAGGAATCTGGATAGGTCAACCATAGCTAATCTAAGGGTAAAGTGTTGGGGGTTTGGGGATGACACTATGGAGTCCGGTAATGAGTTCCATGCTTCAACAACTCGGTTACTGAAGTCATATTTTTTACAGTCAAGTTTGGAGTGGTTAATATTAAGTTTAAATCTGTTGTGTGCTCTTGTGTTGTTGTGGTTGAAGCTGAAGTAGTCGCCGACAGGCAGGACATTGCAGCATATGATCTTGTGGGCAATACTTAGATCTTGTTTAAGGCGTCTTAGCTTCTGGAGGTGTGTGTGGGGGGGGGGGAATAGCTCCACTACAAGATAGTGCCTTCTGCTTTTGACCCTCACAGCTGGCCTAGAGGTCCACCCTGTCCTATGGTATTGAAGGCAACGGGGAGAGATCAAGCAGAACCTTGATTCTGTAGCTTTCATTAATAAAGGTCTCTATCAAGAGCAACCAATGTACCTTCAGTCTCATTAACAAGCCTGCATCCTGACTGCCAGGGCTCCAGATAACCCATTTTCTCCAGGGTTCTTTGGAACTGCAGCCCTGCTACCATCTCAACAGGGGGTAGGTTGATAATTACCCAAGATAGTTGAGATAAGCTGTGGCTTTTTTCAGAAAGGATTGTATCACTTCATAGGCGGAAGTTTGGAAGCAAAAATGGTTATTAAGGACGTATTTACAACTGCCCCTTTCACTAGCCAGATAGGGCAGGGTGGTAGTAGAGCAACCTGTCCATTTCCCCAGGACCCACAGATCAAATCAATCCTAGATTATTTCACAATAGACCCTTCTTCATTACAGCCAAACTGGGATTTCCCCAAATGAGATCATGTATTTTTAAACATTTCACAACTAATTTTTAACTAAAGTACATCAAACCAACAGAATTAAAGTAGACTATTGTGTCATATTGGAAACTTATTGATAATCATTAGAACCAGCAAATCTATGGTATTCATGGTAAGAACCTCACCTACAAAAAGATATTGACAAAATTGAACGGGTCCAAAGATGGGCTACAAGAATGGTGGAAGGTCTTAAGCATAAAACGTATCAGGAAAGACTTAATGAACTCAATCTGTATAGTCTGGAGGACAGAAGGAAAAGGGGGGACATGATCGAAACATTTAAATATATTAAAGGGTTAAATAAGGTCCAGGAGGGAAGTGTTTTTAATAGGAAAGTGAACACAAGAACAAGGGGACACAATCTGAAGTTAGTTGGGGGAAAGATCAAAAGCAACATGAGAAAATATTATTTTACTGAAAGAGTAGTAGATCCTTGGAACAAACTTCCAGCAGACGTGGTAGATAAATCCACATTAACTGATTTGTATGCCGCCCCTCTCCAAAGACTCGGGGCGGCTAACAGCAATAAAAAACAATGTAACAAATCTAATATTAAAAAGCAATCTTAAAAAACCCAATTTAAGAGACCAATCATACCAACAAACATACCATGTATAAATTCTATAAGCCCAGGGGGAAGGGAGAAAAATTTTTCAATTCCCCATGCCTGACGACAGAGGTGGGTTTTAAGGAGCTTGCGAAAGGCAAGGAGGGTGGGAGCAACTCTGATATCTGGGGGGAGCTGGTTCCAGACGGTCGGGGCCGCCACAGAGAAGGTGTAAAATGGAAAAGGAGTATAAAAACTAAGTTTTCAAATTCTATTTTTCAGCCCAAAATATCTAACAAGGTAAATTTCTTGATTTCTTCAGGGAATATAATTATATATTTTTGCCAGTTATTTCATAGTGGAAAACAGGGAACTATTTTTAAGGTCAACTTTAACTACAAATTGGCGCTCTGAAATACCTTTGGCCTTTTTCAATATTCTCTTTCTAGAGGAAAAAAAAGTGTCTATCTATATGCATTAGTAGTAGTAACATAGTGATAAATTTACACTATGCATTCCTGTAACAAGAATTTGGCTTTCATGTTGAAAATACAAGAATCCCTTTCCCTGATTCTTTTTATAATCTGAGACCTTTGGTTACTGCAGAGAGCAAGAAAGATGACTGTGAGAGAAATCCATTACCAAAATGATAAGGGAAAAAAATACCAGTTAAGTTCAAAACAAGAAGTATGAGCAAGTAACTCAGACTGACACATCCTTGATCCACATCCTGTGCTTCCCAGTGGAAAGGAGAGTAAGGCAGAGTCAAATTTGTATGATAATATTACTACAGTCAATATTAGTAAAAGTACTTTCAGCTTTTTAATGGTTTGGTGAGGCTGACAGTTATATTCCAGAGGAAGTTTCCATCTTACATTACTCTCAAGGATATGGTAGGAAAGAGTAATCCCCTTGTTTACTGTTAACTCCTGGTGAATTCATTGTCCTTCCTGTGTATTTTTTTGCAACAAAATTATCAAAATAGCTTTCCACTGCCTTCTTTCTATATTTTCTTTAATATACACTGAGAGCATATGGACCAAAGCAAATTCCTTATATGTCCAATCACACTTGGGCAATAAAGATTTCTATTCTATTCTATTCTATTCTAGTCTACTCTACTCTACTCTACTCTACTCTACTCTTATATTTAGACTTGTCAACTTCCTAATCTGCCCACTGCCCTATCATTCTTGGTTGCCTTTCATTCTAAGTATGGCTCCAATCCTGCTTAATTTTCTGGAATCAGACAAAGTTGGGTATGTATGGCATGTAAAGTATGACAAGATAGAGACAACAACTCTAATATTGGTGGTAATTATGGGATCTATAATTAGAGAGGGCTTTAAATTGAAGAAGATGCCAATTCTGATTGCCTTCTTCAAATTTGGACCATAACATTTTTTGCCCGCTAAAATATGTGACGTTCCTGTAGAATGTACAGGGAATTCTATTAACATTTTTATTTATCATGTAATTTCTATTCCATAATATTATTAGAGATGGTTTTAGAATTCTTCATACAAACACTGCTTTTTTCCATATTTTTTTGTTTTTGACATTATTGTTTATCATATTCACATTAAGCTCTGATTAGGGAACTGTAATTAGCAAAGAATAAAGATACATGAAGTTAGGCATTCATAATCAAATGAACAGGATTGTCAGCTAAAGTGTGAAAAAAGCCAGTGTGTTGAAAAAAATAAGATAATTGTGAAAGGCAATACAAAAACTAAATGTCAAATAAAATGAAAACAGTTCTGTTTATTTTGCCCACTCAACCACTTTCAAAACTTGGTAAAAATTATTAGGAAACACTATATTAATGGTCCTGCATTTTAGTACCATGTGTGAAAAACATAAAGAAGGTTTGAAGAACAAGCCACTTTACTGGACCTCTTAAACAAGAATATCATCACTGCTTCCTTATTGAATGCCTGTCTCTATGAAGAAAGCACTAAGTTAAGTTGCTGACTGGAGAGACAACCATCTACTGTATTTAGTTTGCAATATTTTATTACCACCATCTCAAGTCTTTTTTTCGCTTTTAGCTTTTGCTTCTGCGCACGAAGCAAAAATACGCTGGGATACATGCATGCGCGCTCAAGAAAACTGAAGCTGCACGCGCAACACACCGTTCGCTACCAGTGCGCCGCCCTCTACTGTACCGGTAGCAACCCTCTATGCCTTCATAGCCGGAAATTCATTTTGATATCTTATTAAATGTATCATATATCATTTTTTATTAGAGACATTTAAATTAAATGAGATCAAATCTGAATTTGCAATTACAGTGGTACCTCATGATACGAACTTAATTGGTTCCAGGAGGAGGTTCGTAAGGTGAAAAGTTCGTAAGACGAAACAATGTTTCCCATAGGAATCAATGTAAAAGCAAATAATGCATGCAAATCCTTCAGGAAAATCCCAAACTTTAGAAGGGAGGCGAACAGAGGGCAGGGAGGAGTAGCTAAAGGGGGCAGGTGGAAGAAGCAAGGCTAGGCTAAAGGTGAGTGGGAAGGAAGAAAGGCAAGGGGGGCGCCCCTCCCTTTTCTTTCTTCAAAAGACACCCTTTCAGTGCCTGTGCAAGCACGCTGTTCTCCTACTTTTTTAAATGCAAACTTTCCCCCTCCAAGCCGCCCCTCCCTTTTCTTTCTTCAAAAAAGGGGGGGGGGAAGAAACACCTTCATCCCAGCAGCAGCGGCTTGGGTTAGTAAGGTGAAAATAGTTCGGAAGAAGAGGCAAAAAAATCTTAAACACCGGGTTCGTATCTCGAAAAGTTTGTTAGAAGAGGCGTTGTAAGATAAGGTACCACTGTAAATCTAAAAAATCCATTCAATTTGAATTTCTTAGTCCAATTATAAAATTAATTCAGTTTGGAGACTTGGTTTAGGAAAAGTATGCATATATAGGCACAAAAATGAATGGAATGTTGACGGAATGATTTGATCCAGTACTCTTTGAAACTTCCCTAAATGCTAGAGAGGCTGAGCGCTAAGCAACATAGCATATTTTCATTTTTACTTATTCATGAGAAGTATAACAAAATTAACAATGAAGGAGACGAAACTACATCGGTAGAGAAAATAATATTTTGTATGCTACAGGTGCTCCCTGTTGTAGCAAAGAAATATAACACTTTCCTGTAACGGGGAAAAAACCATAAGGAGTGATTTCTCTTTGTGGATGCTTTTTTATCAAGCCATATTTAAAGCATGCCCCATTTGATCCTGGAGGCGGTGAGAAACTAGTGTTAACGATAATGCTGTTTTTAAAACCATTTAAATGCTTTACAATCTTGACATCAGGTATCAGAAAACTGAATTGTCTTAAGGTATCTTATTCTAGATATGGCAGCCTTCAGTTATTTTTATCTAGGTTATGATTCCAACGAAAGCACAGAACTTCCCCACTTCCAGAAATTAAAGAGGTGCCAAGCTCACAACAACAAACAACAACCATAACTAACATACCGGCTTTGGCCCAGAAAACCCTATATGTAAACTCAACCTTAGTGACTGGTTTGTCTGGAGTCACTTTTGGGGAAATTTGCACAGCACTGCAAGGGAGGAACATTCTTGCCAATGTAGACAGGACTAAAGAAACATTTTTTAATAGTATGAATAGCTTTATGATGAACCCCATATGCAGCTCTTTTGTAAAAAAGGCAAATTCCATGTTCTGGATCATTAAGGAGAAAAAAACCCCTAGAGTTTATTCCAGCAAGTGGACTTAAAAAATCTTCTGTGGAGTTTGAAAATGGATAACCCCAATAATATTTGGGAACTATATGGGTATAATATAAGATTATAATAAAGAGGGGGTTTTAGTTCAGAAAAACAAGTAACAGGAAACCTGATAGTAAAAACAAAGTGGATAGTGTTTTCTCATTTGTTTGTAACCTAGGTCTTTAATAAAGCTGAATGGAAGCATTTCGTTATAGTTAAATATATAGCATTTGCTACTGTAAGACTAAGAAGGGTCTCTAAAATTTGAATACAGGTAGTCTTCAACTTACAACAGGTCATTTAGTGATAATTCAAATTTACAATGGCACTAAAAAAGAGAGAGAAAATTTATAACCATTTTTCATATTTACAACCATTGCAGCTTCCCCATGGCCACATGGTCAAAATTCAAGATGCTTGGTAGTTCATATTTATGATGGTTGCAGTGTCCTGGGGTTTGCAAACTTCTGACGAGCAGAGCCAGTGGGGAAGCCAGATTCACTCAACAATTTAACAACCAGCTTAACAAATGCAATGATTCACTTAACAACTGTGCCAAGGAAAGTCATAAAATGGGGCAATCTCACTTAATGAATTCGGGGCTCAATTGTCGTCGTAACTTGAGGACTACCTGTATCTCAAAAATAAAATAAAGGAGGAAAAAGCTATCAACAACAAATAATTGTGAAGGGTAGAAATTACCTCTGGAGCTAAAAGCAGTAAAACTTTTAATATCAATTGCTGGGGTCCATATAGGGCACCGTTATAAGAGCAGATTGTTTCAATTTTTCAATTTCCCCATAGAGCCCGGGATTTCCAATGTGGGTTGAGAGCCTTCAAAAATAATTTAGGCTTCAGCAGATAAAGCGGAACAAGCCTTTAAAATTCACTTCTACTTTGCCTGGACAATCCACAAAAAGCAAATTCTGATACTGTTAATGTATGAGCAGATTAATCCTTGTTTACCAAGGTTGTGCGCGCACACACAGAGACGTTTAGATTGAGATTAGTTGTGAATAACTACTCAGCCACACACAGATATATTAACTTGAATTAAAGTTTACTTTGAGAAATAGCATGTTCCTATAAACAGTCTAAAGTCATACACATTAGTCAGAATAACAATCCAAATATTATTAAGTACATAGTCTTTCTTACTAGTTGTCTTTGTCATAATCAGTAAACAAAGATATCAAGCCTAAGCACATTTTAGCTATAATATATAACTACAATACATAGAGACTGCAGAGCTAACTTAACAGTGAGTAGCCAGACAAAGAGAAACAGAGAGGGTGACTCAGAGAAATAAGATATAAACTCTAGCTCCCTCTTGTGGCAATCTGCAATGCCTGCAGCCAATATATTGCCAATCCAACAGTTATGGACAGAGACCTAACAAATACTAGTTCTAAAGAAATGGGTCTAGCTAACTTTTATTAATGATGAGTCTCTCTCTCACACATATTCTTTTAACATCTGAGGGGTCAGGGTATTGCAAACTTTGAGAAATCTTCTTGTACATGGAATGCTGGGTCAGACTGGCTTTTGATCATATCCAGAGTAGCTTTGAAGTATATTTTGTTGTCCTTCTATATCTGACTGGAAAAAAGTTCTATAAGCAGCAGGCTCTAGCAGTAGCAAAGTGTTACTATACAGATAGTCTTCGACTTGTGATCACAATTGAGCCCAAAGTTTCTGTTGTTAAGCAAGACACTTATATTAAGTGAATTTTGCTCAATTTTATGCCCTTTCTTGTCACAGTTGTTGAGTGAATCCCTGACGCTGATAAGTTAGTAACCCAGTTGTTAAATGAATCTGGTTTCCCTATTGACCTGGCTTCTCAGAAGGTTGCAAAAAAAGATGATCACATGAAGTTGGGACCCAGCAACAGTCATAAGTATGAATCAGTTGTCAACCATCTGAAATTTTTATCATGTGATTAATCATGGGAATTGCTGCAAAGACTGTAACAGTGAAAAACAGTTATAAGACACATTTTTTTCAGTGCTGTTATATTTATTTATTTTATTTATTTATTTATTTATTAGATTTGTATGCCGCCCCTCTCCGTAGACCTGTTATAATTTTGAGCAGTCACTAAACAAACTGTTGTAAGTCGAGGACTCTCTGTATTATCAAAGACTTATTTCATCAGTGCAACTGTGACAACATTCATTGGGGTTTAAAGCTAGAACACATTATAATAATCATTCAAAGATTTATCAAAAAACTGATATTTAACTTTTAAGAAGAGTTTCATACACACAAACATCATATCACAACACATCATTCTGGAACCTGAATTCCTCTAACACAGGGGTGTCAAACTTGCATCGTCACAGCGATGTCACGTGATGTAGTGTGACTTATTTCACATTTACTAAACCAGGTGTGAGTGTGGCCAGCGCATGACACATCCGGCCCACCGGCTGTGAGTTTGACAGCTCCAACACCAGCCTTCTTCCAGAAGAATAGCTAGCACTCCCTAAGACTCCATTTCATTTCATGTTGTATGTACTTTATAGCAAACTAGTTTTCATTCATTTAATGAAAAGGAAATGTAGAAAAATGTCATTGTGGATTTATCTTGGTGTAGAACTGCTGCGTCTTCATTCAGCCTGAAATAAAAGGATTAACTTCCTGGCATGGTGTAATTAGGTCCATAGCTACAGTGGATTATAATAATTCTCTACCATTTTCAATTGTTTTTAAAGATAATGCTCTTGGCTTCAGCCGTGCCAGAGCTATTTAGATGCCACCTTTATGATGTCAACAAGAAAATATTGTAAGACTTTGCAATTGTATTAGCTAAAAATAAGGTTCGTGACTTTCAATTTTATATTTCCCCATATAAATCAAAATTGCCTTTATCAATAATTAAGCATTAATAATTAACATGTGCAAACATCAAAATACTTTATAGAAATGTTAATCTGTCCAGTTCCTCATTCTTCTGCCTGCCTATTTTGCTGTTTCTCCTCTTTAGTTAGTTAATAGCTAAGCCTCCGTCATCTCTGACATGCAACTAAATTCCCCAACGTGATTTTCAAAGAATGTGACTTTTATTGAAATTTTTGTTTTATTTATTGCTCTAATTTAAGACATTCATTTCATTTTACTCCCCCTCAAAATATTTTTATATCTTACAGAAAGGTTTTGTTACAAATCTGTTGAATTTTTGCTATTGTGAGTAAATCTTTACTATTAGAATATCTTTCTCACATCCGGTTATGAATTTGATAATGGAGAGATTTAGTATTAATTTTTTTAAAAGCCAAGTATTACACACAGATGATTTTAAAAGTCTTTATAAATGTCACATTTTTTCCTCAATGGATATTTAATATTCATTATAATTCTACTCATCGGCCTAAAAACTGAAGTTCATTGTGATTGGCATATGGAAAACAGATATATTTAAGTTTTAAGTAATAAAAAGGCTTGATTAGATTCAACTGAATTAGTGTAACATTATGCTTGCTATTTCAAGGTAAAGATTATTCTGTTCATAAGACTCTTGTCTTATTTAACTTTAGGAATATATTTTTCTGAGAACGATTAATTTTTATTACAAGCTGTTCTGAAACCATTTTTGACAATTATATTAGAAAACCAGTGGATAAATAAAAGCGTAACAACACTATTAACTATAGCAAGTTCTGAGAACTGAGCTACACATTACACTTAATATGCGCAGTTTAACTATGCTTTTGTTTCCTTGATTAATTAGTTACAGGGATACCAAATGGAATGGCTATTGTAAAGGCATTTCACTGCAAGGCAAGGTTACTTCATTCCACAGCTATCTTTGGAATGGAATGGGAATGTCTTGTGCCCCCTCATGCGCAACCAAGAGCTTCAGAAAATAAGTTCCCAGTGGTACCAATCTTGGAAAGCCAGACCATTTTTTTGCTTAGTAATAGAAACCAAAAACTTGGCTCTGTACTGTACCTCCTGCAGACAAGGAGTCATAGGACTGAAGATTGTATCCCATAAATAAGCTTTCTGAACAGAGAACTCAACACTAGACCTATAGCCAATCTACAAAAGTTTCAAAGATGTTCTTCAGAGATGTGCTCCCTGGGTAATTGAAGCAGTTTCTATTAGAGAGGCTAAGAGGAGGTTTTGTGTCTAGGTTAAGAATAGTGATCCAACTGGAAGACTGGGAAAAATTATGCTCAGTAAACTATAAGATGATGCTATCAATACCTTATCAAGAAAACCTCTATAAAATGTTTTTCCGATGGCACTACGTGCCAGCGCACTTAGCCAAAGTAAATGTGAATGTAAGCAACAAATGTTGGAAGTGCAAAAAAGAGGTAGGAACATACTACCACATTTGGTGGTGATGTACGGAAGCAAAAAAAATTTGGACTCAAATTCAGACATGGATGGAAGAAATATTGGATTATAAACTTGAGATGAAACCAGAAATGTACTTATTAGGAATAATTAGAGGCAAACGTAGTAAAGAAAATTATTATTTAATAAACCACATACTCACAGCTGCAAGATTAGCATTTGCACAAGTATGGAAACAAGAAAAGACTCCAAACGAAGAAATGGTGATTAAAAAAATGTTAGACCGCGCCAAATTTAGTAAACTAACATATGAGATACAAAATCAACAAAATAAGGACTATTATAGAGTGTGGGGAAAATTGTACAATTGGGTGGAAATTTAAAAAAATACATAGTAAATGGAATTGTAAAAGATTAACTTTTTATGAATATAGGAAACTGTAAATGTTTAATGTTGTTTGTATGGTGTTTAAATGTTTGTATGTTAAATAAATTCAATAAAAAAAATTTTTTTAAAAAAAGAATAGTGATCCAGAGAATTGATTTCACTAAGAAAATTTATAAGGCTGCCCAAGTCATTCTCAGTGACTCCAGGTAACTTATAAAGATAAAAACCCAATACAAAAATAGAAAACAATTAAGTCCTATCCCCATGGCAACAACCACCAATCAAATAAGCCCCTTGATGGACTCCATTCCATTCTAGTTCCCAGGCCCAGTTCTTCAGGCCTTGCAAAAGGGTGTTAAAGGGTCCTCTTATCTCAATGGATAACATAAAAGGATCCCTTAGAATCTGAGATAGTTCACGGGAAGTCATACAAAAACAGTAGCCAAAAAATGTTAATAAATCTAGATCAAATGTCTATATGATAACCAAAAAGGATACTTGAATGATATACTGTAATCATTCTCTAAATCACTAATTTTCTTCTCTCAAACATAAAAAATTTAAATTCGTTGGATCATTCATTTGATTTGAAAGAAGTGAAGTTTATAGTATTGATTTTCCTCCTGAAAAGTGGTATGCCTACAGAGGAACCTCAGATTCTCAAGGTAACATCTTAGCATTTTTCCTTCCAAAACATTCTTAGTAAATGAGACAGACTACTTGCAGTTCAATGCCATGAGGTAATCAACCATATACTTTTCAGCATTGCTTGTAAGAAACTGACAAAGCAGCACAAAGAACAATGTCTCTCTTCAAGTGGAACTAGAGTAAGAAATTACCCAGAGCTGACCAGTGCAAACAATTCTGTGCAGGTAATTAACTTGGCTGGTTCAAAGCAGACAGAAATGAGATCACCACCTTCTATGGAAATACAATTTAGTTGCTGAGTTGAGACATATGAAAACAATGAGGTTTCTAAGGACTAAAACTAGAATGCCTAATGGAATACGTAGGCAAAAAGTCAAAGGATTGAAACCTAATGAAACATGTAGGTAAAAACAAAAAGGAGGAAGGAAAACCTTGCACGTTAAAAAAAAAAACCCCAATGTTTGTATTCGACTAATATAAGAAGATAAAGAAAACAAAATCAATGCTTAAAAGACACCCTCATTAATCTAAGTGATATTAAAAGTTTAATATAAACAGAAAATAAGAAAAAAAAAGTACAACCATAGGCTAAGGTAATCATACTAGAGGCCTAGATAATTAACTTTTTTGCAAATGCAGAGTTTTCTGGATAAGGCACATGCTTGGAATGTGACAGGCAGGTTCGCATTGATAACTATCCCTTTGTATCCTAAGTATCCGTATTGGAACAAACGACACTACAATGCTTTGCAGAAGGTGCCAACAGAAACATTTAACGGGCCACATTTCCAAGATAAATTACTCCCGACAAGATGAAAGACTTCACAAAAACTATTTTAAAAACATGTTGGGAAGGCATGTTGCAAATCTTTTAAAGGAGTTTTAAAGGAAGTTTTGTGAGGGAGAGAAAACAGAGCATAGAAAATAATGCAGAAACCAACCCACCCACCCACCTAAAAAAAGAAAAACTACTGGAAACAGGACTGTTCATAATGTTTAGTGTCTTTGTGTAGAGACAGAGCATACAGGAAGAAGCAGAAGTTTTAATGCAGAAAGCCAAATATTTTTAGTGGGCATTATTGCAGCCTGTTGGAATGAAATTCATGAAATGAATGTCAGGATTGAAGGGTACAATTTATTCAAAAGGAACAGACCAGACGAAAGACATGATATCCTAGGGCTGAATGTGAGTGTCAATTTGTACTGAGGGTCAAGCATTTGAGTCTATGGAGAGGGGCGGCATACAAATCTAAATAATAATAATAATAATAATAATAATAATAATAATAATAATAATAATAATAATAGGGTCTAGTCAAGCAGGATACAGAAGGGAACTAACAGGATGATAAAGATAGTAATAAGTGATAGAGAGAGGCCAGAAGTTCTCGGCTCTTACTTTAACTCAGCTTCTTCTTCCATGAGAACATGATTAAATGGCTCTTAAACAAAAGAAGGGAGTGCTAACCCAACATAACTAAAAAGATGGTAAGGAAGTATCTGAAAACTGTGACTGAATGTAACTCTCCAAGATTATTTATTTATTTATTCATTCATTCATTCATCTATCCATTCATTCATTCATTCATCTATCCATTCATTCATTCATTCATTTAGGCGGCTCACAACATATAAAAGGAAACACCCACGCCCAGCGACTCAGCCAGATGTTTGGGAGCCAGTTGGGCAAATAACTCACAAATTGAAGAATCCTGTGAAGATAGTATCCAGAAATATTCCTGTCAAAGAATGGCGAAATGGCTGTCACATCTATCCAAGCTGAGTGACTGAGTCAAAAAGCTGGAAGGTATAGGAACGGAGGTGTGTCTTCAACAGCTCTAACAGACTCAGTCCAATCAGCTTAGTTGAAAAGGTCAGCCCATTCCTGGATGCTATATTCACCACTATGGAGAAAGCTAATATCCTTTCTATTTTCAAAAATTGCAAAACTGAGGACGCAGGTAGCTACAGAACGATGAGGTCAATACTAGCAAAACTATAGAACAGATTATTAAACAGTCGGTTTGTGAGCATTTAGAACCATTTTTGCAAACATCTTTTTTCAATGACAATTAGGCAAAATTATCCCGCACCTAGTTTGGTGAATATGGTGAACTTCATATCTTGGGGGCCTTCCAACCTTCTTATTGTGTTTCTTATTTCTGCTAAATTAATCTGGGTATGCCCAAATCCAAAAGACCTAATACGGTGTATAGGAAGTAATGAGCTAAATCAAAATAAAACAAACAAATAAAAGTAACAATGAACAATTCAAGGCTCATTATTAGAGGAAGATTTCAAAGATAACATTATAGAAGAAAACAATAAGGGGTGAATATTCTAAAAAATAAACCACGGAATAGGAAATCTTATTTGGGCAATTTTAAAAGTTTGAAAAGCAATTGAAAGTAATTGTATGCAGCAAACTAAATATTCTACAAAAATATTCTACAAAAAAAAAATCATGTTGGCCAGTTACAGCATTTTTCCTCCCACATTTCCTCCCTACCAATATTCCTCATTTACATGGCACATCTCTGCTCTTCTCAAGATAAGGAATGCATTCTTTACATATCACATTAAATTCCTAGGTTTTGTCATTAATCTTATAATGCTAACATGAAGTGGTTATTAGTGCCAGCATCTTGGTATGTCACAATTATGTTTTCATATTGCAAAAGTTATTGCTGTTACAGCCAAGGACAGTTGTAAATAATCTTCCCCTCTTCTTGCCACAAGACTCCAATTTATTAGCATAATCTAATATCATAACAATGGGTTCAAATCTAGTTAGCAATTTATAATAAGATGCTTTTGCAGTTAACATAATTGCCTAATTTAATGTTACATGTGGCATTTTGCTTCTACTATGCATTTTATTTTTGTAAAAAATAGCTTTAGTTTTTGTTGTGGTTAGCTCTGGCCCAGCTCCTGCCCCAAGGAATGTGGAGGTGGAGGTGGGGGAGACATCCACATGCCGCAGGCCTGTTTTGCTCCCGATGGAATCTGCCGATGAAGCCTCCTCTGACCAAGGAAGCATGAGTGACAGGGAAAAGGGGAGTTTGGCAGACAGCCCAGGAGGAGATCAATCATCTGTATCATCCTTGGATTCTGAACAAGAATTAATGACACATCCACGCATGCGTAGAGTGATGCATAGGAGAAAACAACTGAAGGATTATTACAAGAGAAAATGAGGCCACCTGTGGTTGGGTGGGGCTGCTGTAATTAGTGCTACAGGTAAAAAGAACAGCGTGCTGGTTTAGCCTTGTGGCAGTTTATCTGATTCATTGTTTCGTCAAGATCATGGTTTGTGTGCTGTTCAAGGTTGTGTGTGGATTCTCTGTACTTTAGAATTGGACTCAATTTCCCAGTTATTGGGTGAGCAATTGGATTGCATTTAACCTGTGCCTTGTGTGTACCAGAAAATCCCTTTGACATTTAAAAAGGGAGCTGTTTCTGTTTTTCAGTTTATAAAAACTTTTGGGTTTTCCTTTTATCGTGTGGTGTGTGTCTTCCTGGACTAATTACCCTGTAATTACAGGCAGTTGAAACACCCCGGCAGAACACATTAGAAGGAAGGGAGGCTGAGTGCTCAGTTTGCCTGTTACTTAGCAATTGTCTTGCTTGGCAACAAAAATTTAGGTTCAATTATGGTTGTAAGCAGTGAAGGGCTTCCAAAATTTTTACTACCACACAGTGGGCATGGCATATGCAGTTTTAATGCTGGAATATTTTATTATTGTTAACAAAACAATAGTTAAGAGTTACAGGAGTATTCAATGTATTTTAAATCACAGTTTTGATCTTAAAGATATTCATGGTAGCTTGTGCTTTGAACTAGCTAGTTCTATGGAAATACATCTATTATCATTGCATGTACTGCAAATTTTACTCCTGTATCAGCAGCACAAGGGTAGAAAGATTGCAAAATGGTTGGTGTATCTCTAATGAGCTCATAACAATTTTTATGCTCTTCCACACTATTTTTCTTCTATAGCATTGAACAAATGCTCTTTGGCTAATAGAAATGGCTGATCTATAGTAATTCATGAGTTTCCTGGATTACTAACCTTAGCTCCAACATCCTAATTCAAAGCCATGGGCCCTTTTTAACACGTCCAGATTAGAGACAATGGAGGTGATGGTGCTATTGATAGGCTAAATAACTTTTTTTTTTACTTAGAATAATAAGCAGAGAATGTTATTTTGTTATGTGAATTATTCCTAGCACTTAGTTCCATCAAATGACATATATGAAGTGGTGCAATTATTACACAAAACTATAAGTAGAGATTCCAGGCACTGAAAATAAACTTCTTGGCAGAGATTCTATCCTGTCATCTGTTATGAACAACATGTGATCTATCATCATTTATAACACTCTTTACTGAGCAATTAAGAAAAAGTCCATCTGAACTACTTCAGTCAAACACGACATCATCATCACAAAGTAAACATTCACAAGCAAAATAAAATTGGGCGTAAAACATAGATCATACAAAGAGGAAAGCTGCAAATTGTAACATCAAAGGAACTGTTGAAACCAGCCCCATGCCCCATGTAAACAGAAATGCAAATAACTTGAAGTAACATAAAAATCCCTGTCATGGTTTGCTCCCTAAATCAAATGCATTATGGAAGGATCCTAAATTAAACCCTGATGTGCTTGAGTTAAATATGTTATGCTGCTGGAATTATAACTACATTTTATTTTTCTATTCCATATTAAAGGGGAAAGGAAGCAAATTAATACTATCTTTTTGAAAAGCCTACATGAGAATTTTATCCTGGATGTCAATTTAATCAGGCAGAAATAATAAATATACAGCCCACACAGTATATTTATTGTGAAAGGCTTAAAAGTTCCATTAATTAGTTTAGCTGTTGCTTTCATGGTGCATTTGAAAGCTTTATGCTTCATTAAATATCAATACATTTTATCTCATTATCTTTTCAGGAAAATACACAACTGTTTCTTCAAATCAAATGTTTGTTAACAGATATATACATATCAGTTAAGCATATTGGAAGCAATTGAAGACAGAATTTCTATAGAGTTTTTGCTGTAGACAAAAACATTATGTGAAGTTTGTTCTGGTATAAAAAAGAAGTTTATAACTTGAGGAACAAAATAAAAATAAAATAATTATTCTGTAAAATTACTATCTTTATCAAGGAAAGACAGCTCAACTTTCCAGATCCTTAACTTTCATTCTGATAAATTTATTTGCCTGCTGGTAGGTAATAAATAAGCTGTCTCTTGTGTTAAAGGACTCATATATAATAATTTTGCAATTATACATCTTGTTGATTTGTTGAATTATTTTCAATATTATAAACTACGCAATCATAAGATACTTGGAAATATTTAACAAAACAAGAAAATCAAACAGTAAAATCAAACAGAATAAACATGCAACAAGAGAGACATGGTTATGCAGTGGTTAAAATGCAGTATTGCAGGCTGACTCTGCCCACTGCCAGAAGTTCTACCCTGACCAGCTGAATGTTGACTCAGCCTTCTATTCTTGCAAGGTCAGTAAAAGGAGGAGCCAGATTGTAGGCGCAATATGCTTATTCTAAACTGCTTAAAGAGTCCTGTGTAGCACTATGAAGCAATATATACCGTATTTTTCAGAGATAAGAGTGTAAGAAAAAATGGGTGGAATAGGCGTTGATTGCTTACCTGAACGCCTCTTCTCGTACGGTGAGCGGGTACAGCAGTCACATGGGTTGCTCATGTCCAATCCGGTGGAACTGAGCCTAGTATTAAAAAAGCTTGCCGGATCCGCCCCTTCCCCAGAATTCGCGAATCCATAGACTAGGCTCAGTTGTGAAGCTCTGTAGTGTTCAACTCTCATTGTTAGAGGAAGAAAGATATAGAAAGGTAAAGAAGACACATACAAGGGCGGGAAGTGACTGCTGTACCCGCTCACCGTACGAGAAGAGGCGTTCAGGTAAGCAATCAACGCCTATTCTCCGTACTGAAGGAGCGGGTCCAGCAGTCACATGGGACATACCCAATAGATGGTCCCTAGGGTGGGATTAGCTTGCTATCGTGTGAGATAACGGATTGGAGTACCCTTCTGCCGAAGGCAGCGTCCGCTGAAGCGTAAGAATCAATCTTGTAGTGCCTGATGAAGGAATTTGGCGAGGCCCAAGTGGCTGCTTTGCAGACCTCCTCCAACGGGGCTTGAGTCGCCCAAGCGGCCGAGGTGGCTGCGCTCCTGGTGGAATGCGCTGTGATGTTCCTTGGAACTGAGAGGGAGGCCGACTCATAGGCCTTAGATATAGTCCCTCTGATCCAACGGCCTATTACTGTTGAAGACACTTTGGCCCCCATGACTCTGGGATGATAGGCTACAAAAAGTGCTTCTGACCTCCGAAAGGGTCCTGTGCGTTGGATATAGATTCTCAGCGCTCTGGTGAGATCCAGGGTGTGCCATCTAATTGCCAAGGGATGGTCTCGTTGGAGGCAGAAGGAAGGTAGGACAATATCCTGAGATCTGTGGAACATGGAACTGACCTTGGGTAAGAAGGTGGGGTCCAGTCGCAAGACTACCTTGTCCTGATGGAATTGACAAAGGTCCTGCCTGATTGAGAGGGCAGCCAGCTCCGAAATGCGTCGGGCAGAGGTAATAGCCACCAGAAATGCTACCTTAAAGGATAGGTACCTGAGGGACGCCGATTTTAGGGGTTCGTATGGTGCCTGCGTGAGGGAATGGAGAACCCGTGGCAAATCCCAGGATGGGTACCTGTGGACCTTGGAAGGTCTGAGGTTGGCTATGCCCTTGAGGAATTCCTGAACTTCAGGGAAGGATCGGAGAGGCTGTCTGCGGGGACCCCCTAGGACAGATGAAATGGCTGCCAGATGACGCCGGAGGGTGCTGGTGGAAAGCCCTTTATGGAAGCCTTGCATAAGGAAGGAAATTATTCTGTGTATGGGGATGCACAGAGGGGAGAGACCTTCCTGTAGACACCACTGGTGAAACTTGGACCACGTGTGGTCGTAGATTCGATTGGTCGAACCCCTTCTGGCTTTTAAAATGACCTCCACTGAATCGGGGTCATGACCACGCAGTTCTAAATCTCTCCTGATAACAGCCAGGCGGTGAGGTGGAACCATTCCGGGTCTGGATGGAAAGAGGCCCCCTGCCGCAGCATATCCCCCGAAACGGGGAGTCGCCAAGGGTCCTGGACGGACAGCTGTTGGAGATCCGCGAACCAGGGCCGGCGGGGCCAGTGAGGGGCGATTAGGATTACTCGGGCCCTCTCGGTGAGGACCTTGTGAATCACGTCCGGGAGGATTGGAATTGGAGGAAATGCGTAGAGTAGGCCTGGAGGCCATGGACTCCGGAGGGCATTGATTGCTTCCGCTCCCGGGGATGGAAATCTGGAATAGAAACGAGGGAGTTGGGCGTTCGCATTGGTCGCGAAGAGATCCAGGATTGGTAGGCCGAATCTGGGGGTGATTTGATGGAACAGGTCTTGATGGAGGTTCCACTCTCCTGGGTCTATCGTTGCCCGGGATAGCCAATCCGCCTGGATGTTGAGACTCCCCGAGATGTGATCGGCTAGGAGCGACTGGAGATGTTTTTCCGCCCAAAGGCCCAACTTGAGGGCCTCCCTCATGAGAGCCTTGGATCTCGTGCCCCCCTGTCTGCAAATATGGCTTTTCGTGGCAATGTTGTCGGTGAGAATGAGAACGTGCCGGTTGGGAATGCGAGGAGAGAAATGCTTCAGAGCCAGGGAAACGGCTCTTAACTCTAGCCAATTGATTGGCCTGGAAGCTTCCTCCGGGGACCACGTGCCCTGGGCTATCATCCCCTGGGCGTGGGCGCCCCATCCCGATAGACTGGCATCTGTGGTGATGACAAATTGATCCGGGCACCTGAACGGGGATCCTCTGTCCATGGCCGGAGACTTCCACCACTTGAAGGATCTGCGAACACTCAGTGGGATGACAATGCGTCGATTTGAGTTGCTGTGCCCTGATCTCTGAAAAGGTAACAGGAGCCACTGGAGTTCCCTAGCATGAAGGCGAGCCCAGGGAATGATGCCTATGCATGACACCATCTTCCCCAAAAGGGAAGATAGAGTGACTATGGAAACTGAAGAATTAGATAAAATGTTAGAAATTAACTCCACTATACTGAGTTTTCTCTCGGGAGAGAGAAAAACCTGGGAGGATTCTGAATCAATAATGGATCCCAGGTGAGAAATGGATGTGGAAGGTTGGAGGTGGCTTTTATCAAAGTTGATGGAAAATCCATGGTCCTGAAGGACTGACATGGTGACAGAAAGGTCTGTTTTCACTTTCTCTAGGGAGTTCCCATGAATCAAAATATCATCAAGATAACATAAAATGTGGATGGGAAACGCCCGGATATAGGCCGCCAGGGACCCCAAGAGCTTTGTAAAGACCCGAGGGGCCGAGGAAAGGCCAAATGGCATCGCCCTATACTGGAAATGCCTGCCTTGAAAGGAAAAACGTAAAAATTTTCTGTGGCATTTGGCTATAGGGATGTGAAGGTAGGCCTCAGTGAGGTCTAAGGAGACCATGAAATCTCCCGAGTGAATGGCGGCCAAAATAGAAGACAAGGAGTGCATCTTAAACTTCCTATATTTGATGAATAGATTTAATTTCTTTAAATCCAAAATAGCTCTCCAACCTCCAGAGGACTTTGGAACCATAAATAGGATGGAGTAAAAACCTAGGCCCTTCTGACCGGAAGGGACCGGTTGAATGGCTCTGATGGACAATAGATGAGAAATGGCCTCCTCCATACGGTTACAATCTGAGGATGACCTGGGAGAAGGGCAGGAAATAAAACGTTTAGGGGGAGGAGAAATAAATTCTAAAAGAAGACCTGTTTGAACAGTGTCAATGACCCAAGGGTCCTTGGAGGTGAGACGCCAATTAGAGGCGAAATGAGCTAGGCGACCCCCTATGGGAATAGAGGTAAGATTACCATCTAGGTTTCTTTGAAGCCCTGTTAGAGGAAGCTCCCCTTTGGAAGCGAAACCCTCTACCCCTGGAGTTCCTACCTTGGGAACGAAAGCGGGGGGAATACTGACCTGGAGATCTCTGGTAGGAAGCCGCTTGATCTTGCTGGCGCCCTGGGCGACGAAAGGACTGCGTTTTGGTAGCCTTTTTTGTGGTTGGACCCAAAACTTTCTTCTTGTCCGTAGTTTCCGTGAGGAGTGGATCCAGAAGATCACCGAAGAGAAGGTCGCGCTTTAAGGGACCCTGGGATAACTGCCACTTTTGGCGAACTCCCGCTTGCCAAGGGCGAATCCATAGGAGTCTTCTTGCCGTAGTAGAAGCTGCAATAGACTTAGCAGAAAATCTAGTAGATTGCAAGGTGGCATCAGCCACGTACTGGGCAGCTGCAAAGACCTTGTTGAAGTCTTGCTGACCTCTCAAGTCATCGGGAGGAATATGCTGTTGAAGTTGGCGAAGCCACAGCAGCATGGCTCTGGAGAAAAAGGAAGCCGCTGCAGAGCTTTTAGTGGCCCAGGAATCAGCGGTGAATCCTCTTTTGAGCATTTGCTCAATGCGCTTGTCCTCTGGGCGGAGGACTTCCTCCGCCTCGCCTGGCACAGCCGCTGCCGAGTGAAGAATCTTGACAGGTTCATCCGGTTTGGGAAAGGATAGAAGCTCTTCATAGGAAGAGGAAAGCTTGTACAACTTTCTGTCCTTGGTGGAGGGATTAAGGCCAGAGGCTGGAAATTCCCACTGTTTGAGTAAAGCATCTTTAAACAACTTAGGCATAGGAATTACCTCGTTATCCTCCTGTTCCTCTGTGAAGTAAGGTAAATTCTCCTCCGGGGGATCAGTGGAAGTGGAGGCTTGTTTCTCCTGGGCCGCTAATCCCGTAGAAATTCTAGCTTTGAGGAGGAGAGATTTGAATAATTGAGAAGGAAAAATAGTAATTGGAGGAGGAACCTTTATTTGGGATTCCTCATCATCTGATAAGCCTTGAAAAGCATCCTCATCATCCTCTATATCCTCATATTCATCCTGGGAGGAATCTGAATCATCCTGCATAGGAGCTCTGACCGCTGGGGGAGAACCCAAGGGGCGGGAGGAGCGAGAAGGAGGAAGAGGTAAGGGAAGCTCATTGATGGTGGAGAGTTTGGCATCAATGGCTTTGGACAACACAGCAAAAATAGACTGGAACTCAGGAGGTAGGCTGGAAATATCAGCAGAAATGGCAGAAGAATCCCTAAAGGCCTGGGAGGATCCTGGCTGGGGGGAATCTTCAATAATATCTGGTTCCTCTGGACCTATGCCCCATAGGTTAGGTTGGGGTCTGTCTAGGTTTGGCTCATCCAGAGATAACACAGGGACCCCAGAAGGAGGAAGACTAGAAGCCTCTGGTGGGTCTTGACTACTGATTACTTGGGCCTGCACTTTCAAACGTTTTGCTGATTTGTCATGGATTTTTTGTAGGGCTAGGTCCCTTCTCTTCTCGGCCCTGGTGACCTTGGTCGAGGGGCGGGCCCCTGGAGAAGAGGAGGAAGAGGCCTGGGGGATACTAGTAATCTCATCGCCTGTAGGCCTGGCCTCTCTGGGACCTTTAGTTGTGCCTCTCTTGGGAAAAGTAGCCATAGTCTGACAATTAACAGAAGACAAGGCTGAGCCAATAACTGAATAATAAGGAGAAGAATTTCAAGGACTTCCCAAGAGGAATGGATCCTGCTTCGAGGCCTCGAAGCTGCTGAAACGTGAGGACAATCTGGGCAAACCCAGAGTTCGTGCCCCCAAATCCAGCGGGGCCAGCCTCCCTAAACTTTATAATTAAGTAAACCAAGGCACTCTGGTTGGAGGCTTAGCCGGTGGAGAATTTAGCCTGGGACCCCCAAGGCCCGCTCCGGGATCCACGCGGTGGACTGAGGCCTACGCGGCTGGCAGGAGGCCAACACGAGAGGCCTAGATTTAAAAAGGGCGCGAAGGCCTTCGCGCCGAAAAAATCGCCCCGTAAATTTCTTAAAGGGGAAGCGATCGACTAAGTCCAGGAGACTAGAAGGCGTCTCACTCCGCAGGAGGTATTTCTTAAGCCCTTAAATATATTGTATACAATAAATAATCAATAATTCAATAGATTAATACTTGCACCAGGACCTCCAGGCCAAAGGATTAGAAGAATCCACAAGCGGCCGCAGGAATCGTAACCGGCAAAACCGCCGGGGGGAAACGAAACCGCAACTTCTCCAAAGGAAAAAAGCCGAGCCGCAAACGGCTGGCGCTATTGGTGCAAGTAAATAATAAAGATAAAACAAATCTTACTACTTTTGAAGAAAAGGATCGAAGGGAAGGTGTTAGAATGTTGAACGAGCTATCACAATACAACCGCAGGATATGCGAACTGAGCGAATTCTGGGGAAGGGGCGGATCCGGCAAGCTTTTTTAATACTAGGCTCAGTTCCACCGGATTGGACATGAGCAACCCATGTGACTGCTGGACCCGCTCCTTCAGTACGGAGAAATGTCTGTGCATCTAATACAGCGAATGTTGCCGTCAGCTGTTTTCGGCCTCCATGTGTTGCATTTTAGTCCTGCACACACACAGTTTTAGACCCGTTCCAGACTGTGGGGATCGGCAGCGGCGATTCCTGCCACCTGGAACAGGCCCAAACATGACGGGCAGAAGCCAAAAATGTGATGTGCAAAGGCCAAAAACATGACATGTGGAGACAAAATACGCAACGCACAGAGGCAGTGATCGGCGGCAATGTGCTGTGGCAATCTTTGCAGCCTGGAATAAATCTAAAATAGAGCAAAAATGTGACATGCTAAGAAGGTGATGGGCTGTGGTGATACCCGCAGCCTGGAACAGCTGACTGGTGGTATTCTGGGAGGCCAATCCAACTGCCAATCAGCTGATGTTGAGTCAGGCTGCAATAATGTGCTTAAACAAAGGCCTACAACAATCAATTCACTTATGGCTGTATATAGTGAAACATACTTGTCAAAATATATCGTGGGCATCAATATAGAAAACAACTTAGGGTTTCCTTTCTCAGATGAATCAATGCATGAATATTACTATAAAGCAGGGGTGATAAAAAAATATTACTTATGTGTTAATAAAGAGACATTTAGGGCCAATGCAATTTTATCCTATCCAAACCCCTCGTCATACAAACTTTTTGAGATACAAACCCGGGGTTTAAGATTTTTTTGCCTCTTCTTCCAAACTATTTTCACCTTACAAACCCAAGCCACCGCCACTGGGATGCCCTGCCTCCAGACTTTTGTTGCCAGCGAAGCACCCGTTTTTGTGCTGCTGGGATTCCTCTGAGGCTCCCCTCCATGGGAAACACCACCTCCGGACTTCCATGTTTTTGCGATGCTGCAGGGGAATCCCAGCAGTGCAAAAATGGGTGCTTTGCTGGCAACGGAAGTCCAAAGGTGGGGTTTCCCAGTGAGGGGAGCCTCAGCGAAATCGCAGCATCACAAAAACAGGCGCTTCGGCTGGCAAAAGGGGTGAGTTTTGGGCTTGCACGCATTAATCGCATTTCCAGTGATTCCTATGAAAAACATTGTTTCGTCTTACAAACTTTTCACCTTACAAACCTTGTCTCCAAACCAATTAAGTTCGTAAGACGAGGTATCACTGTATAGTGAAGAATACTGTGATTTAGATGATAAAATACATCCCAAATACATAGACAAATCCTATTATTTATTGCAAGATATTGTTGGTACTTAAATACTTTATTATTTAATTTTCTTTGCAATTAATATTAGAAAAGCTAACATTTAGCTGTATTGTGCCAGAGTCAAAATTATTTTAAAACTGAAATGTCTCTCCCTTTCAATTTCTTTTGTGAGCCTCAGGGAACACAAACATTTCTTTAGTGATATAATAAAACAAGAGTTCACAATTATCTTTCAAAAGTTGGCCTATTACACTTTAGAGAGAAATAAATTACAGTAAAATCATGCAAATAACTCCAAATAGTTCTTTAAACCACACTGTTCGTATATACACTTAGTCACTATTTTCTTTGAATGCTATTATGTCACCATTCAAAGCATTTTAATTAATTGAAATTTTCCAGGACTGTTGTCCTTGCAATCTGCTGCAACAGCAGGAGGAATTCATTTCTTCTTGTTGAAGTAGACCAATCTGCAATTGACAAAGCCAGTGAAAATAAGAAGAAGGATTAAAACCATTTTGAATGCCATGGACACTATAAAGACTACTTCGGTTCCCGGCCTCAGCATTCATCCTTGCCAGAATTTATTTATGCGAATGACATCTTAACCACAGCTTTTATTTTTCTCAAAGAAGATGCTGTTGACTGAGGGCCATACTCAAAGAGTTGCTATTCACATAATTAGCAACCGCACGAATGGCTTTTTAAAAGTGAATTTACAGGCATCCCCATCCCCGTTCCAAATCAACATCATGCATGTGAAGAGAGGTCTTAGCCATTCCCCCCTGCTGCAATCTAGGTCTTATTTAGACTACCTAGATCAGGGATGGCAAACCTTATTTTCCTTGGGTGCCGAAAGTGCGTATGCGTGTGCCATTTAATGCCTGAGGACAGCAAAAATGCCCTCCCCCACCCACCCAAAGGCCCTCTTGAGGCCTGAGACAGCCCATTTCCCAACCACTGGTGGGTCCAGTAGGCCTGTTTTTCACCCTCCCATCTCCCCCTGAAGACTCTCTGGGTGAGCCAAAAATCAGCTGTCTGGCACGTACATTCACATATATTCACATTTGAGCTAGGGTAACGGCTCGCGTGCCAGCAGATATGGCTCCGCGTGCCATCTGTGGCTCCCATGCCATAGGTTCGCCATCACTGACCTAGATCTACCTTATACATTAGGGTGAAAATTATCTAGAAAACTATCCAAAACTCCTAATCTCAAGGGAACAAGCAGGTCTGGATCAAGTCTCCGGTCAGCTAATGTCCCTTTTCCCATGCGACAGTCCTGATCTGATACATACTTTTTCTCAGAGTTTATTTTTATTTTTCTCTGAGAAACTGAAACTGAAGGTCACTTGCCGAAGAAGGCAAGTCATTTTCTTGGGATGACCAATAAACAGAAGGGAAGTCAAGAATGCAAGCAAGAGGGAGATCAGAAGTGTGTAGGTGAGGTCTCGGTTGTTAACTTTGACTATGGGAGTTTCTCGGTATTTAATGAAGATTCCCAGAATGAAGATTCCCAGAGACAAAGCAATGGCAAAGAAAGCCAAAATGAATCCCAACAATTCTGTACAGGATAAGAAGCTTATACTTTTTGGGATACACTGATCTCGCTTCTTATTGGAATACTGGTCATCTGGACACTTTTCACAATGGGCTGCATCTGGGTTTATTTTTTAAAAATACAATTAATATTTATATGGTGAAAGAAAGAGAAGGGAAGAAGGTGGGAAAACCTTACTTCTCTTAACCTTGCTGTTCTATCGCATATAAATCCAATAAAACTTGAAACTTGAAACTACTATACAATTGTACTGTTTTAGGTGTAACAAAATATAACAATCAGCGTGTGGCAAAAAGAAAACAAAACAAAAAAAATGAGGAAAAGTCAATTAATCACAAGTTTGTGATAATCTACACAAACTACAAATCTACAAATAATCATATTGACCCGAAGAGAACAGCAAGGTTAAGTAACAAACATTATTTCTTCACATATTCCTATCATATTATACAATTAATATTTTAAAAGTGGAGTTAGTTCACTAATATGAAAAAGAGGAAAATTAAAATTAGTCTGTCCAATTTTCTACACCATTCTCCAAAAAGGACTTTTAGCAGTAAATGCTTGATCCAGTATTTTTAAAAGGTGAGGTTTTTGGACACTTGTGTAATTGATGGAAAATAAATGACTTTATAGTAGCAACCTGTTGGCACTGTAAAAGTGTGCAATGTAAATTTCTGCTATCCCTCAAGCCTGTGATTTATTTTTCTAACTGACACAGAGTTGCTAATTGAGTTACTGGCATCCTATCGAGTTTGATCCTAAACTGAAATATTCTGAAATTTGAGTATATGCGTGTATGTGTGTTTTCAAGTCAGTGTGATTTCTGGCAGCTACCTGGGTAGATCCCTGCAGTTTTCTTGGCAAGATTTTTCAGAAGTGGTACGTCATTACCCCCTTCCCAGGTTGATAAAGTGACTGGCTCAAAGTCACCCAGCTAGCTTTGGGACTAAGGCAAGACTAGAACTCACAATCTCCTGATTTCTAGTCTGCTGCCTCAACCAATGTAGGAAACTTAACTTTCTGATGTTGGTATTGCTCCTTCACAATTTCTTATAACAGATAGAAACATAGAAACATAGAAGACTGACGGCAGAAAAAGACCTCATGGTCCATCTAGTCTGCCCTTATACTATTTCCTGTATTTTATCTTACAATGGATATATGTTTATCCCAGGCATGTTTAAATTCAGTTACTGTGGATTTACTTTCAGTAAAATAATATTTTCTCACACTGCTTTTGATCTTTCCCCCAACTAACTTCAGATTGTGTTCTTGTGTTCTCTTTCCTATCAAAAACACTTCCCTCCTGAACCTTATTTAACCCTTTAACATATTTAAATGTTTCGATCATGTCCCCCCTTTTCCTTCTGTCCTCCAGACTATACAGATTGAGTTCATTAAGTCTTTCCTGATACGTTTTATGCTTAAGACCTTCCACTATTCTTGTAACCTGTCTTTGGACCTGTTCAATTTTGTCAATATATTTTTGTAGGCGAGGTCTCCAGAACTGAACACAGTATTCCAAATGTGGTCTCATCAGCGCTCTATATAAGGGGATCACAATCTCCCTCTTCCTGCTTGTTATACCTCTAGCTATGCAGCCAAGCATCCTACTTGCTTTTCCTACTGCCCGACCACACTGTTCACCCATTTTGAGACTGAAAGGAAACAATTTGGGAAGAAAAAGCTACTTGTGACACAAAACTGTGGATTGTATTGGTTGGTTTCTATACTTCTGAAGAATGTCTTGCTTGTTTATCAACTTCTCTAGAAGAAAGTTTGTAGGGAAGATTCAAAAGCAGCACAGAAAATGGTGCAGGAGGAAAATGTTTCAGAGGAAAACTGCCAAGATCCCTTCTAGTATTTAGTTCACAAGAGCCTAATTGGATTGCAATCCCTTCTACAAATAGAAGGGGCATTGGTTCTAACTGAAAGCCTTTTCTCAGTGGAGGTTGTGGGATACGACAGGAATGGATGTTGATCTTGTCCTTCTGCCTAGAGACTGAGTCATCAAAGTTGTAGCCCGCCCCGTTGCCTCTCCCTCAGGCTCCAGTTTTCGACAATGGCATACCTTCAACAACAAACATTAAGTTTAAGTTAAGTTTAAGTTTAATCAGATTTGTATGCCGCCCCTCTCCGCAGACTCCATACCCTACATTCATTCCACAACCTCCTATCCCACAACCTCCACTGAGAAAAGGTGTTCAGGTAGGACCAACACCCCTTCTCCAGTGTAGTGGCGGGATAGGGCAGGAATGGAACATACCAAAACCTGGTTGTCCTAGGGGCAGGTAGCCATTGGGTCTGGAGTGTCCAATGCTAGTTGCACTCTCCTTCCGAAGATGCTTCCGCTGAAGTGAACACATCCACTATATAGTGTCTAATGAAAGGCGAAGGAGAGGCCCAGTAGCTGTCCTATGGATGCCTGTGTCGACGATGCAGCTGTGGTGGCAGCACTCCTTGTAGAGTGCACCGTAACTCATCTTGACAAAGGAAGTGACTGCACCTCATATGCCTTTGCAATGCAAACCCAGATCCAACGTCCTATTGTGGGAGAGGTCACCCTGACACCCAGTGATGCCAGTTGAAAAGACACAAATAGGCCCTCCGACTGTCGGGTGGGAGCTGTCCGCTTGCTGTAGATCCAGAGAGCCCTCCTCACATCTAATGTATGTCATTTCCCTTCCAGGGCATGGGAAGGCCAAGAACAGAAGTTGCGTAAGATGATCTCCTGAACCTGGTGAAACCAGGAGTTCACTGTCAGAATGAAAGAGGGATCCAGGTAGAGTATCACTTTATCTGGGTAAAATATGCAGAGGTCCTCCCTAACGGAGAGGGTCACTAATTTCAACATACATCTGACCGAGGGGTAGGCAAAGTTAGCTCTTCTATGACATGTGGACTTCAACTCCCAGAAATCGTGAGCTAGCATGATTGGCTCAAGAATTCTGGGAATGGAAGTCCACAAGTCATAGAAGAGCCAACTTTGCCTACCCCTGATCTGGCCAATGCTAAAAATTTCACTAAAGGAAATCTCTGATTTGTTTTTGGACAGATTAAAATATATAACATTTACAGGCAGGCAAACCAAGTTTCTTTTTTTAGCAATATAGTGGAAATGAAATTATTAAATAATTCAGTGGTTTGGGAATGCACAATAAAATATCAATTATTTTTTAAAAACCTAAGAACTATCACAGTGAAAGTTGTACAATCTTCTATCATCACTATTATATTAGTAAGGAACCATAATAACCAGTGCATGCTTTCAAATGTCATACATTTCATTCATGCAGAAAGTTCTATTGAATTAAATAGAACAGGAAACAACAATCCTGTTCTTCAGCTAAAATACTTCAGCCATGGATCACCCCAAAATGTTTAGTATGTAAATTCCGTTTGGATTGCAGACCAGCAGAGTAGAATGTAGCACCTCTCCATTGCCTTGGTAAGTTTAAAAAAAATCTTCCCTTTCTATTATTTTGAAAGTCCTTGTGCTATTCTCAATATTTCTAAGGCTATAGAAGTGATTAAAAACTGACAGCCACTGAATATTGCTATTTCTACAAGATTTGTATATAGCAGTTTTGAGAACATTTCTTCTAAAATTGTAGGCTTTGAAAAATCCAAAAGCAGGTGGAAATGTAAAAGGAGAAATTGAACGTTGTACCTCACCATGAACAAGAACCATGGAAAAAACACTAGAAATCATTTCAGTTAACTTAGAAACTAAAAATCAGTCTGTTTTTATTTTTGTAGGATTTTAAAAACTTACATGTTTTGTTTCATAATACTGTAAAACAATAAGTGGTATGAACCACTTAATAGTTTTTGTAACTGTCTAGACTTCATGTGTGTGTGAAAAAAAGCAAGAGTTCATAGCTGACATTTAAAAGCTGGTTTTTCTGATATATATGAAACATTCAATGTCTTCTGCAAGATTTACACTGACAATGCCTCAGTGGTTAAACATGGAATATAATCAATATGATCTTTAGAGAAGTTCTCTTAAAAAAACTATATCAAAGAACATCCTACAACAATAGCATAAATGCTTTGCTTTAAAAATAAATTAAACGAAATAAATGCAAAGCACACTCTTCTGCCTGTGGTTTCATAAAGTTTGAAATACACACACAATACAGGAATTTAGACTACTAAACTATTATGTACTAAATTCTGTTCTTTTGGCAAGAGGCACACATACTGGAGGAATTCATCCAAATCTATTTCTATTGGCTTCAAGTGACTCCCTGGGCCAATTGCTGCTAAGTCTCCATTTGTGATCCCCTTGTGATTTCAATGATGCTTTGTTTCTAAGTTTTGTTTAACCATTACAAAGCTGCTGGAATGCATGATTCTGAAAAGAAGTAGCCCTGTGTGTTGAATACAAACTTATGCATTTATCATTTAATCACTTTAGTGCTAAATATCGTCAATAGTCAGACCTACTGAGTTACTGGAAACTGATTAAAAGCAGCAAATGAGAACAAAAACAAATGAAGATGGAATCCAGCTTTCGGTGCAAAGTCCCATAGCATACTGATGAACTTCTTTTTCAGAACAAGCCAAGTGACTGATGAAAAAACAATGGCCCTAAAGAGTAAAATAATAAGTAAAAAAAGATTTCAAGTGTGCCTCAAGCTGCTTACTGATTAACATTTTTGCTCACAAGTTATGCCACTGTTATTCAAATTAAAGGTTTTCTTGACAGTTACAAAAAAAAGGATTATGTGGTCAGACACTAACCCAACTACACACACATGCTTACGTGCATGTGTGTGTAGTTGTATTCCACATTGAAGAAATACACACACATACACAAAGAGAGAGAGAGTGAGTGAGTTATGGAAATTATGACCAGATTTGGAAAGATGAAGATAGAAACATAGAAGAAAAAGACCTCATGATCCATCTAGTCTGCCCTTATACTACTTCCTGTATTTTATCTTAGGATGGATATATGTTTATCCCAGGCATGTTTAAATTTCGTTACTGTGGATTTACCAACCACGTCTGCTGGAAGTTTGTTCCAAGGATCTACTGCTCTTTCAGTAAAATAATATTTTCTCACGTTGCTTTTGATCTTTCCCCCAACTAACTTCAGATTGTGTCCCCTTGTTCTTGGGTTCACTTTCCTATTAAAAACACTTCCCTCCTGGACCTTATTTACGGTAACCCTTTCATATATTTAAATGTTTCGATCATGTCCCCCCTTTTCCTTCTGTCCTCCAGACCAGTGTTTCCCAACCTTTTTGGAGCTGCGGCACATTTTTCATATTTTCAAAATCCTGGGGAACATTGAGAGGGGGGGGGGGGGCTAAAAAAAGTTTGGACAAAAAATTCTCTCTTCCTCCCTTTCGCTCTATTTCTCTCTCCCTCCCTCTTTCTCTCTCTTCCTTCTTTCTCTCTCCATCCTTCTTTCTTTCTCTCTTCCTTCCTTCCTCTCTTTCTGTCTCCTCCTTCCTCTCTCATCTCTCTTTCCTTCCTCTCCCTCCCTTTCTCTCTTTCCTTTCTCTCCCTTTCTGTCTATCCTTTCTATCTCTCACCCCTTCTTCCTCTTTCATTCCCTTTCTCTCCCTCCCTTTCTCTCTGATTCCTTTCTCTCCCTCTTTCCTTTCTATCTTTCTTTTTCTCCTTCCTTCATATATTCTTTCTCTCCCCTTTCCTCCCTCTTTCCTTTCTCCCCCTCCCCTTCTCTTCCTTTTTCTCTATCCTTTCTACCTCTTACTCTTTCTTTCTCTCCCTCCTTCATTCAAATTTCTCTCCTTCCCTTTCTCTCTCTTTCCTTTCTCTCCCTCCCTTGTTCTCCCCTGGGGCTGCCTGTGCCTGCCCTGCACCACCCAACACGGATGGACAGCCCTCGGTCGTCGGTTCATCACCCCCCCCCCCCACACGGAGGGAGATCAGGCTGGCGAGGGCGGTAGATCTGCGTCCCGAGCCACTGGAGGGAAATCGAGCTGGCGGGGGCGGCGAATCCACCTCCCCAGCCGGGCGGAGGGAAATCGGGTTGGCGAAGGCGGTGGATCCGCGTCTCCAGCCACCGGAGGGAAATCGGGCAGGCGGGCGGGTGGCCGCAGCTCCCTGCGCGCCCCTGGAAAAGGGTGCGTGGGGGGACATTTTGGGGTGCGCTGGCGCAGGCATGCGCAGCCTACGGGGAACGGTGCCCGGGGCCGCTGCAGCCGGCAGCCTCCTGTTTCCGCTGCCATTGCCCTCCCGCCAGGCCCCAAAGGACAATTGTTGCCACCCCCGCCAGGAAAGCTCCAGCTGGGCGGGGTGCTGCCGGTGGCTCCGCCTTGGAGCTGTTGCTCGCTGCTGCCATCCCCCAGCAACTGCCCGGGGCCGCTGCAGCCGGCAGCCTCCCGTTCCTGCTGCCATTGCCCTCCCGCCGGGCCCGAAAGGACACTTGTTGCCGCTTCCACTGGGAAGCTCCAGCTGGGCGCGAAGAATAAAGCTCAGCTTCCGGTCTCAGAAGCTGAGCTTCGCGGCACACCTGATCATGTCTCGCGGCACACCGGTTGAAAAACACTGCTCCAGACTATACAGATTGAGTTCATTAAGTCTTTCCTGATACGTTTTATGCTTAAGACCTATAGGTCTTACTATAACCTTACTATAGGTTTTTAATGGACCTCACAAAAATAGGAGTATGAATCCTAGCTACACTTCCCTCTGTTTTATTTCCTTTTCATACACTCAACTGTTGAAATGATAACAACTGCAATTTAATATGTCCTTTATGAATAAGCAAAGTGAAAAGAAATAGGCTGATAACAAAATTGAGGATTTTCTTTTTCAATTTAAAAATGAAATAGAAATAAAATGGCTATCTTGTGTTGTCCTGCATGTGTTTATACAAGAGTTTCTAATGACACAATGTTCCAATTGGCAATTTATTCACAAGTTTTCATATCTCTCTTATTCTGCATAAATAGAAGATCTTTTTAGGATATTGTTTGATTTTTCTTCTGTGGCAAATCTAGAATAGAATAGACCACTCCTTCTAATGTGTGCAAATATAAGGGCAACTAAGTTCACACTCTCACTGTATGCCCATACTGTTCCTTTCCTGTGCTCATGGTAGCTTGACTATAAGCCATTTTTAAGAAAATACTGTCCAGACTAAGACTCTTTCGCAACAGCTTCAAGATATTCAGTCCAGACTGCAGACAACTAAGTCCTCCCATTGGTAATACACAAACCACATATGTGTAGGTATACGTATACAGCTGCGCTAATTTTATATGTACAGCTTTAAATAACAAAACAATCAGTTTTAAATAAAACTTTGCATTTTTGTTGCTTTTCCTAAGTAGCATATCCTCAGTAGATTTTGTTACATAATAATAGGCGTGTTTTATTAGTGCAACAGTTACAACAATTGCTTTCGACTTACATGCTGAATAACCCTGGTTCAGAACTGGAATATTTTTTTCAAATTACTAATTGGGTGGAGGGGGGAAGGAAGGAAGGAAGGAAGGAAGGAAGGAGGGAAGGAAGGAAGGGTGAAAGAAAAGATGGGGCGAAGGAAGGGAGGGAGGGGAAAAGATGGAAGGAAGGAAGGAAGGAAGGAAGGAAGGAAGGAAGGAAGGAAGGAAGGAAGGAAGGAAGGCATAACTGCAGGCCTTTGGTCTGATTTGAAAATGCTTTGAAGTTTTGGACCATGCATATAAGCTTTGAGCCACTCTAAGTAATAACATCAAAATTAGGTAATGAAAATGATAGCTTTTTCACAGTAAACCCGTGATTGGGAGCAAATGTGCTTGTCCTATATATCATACCCCATTTTCTAAAACAACAATTCTATGTAATAGTGAATCTGTTACATCTCAGCTCGCATGACACAATTTTTCTAGACTGCTATATTTTTCTCTGAAAAAAAGTTTTGTACCAAACTTAGAAAAAGGGAACCCAAAATATTTCTTCTTAAGCTTCTTTTGGGTTAACAAGATAGCATATACAATTAATAAAAGAACGTGGTACAGATTTTACCCATTCAACGCATTTGGGGTTAAATTAAAGGTGGAAGAATTAGACCTTTAGCTGTTTGGTTCACCTATCAATACTTTAGTTGAGGCCAATTTAAATGTATTTACTTTATGTGAATCTACAAAAATATTTTCCAATTGGTGGTAGATACTGTTTACCTGAGGATTACCATGTAAATTATGTGAGGAATATACCCCAAAAAATCTCTGCAAAAATCTCTGCTGCAAAAATAAAGTAGCAATGAGCTTTCAGATTGAAGGCTGTAGTCTGTTGATGTCACATTTCATCTGAGCCTGGGGCTGTCATCTTTTGCTGCTTTATGATTTATCTCTTGGAAGCTCATAGACAAATGAATAGGGCTTGATTGGTCTCTTGTATTTGAACCTGACAGGTCCACTTGACTGCAAGTAAACTGCTGGCAGATTGGGTTACAAAAGCCTACCCCAATATAATGCTGTGGAAATGTGGTCAGGTTGACTTACACCATACAATCTGGTGTTGTGCCTTTAGCCTTCTATTCAAAAGAATTTGGCATAATTGTCAAAAGAATGGCCTCCAAACCCAATACTAAATTAGTTCTGAGTACTAGAACTTCAAGTTCATAGAACAATAGCATTACATTAAGTACTTTCACATTGAATAGAAAAATCTGCTCTAAGAAACTGTCACATTGCATGTTTTTCTAGCTTGTCAGAAATTTATGACTAAATTACCATCTTACCATCTACCGCAGCCAACCATGGAACACTATTTCTAACACAATAAAAACCTCAACTCAGATTCTCACAGGTTGTTGATACCCAGGAGAAAACGTAAGCAATAATGGGTAATATATTTAACGGTATTTGATTTGTAAATCTAATACACATACTATTTTTAAGCAACGGAGCTGGCAAGGCAAAAATTAATGTAAAAATTGAAATCTTCATTAAAAATCTCCTCTGCTAACAAAGCTTCTACTGATGCCAATACTGTGGAATTCCTAAAGAATGCAGATGGGAAGGAAAATTTCAATCCTCCTCAAGCCCTCCATGACAGCTTTTCATACATGTCATGAACTTGGGCACTTCCCTGATAAGAAGTTGAAACTTGACTAAAATATGAACATTTCAGGGAAGTTGATGGAAATTACAGGTCAATTCATAGAAACATAGAAAATTGACAGCAGAAAAAGACCTCACGGTCCATCTAATCTGTCCTTATACTATTTCCTGTATATTATCTTAGGATGGATATACGTTTATCCCAGGCATGTTTAAATTCAGTTATTGTGGATTTACCAACCACGTCTGCTGGAAGTTTGTTCCAAGCATCTACTACAC